>NC_058045.1:24328975-24636684 GCF_020085105.1 Siniperca chuatsi | reverse complement strand
GTGTGTGTGTGTGTGAGAGAGAGAGAGAGCTGGTGGAGGATCAGCCGGAGTGGCCGACCAGTCAGAAGGATGCTGGAGGGCAATGCCTGCAGAAAGAGAGGATGAGATTTGTCGAAAGGCGCTGGAACTGCTTTCCGACCTGTGCTCCAAGGGAGAGGTGCAGGACGACAACTGCCTGGATTTCATTTATTACTTCAGGGACTTGGCCAGACCGCGTTACACGGACTCAGGTCAGGCTCCACAATCTTCTTTCTGAGAGTTTAATGTAGACTGGAGTTTTATTATAGGATGAAGAACATGTTGCTGTCTTAAAAATCATCTGAAATATGCAGCTTTATGGTTATGGTAAATTGATTTGATTTCACCATGAGCTCCAGGGGCTGATCAAAATGAATTTCTATGTTTAGAAGCATTAAACAGTCTTTAATCTCAAACAGGCATGCTTACTTTCCTTATTCTGTCCATAGATGCAGTCTATCCTCTCACTTTGAGATAGCAATTTGTAGATTCAAAGGATCCTTACATTAAGGGGTGTGTGCATACATTAAAAGATGATTTTCTTTTCCCTCAGTGGTCAGTCTGAAAAGAAGAGAAAACCCTGCTTTTCTTCAAATGAAAAGTAGCGCAAACACACACCACACTATGTTCCATTATGTTCCCAGTTCGCTAAATGCAAAAAGAGTGTCATCTGTGAACTTGTTGCTTGCATCCATTAGCACCAGCAGAGCATTTCAGACCTATACAGTAGGTGTGTGTTTGTTTGCAAGTCCACCACGGCATCCATCCTCCTCCTCCAACAGACTGAACCGTGTGAGTGTTGGTTTGGTTTCTCTTTTACTCTGGCGGGCTGGAGACAGAGAAAAGGCCCCACCCAAAATTTCCCATCGCTCCCAGCACTTTGCAGACATGGGTCAAGCAAAACAAAGACCAGCGATCTAATCCAGTTATTTTAGACTTCCAACCTGAAGTAGTTGGCTGGCAATTCTTCAATATTGGCATTAGAAACAACATACCGATCAGTCAGGAGGAGTTTTCTGAAAAGAGACCAGTCGGAATCATTCTTGCACACACTTTGAAACTTTAAAAAGGCTCCGTCTGTACTATAAAAAATTACATTGGTATAGATATTTCACTGCAAAAATCCCCAGGAAAATTGTAGGAATATTACAGGGAGACCACTCAGGGATGGCCCCTAAATACCAGAATACCAATTATTTTCTTTTGGGAGGATTCCGCAAAACCAGTCATCTCCACTCTACTGTGATAAAATGTTCAGTACAGTGTGTGTGTGTGTGTGTGTGTGTGTGGGGGTTTGGTGGTCTTAGAGGATGGCGTGCATATACATATCATGAATATATGATCTACAGTGTACATACAGTATAGTAGGCATGCTTGTGAATGTGTTCTCTCCTCCTCTGTGTATTTGTTGCTGTGTGTGTGTGTGTGTGTGTGTGTGTGCGTGTGTGCAAGTGAATGTTTACATGTATGTTGTTTTTTCTTTGTAGCTGGGCCGCTGCCTTTAAACATGTTACAGTCTATCATTAAACATGTATGACGAAGAGGAAGTTGAAGCTGTGACCCCACACACACACACAGTTTGATCCACAACAAACAACCATCCCTCCTAGTGGAGAGGGCTCCACTGCTGCTGCTCTCTGCTACCGGAAGTTTTGGCAGTGTCACTTTTTTGAAACAGTTTCAAAAATGCCCCATCCAGCTGAGACACCCAAACAAGTGGTTTCACACTCAAAGATAAAGCCACAGGAGGAATCAGTTTTTCTACTTGCACCACATAATGGGCCCATGTGAGACCGTGATGTGTACTATTTCATCTACTGCAAATCGTAGAAAAGGTTTCAGTTGTAGTCATCTGGACACTGTTTTCAGAATCAAGACGTTTCGGCTCCCATTCGGAAGTCATTCTCAATTGTGAAAAAAATGGGACGGGAACTAAAATTTTTAAGCTACTCTGTGTTACATAAGCCCTGCCCTCAGGAAGGAATCTACCTGAGTATCTGTTAATAGCTAGTTTCACCTGAAACTGACCTAATTGTTTCCAAGGTGGCCCAGTAATCAGTAATCAGGCCTATTGTTTTCTGGCTGCACCTACCTCATTACTGTTAAGTACCTGATTAGCATGTGATTGGCGTGACCAAGGTGATAATACACTGTGATAGACTTTGGGCAGATTGAATCTCAGACCGCCATTTCTGTTCACAGAGGGGTTCTCTTTTTTCACAAAAATGGCTTCCTTGACACCCCGTTCAAACCAACTCTTCTCTCTACTTAGAATCTTCACCTCGCTGTCTTCAAATGTGTGGTTTGTAGCTTTTAGATGCAAATGCACGGCGCTCTGTAATCCCGAGTTAGCGTGTCGTCTGTGCTGATAAAGTCTTTTTCGTTCTTCTTTCGTTTTTGTGTGGGCAACTTGTCCTTAGGGTGAACGAGTTTCTGTCTTAAAGTGTTGCCTGGTTTAAAGAAAACAGGAACATCGTGCTGTCTAAAGATCCTTTGTAGTTTTTCAGACAGTCCAGATACATAAGAAATGGAGACATCGTTCCTTCTTGGTTCTGTTACACTTTTGTCCTGTTTTTTGGCTCTTTTAACTTTGTTGATAGCCCAAGTAGGATAACCACAGGCTGAGAGTGCATTCTGGACATGCCTTTCCTCTTTCTTCTTACCCTCTGAGCCGGTGGGCACTTCTTAGGCTCTATGTTGTAATGTCCGGATTACACCCAGCTTGTGCTGTAATGGATGGTGTGAGTCAAAGAGCAAGTATTGATCCATATGTGTTGGTTTCCTGTACACTTCTATCTGGAGCTTTCCATCCTCTCCTCTGAGTGTAGAACAATCAAGAAAGGCTAAGCGGTTCTCTTTGGCGTCCTCTCGTGAACTTGATGTTGGGGTCCACAGTATTGATATGCTCTGAGAACGCTTCCAAGTCTTGTTTCTTGATTTTCACAGGCGGAAAAAGATGTGCTCTCCAAAGGGCTCAACTTTTCAGTTACATCCAACCACATCCCTACAGTGGACTACATCACAGCCACAGAAACAGCCATTAGGAAGAACAAGATGACAGAAGCAGAGGCTGCAGACCTGAGGCTACGTGTCACAGCAACACTAAAGAGTGCCAAACCGCCTCCTTCCAACATTACATTCAAAGAGAGGAGGGCATTCTCAGCACTGCAGAAGGATCACAGCATAAACATTCTACCAACCAGACAAGGGTCGCTGCACTGTGATTCTGAACACAGCCAATTATGAAACCAAAGTCAACAACCTTCTTGAAGACACAACCACATATCAAAAACTTAAAAGAGATCCAACCAATGGCTACATGAAGAAGGTTATAGACTGTCTACAGAAACTTGAGAAGGAGGAGGTGACAGACAGGCCTCTGTACTACAGACTATACCCTGGGGAAGCCATTCCTTGCATCTATGGCCTTCCCAAAATTCACAAAGAGAATGTTCCACTCAGACCCATAGTGTGCAGCACAGATTCCATCACATACAACGTAGCCAAACATTTGACTACAGTCTTGGCTCCGCTGGTGGGGAACACAGTACATCATGTGGAAAACACACAGAAATTTGTGGACAAAGTGAAACATCTCCAGTTGGACCCAGATGACGTAATGGTTTCTTATGATGTTGTGTCCTTGTTCACCTGCATCCCGACCTCAGAAGCAGTGACAGCAGTGAGGAGAAGACTGCAGAAGGACTCCACCTTACAGCAAAGGACCAAGCTTACACCTGAACACACATGCAAACTATTAGACATCTGTCTCAACACAACCTACTTCCAATTCCGAGGATGCTTCTACAGACAGATTCACGGCTGTGCTATGGGCTCTCCGGTCTCTCCCATCGTGGCCAACCTGTACATGGAACAGTTTGAGAAGAAGGCATTATCCTCATTCCCGGGCACAACACCAAGTCATTGGTACCGCTACGTGGGTGACACCTTTGTGAAAATCAAGAAACAAGACTTGGAAGCGTTCTCAGAGCATATCAATACTGTGGACCCCAACATCAAGTTCACGCGAGAGGACGCCAAAGAGAACCGCTTAGCCTTTCTTGATTGTTCTACACTCAGAGGAGAGGATGGAAAGCTCCAGATAGAAGTGTACAGGAAACCAACACATATGGATCAATACTTGCTCTTTGACTCACACCATCCATTACAGCACAAGCTGGGTGTAATCCGGACATTACAACATAGAGCCTAAGAAGTGCCCACCGGCTCAGAGGGTAAGAAGAAAGAGGAAAGGCATGTCCAGAATGCACTCTCAGCCTGTGGTTATCCTACTTGGGCTATCAACAAAGTTAAAAGAGCCAAAAACAGGACAAAAGTGTAACAGAACCAAGAAGGAACGATGTCTCCATTTCTTATGTATCTGGACTGTCTGAAAAACTACAAAGGATCTTTAGACAGCACGATGTTCCTGTTTTCTTTAAACCAGGCAACACTTTAAGACAGAAACTCGTTCACCCTAAGGACAAGTTGCCCACACAAAAACGAAAGAAGAACGAAATAAGACTTTATCAGCACAGACGACACGCTAACTCGGGATTACAGAGCGCCGTGCATTTGCATCTAAAAGCTACAAACCACACATTTGAAGACAGCGAGGTGAAGATTCTAAGTAGAGAGAAGAGTTGGTTTGAACGGGGTGTCAAGGAAGCCATTTTTGTGAAAAAAGAGAACCCCTCTGTGAACAGAAATGGCGGTCTGAGATTCAATCTGCCCAAAGTCTATCACAGTGTATTATCACCTTGGTCACGCCAATCACATGCTAATCAGGTACTTAACAGTAATGAGGTAGGTGCAGCCAGAAAACAATAGGCCTGATTACTGATTACTGGGCCACCTTGGAAACAATTAGGTCAGTTTCAGGTGAAACTAGCTATTAACAGATACTCAGGTAGATTCCTTCCTGAGGGCAGGGCTTATGTAACACAGAGTAGCTTAAAAATTTTAGTTCCCGTCCCATTTTTTTCACAATTGAGAATGACTTCCGGATGGGAGCCGAAACGTCTTGATTCTGAAAACAGTGTCCAGACGACTGAAACCTTTTCTACGATAGAACACTCCTGGACGAATGAGGGACTACACCATCTTATCTACTGCAAATGTACAAAAAATTTCTTGATCATTTAAGGTACAAATTAATGCCAATCCATCCTGAATTAAACGTACAGTACGATCTTTCCAGCACGCAATAGGTGTTATCAACTAATATTTGCTTCTGTTTCTTATTTTAATAATCGGATGCAAAAGAAAGGGGGTTGGCTCAGGTTTAAAACAATATTGGCATACTGTTGGTGAAGATCTGCCTTGAAAACTTTGTACAGATCACATTTCCTTGAATGGAGAGGTGATTTTTAACATGCTTTCAGTTTGGTTGCATATTCCGTTGAACACAGTTGCCCTTGATCACATGGGGGGGGGGAAGCCAGTGAGGGATCATGTTGTTATGGCTGCACTAGCAACTCCAGTAGTTGCTTAGTGTTTGAGGTGTCTGTGTTTCACCTGTAAAAAACGGGCAGAAATAATAATGAGAATTACAGGGCGGTGTCTCTTCAATGATAACTTTAACACAAATCTTTAGCAAATGCATACATAAGCAACTTCTCCGGAGAATACATACCTTCAGCTACGGCTCAGTACGCTTTACTTACCAAAATGCATAAAACATCAAACATAAAAACAACGAAAAGTATATAAAAATACATGTACACGTGAATTCCCAGTCAACTTAATATGGCTGCTGCACTTGGCGAAGTTACGTGCTGTATACTCTAAAAACGTGGGTACTCTGCTCTCACACACACCTCACTTGACAACTTAATTGAATTTAATATTTGTTCATATTATTTTCTGTGTGTGTAGTGTGGAGGGGGCTACAACTGCATTTCACTGTGCAGTCCTGTATTGTATAATGACAATAAAACTGAACCTTGAACCTTAACTCTAAATGCAACACATTAACTCTACTGACATTTTAAATAGGTTGACAAATCATTACAGCCCGTTTAAAAGTATAAAATAAAGACAAATGGGGAGAGATAATCACAAAAGTGACTGGGTGGCGCGTCCTCGCTAAGAACTTTTAATATGAATGAAGAAAGTACCCCTTAGCATTTTGGTGGAGACAGAAGCAATTGATTTCAGCCTAGCAGCCTGAGATCACTCTGCAGATCACTGGTAACACGATCACCACTTAATGAAACAATAAAGAATTAAGTGAACAATTAAAGTAATAAATTACTTTGCTGCATTTCAATCCTTTTTCAACATAATGGATTTTCAGTTTTCTGGTGAAGTGTTTTCTTTTTTGCACCACATGCACAGCCATTCAGCACATGACCATATAAATCTTTTAAATCTTTAAGTTGAACCGAGTGTACTTAATTATACTGTAATTTTGACTGACTCATTCTGTAGCTTATTGCATTGTGGCTCCCCACACTGGTGACTGAAAGCGCTGAAATTTAAATGTCAGCTCATGTGTGATTTACAGAACTTTACTTCCTGGTTAAAAGCTAAAAGGACTCCTTTTACCTCTGTTTTTGAATGTTCAGCCTGCTCGGCAGTGGACGTCCATGGTGTCACCAGCTGTGGGTGCTAGATTGGTGACGAATCCAAAGTCTATTTCTATGTCTCATTTGTAGTCTCATCCAAACTGCCACTTCCTGCCTATGAGACAAACAGAGTGAGAGGATATTTTCAGTTTTTTATACATACTGCATATATCCTTCAAATATGTATGTTTTACAGTTTTACTATTAGGACTGTATACTGTACTGAAGTGATGTGTCAAACTAGTAACTATTTCTGACCATGGGGTACAGTGCAGTTGTATTGACTCCCAAAATGTTTGGCCACAGAGCTGTGAGGAAGTTGATTTACTCTGAGGGCTTTTCTAATTAAAGACAATGATTATCTCTGGTCAGTGTAATGATATTCAAAAGAAGAAAATCATCTGGTGACTTCCACAGAACATGGGTTTTCTCTATAGAAAATAACTGATAATGGACAACTAATGAAAAGGCCCAACATGTGGCTGCCAGTTTTGAGCTTTTTTGGTCATTCCAGAGTTTGGCAAGTTTTGGATACGTTTTATTCGCCAGGATTGGGTTGCACCATCAATTTGTAAACCCATCACTAAATTTGAGCGGTAAGTTCCTCAGTTCTTAGTAACTACAAGCTTACTGAACAGGGCTGCATCATTAAGACTTAGGAAATGTCTTAGCTAAGACTTAAGTAATGTGTAAATCAGTTGCTAGGAAACATTAGTTGCTCTGTTCAATCAAAAGCAATCAACTATGTAAACAGGAAGTCAATGTAGCGCTGCAAGGTGTAACATAACTTCCAAAAATTACAACTTAAGTGTCCAAGATATATTAAACTTAACTGCTAATCCTTTGTAAAGGTATGTATGACTTTTTCAAATTTATATATGCATACATGGAGAAATATGCGTTTCAAAGTTAGTAGGATTCATGCAATTTAGAGTAATAGGGAAATATCCGATTATGCTAACCTAACCATAGTTATTTGGTCGTTATTATTGGCATAACGTTTCGTAGTTTGAAGTATATTGTATTCTTTTGTGAAATATTATTCAGAATATTCCCAGGTTACATCATTATTAAACAACATTTTATGTCAGGTCAAATATGTCGACCATATTCCATTACCTCTACCAGGCCATATACAGTATTAGCAAGCTAATACTGCAAGTAGTAGCAAGTTAGTTTTGTCATTTAGCTCAGTTAGCTGCAGAACAGTTCCACCTGGCAGTTACTGTGTGTACATATTTAGCAACAACTAATCTCTACATAAGAACTAGTTTGTGTGGTCTAACTCATTTTAATGATGCATAAATCTTTGCTTGGTAAACAAACACTTACAATATACTGTAACTAGGCTAAGTTTGAACTTAAGAACAGTTGGTGCAACAGGCTCCTGGTCACAAAGTATTATCCCACAGTTAAAGAAAAAAAATAGAATTTCAACCCGTCTGTCTAACCGTCTCATGCTCAAACTTGTAGCTGACAGCATGCAGGGACTTATTATGACATGGTACCAGATAACAATGTCTGCCTCTGAATGGAACATGATGGTTTCATATTCTTACACTCTAAAGCAGAAGAGACTGATACAAGTCATAGTCATGGGACCAATGATCCACTGGAAAGCACTTTCATTTCTTGGTCTACAAGATGAGGGATTGATTAAATGTTGGGGGAAATAGGTTAGGTTTCATTACACCCTTGATTGCATTTCCGAGGTATTGTTGCTAGGCAACATAACATTATTGGATATTTGGTTTAGAAATCTTTGAGTCTCTGGTGATATTCTTGAATGAGCTCAATAAAGTTAATGGCTCTCGTCTCTTCTCTTATCTTCTCTTCCCTTAATTTGAAATCCACTTATCCACAACATTCTCTTGAATCCCCTACATATAAGCACATTCCTCCAGGTGTTATTAATGCACAACTATTCCTCTTTTTCCCTCTCAGCACTGTAAAAGTCGTTTTCAGGACATTATCCCCAATGCTTCCCCTTAGACCCACACTCCCATGCCCTTTCACCTCAGCTATTGTCTCTTATTGACCCATTGTGGACTTGGTTGTTGCAGCTCATTGAACTGCACTTAGTGTTGGGCTCCCGAGATGAAGGACTACAGTACATCGAAGATGGCTGTGGCCTGAGGCCCGCTCTCTGATAGCAGCAGGCGTTGGACTCTGAAGAAAACTGGTCATAATCATAGGCTTTCTTTGCTTAATCTGCTCTTAATAATTGTATTATCCTGAAGGTTTTTTTATGTTTATACCGAATTTAATAGCAGTTGTTGAGATATTTCAGTTCGGACCATAGTAGCAGATTGACCGACCGACCGACTTGCAATTGCCATCCCTAGAACCACGCAGCTAGTGCGGCTAAAAATAATTAAACTTTTCACATGACAGTGTTGTCCTATATCTTTGTGAGCGATTTTCATCATTTACAGTCATAAATGGAAATACAGAGCTTACGGTATGTGTAGGATGGAAAATGAGAGTTGCTGTCCCAATGAATCAGCCATTCAACTGCGATGTTTACACCAGGGCAGTAGTTTAATTGCAGGTTCTTATCTGTGTAGGTGTGCTGGATAGTAAACCGGAATAAACTGGTATAATTGCGAGTATCTTGTGTGTCTCTGATCGGTGTCTGCCCTACTCAGGGTTTAAACAGAGGGTGTGATGGGCCTATAATGAACCTTTCTCAGAGGCATAGGGACCTCTGTATCCACTCATCGCCATTAATGCTTACAAGCACAGAGATGATACTGCACTGAAATAACAAAAATAAAACCAACAATAAAATAGGCTAGACTGGCATGTCCCCTAACTGCAGTAAGTCAGTAATCATAGCGTTCATGATTATTATTATGATGTCTAGCGTTAATAAGAAACAAAGGGAAGTGTTGTATTCTGTGTTCATACCTCCCAGAATCCCTAGGAATTCATATTGGACAAATCTGCAGCACATGATTTGGGAACGTTCAGGAAGTAGTGTGGCCTATGTAGCAAGGCGGAAAGTAAGGGTCTGGAGATCTGAGTGGTGAATGGGTGTGTAGCAACTTCAACTTTTAGGTGTCTAACCTTGATCATACCTTATTCATAGTTTATTTTCCATGATTTATTTAACCATAGTGTTTTCATAGCTTTAACAATACTGTAGTTGCCATGCACTGATATTGTGGAAAGAAAAGATTTCTAAAATGTTGGCATTGGGTGTTAAAAACATTGGCACCCAATGTAATGCAGGGTTTTGCAGAATTCTCCATCTCCAGCGATAGGGTTGATTTTTTACACCATGGGTTACACCTGATAATCTTATCATCATATTATTATATTATTAGCCTGACGTGGTGTTATCTTGTTTCTGCTTGGTGGAGGGTTTTTTTTTTTTACTCTAACCAATCAAAAGCAAGTGATATATCTGTCTGTTTTGGTGGCCATTTCCCTGTTACTATTTGTCTTGGATGTAGCTATGCTATCTATCTATCTAGGAAGATACCCCACTCTTTTTCCCACCAGGCAAGTTTATTTGTTTAGCACATTTCAACAAGGCAATTCAAAGTGCTTTACAGAAAACATAAAAGGCATCATGACAAAATGTAAAAGCAACATAAGGCAATATAATAAAACATTAAAATACAGTTAAAAAGAGTTAAATAGAAAATAAAAATAAGATAAAACAGGAGAGTAAAAGTTACAGTGCAGTGTAAGAAATTAATCAAAAGCCTCAAATTTGATTTAATAAAAGGCAGCGGCAAACAGAAAAGTCTTAAGAACTGAGAGTTGCAGCGGACCTGCAGTTTTCTGGGAGTTTGTTCCAGATATGTGGAGCATAAAAACTGAAGGCTGCTTCTCCATGTTTAGTTTTGACTCTGGGGACAGAAAGCAGACCTGTCCCAGACGACCTGAGAGGTCTGGATGGTTCATAACGTAGCAGAAGATCAGAAATGTAGTTTGGCCCTAAACCATTCAGGGCTTTATAAACTAACAGCAGTGTTTAAAATCAATTCTTTGACAGACTGGAAGCCAGTGTAAAGACCTCACAACTGGAGTGATGTGTTCCACTTTCTTGCTCTTAGTGAGGACTTTTCCAAATCCTGCTGAGCCATAAGTCCTTTAATCCTGGATATATTCTTCAGGTGGTAGTAGGCTGACTTTGTGATTGTCTTAATGTGGCTGTTGAAATTCAGGTCTGAGTCCATGACTACACCAAGATTTCTGGCTTGCTTTGTGGAAGCCAAGCCTTTTATTTTATTTGACTCAATAACGCAATCATCTTTTACAAACTTAACAAACGCATTTCTGTTAATGCCAATTATGCAGGAAAGTTTACTCATAACTCATTGTCTTTTAAAATCATTCATTAATCCTTCACATTAAAAAACACTGCAGGGATGATACTTTTTGAGTGAATCAAATACATTATTAATAATAATTCCTTTTACTGACTATGCTGGGCTGTGCTACTTCAGATAAGTCTGCATGGCCTCAACTTCTATTATGGTTCAGATTTTTAGGAGTCCTCCGTTTGTTCTTGGACTTAGATTTGATCATAGCTATTACCTCTGTCAAATGTCCTTTGAATCCTCTTGTCTCTGGAAATCACCCCAGCCACCTTACAGCCTCCAGCCCTCAGGCGAACCTGCATGGCCTCATTTTCCATTATAGATCAGAAGTTGTCCTAATCAAATCTTTCTGGAGTCCTCTGGACGTCTTAAGGGTTCTTTGATAACTCTCAATGCTTCACCTTCGAACCTTCACTGATCTCTGGAGAGATGATTCAGAGGTTTTTCTGGAGTTCAATAGAAGGTCGTCCATTAGATCAGCTGGCTTCACGTTTGCTGCCGTTCTTTGCTATCAGCATGGCCACTCTCCCTCAGATTAATTGCCTCATCTTCCACTACGGCTCAGGAATTATCCTGATGACATCTTTCAAGTTTTGGATTTCTCTCATTGTTTATACTCTAAAGTTTGTCTTCCATAGACCCAGCTGAGAGTATGAGCAGTAGTGTGGCATCTGCCAGCTTGCAGCCCGACAGGATAATCGTGATTGTTGTGGAGATTGCTGCTTGTTGCTCCCATTTCTAATTGAAGTTGTCTTGTGTCTCTTGATGAGCCATTGGGAAAGCTGACAGAAAGATGTACTTACTCGATACCTTTGAATCTCCTCCACGCTTCACTTTTAGTGTCTGTGTCTGAGAGTGGCAGGTTGACAGATGTAACCAGTCCAGTGTGTAGAACTCTGTTGCCAGGTTATTGATGAAGACTGGACACACATCTCCAGGATTGTTATGCCTGTTTCAACCTTTCTCCACCAGCGACTGGTAGTTTTGAATTGAATTTAGTGCATTAGCTTCTGGCCACTTCTCTCATCTTTTAATCCCTTGTAGGTTGTAGTGGGCCAAATGTATAACTCTTTACTCGCAAAATCTTTGAACTGGTTTAATCTAATGTTGGGTCTTCAGATTTTGCTATTTTTAAAACAAGTGAAAAAATCCTGGGGTTTGGCTTTTAGGAAAAATTCTGAAAACAGTGGAATTATTTCACACATCTGTCAGAATTTTTGACTTGATTTAATACAAGAAATTGAGGAATTAAAATTAAATAAACTAAATTTCAGATTAAATGGCTTGCTAAGCTGGACATGCAGCATTTTAGAAAACCAAATTAAATTATTTGTGATCGTTGTAAGGCTCTGTGTGTGTTTTATATGTACTTTGAATTCACCAAACATTCCTTTAGCAGCAATCTGCAGAACAGAGCATGTGTTCAGGGAGGCAGAGTACAAAATGAATGAGATGGAGTTGTGACGGAGAGAGGGAGTCAGAGAGACAGCAAGGACTATGAAAACACAGGACACAAAATAATTCAGCAATCGGTGAGCTGACATATATTCCCTTCCTATCAGTGGGAGCACATCACGACATAAAACATGACAAGAGGCCAAGGGACAATTGTGTGTGTGCATGTGATCAGTGCACGTGTGCTTGGTGACTTCTGGTCATTGGTAAGGACTCATAATCCTCATAATGTTACAAGCAGATCTTTAAAGAATAGATCTTAAATATTTGTAATAGTTTTATAATAAAACCAGGGTTAATACAATGTGCAAAATATGCTACAGTGAGGTTTCATGTCTCTTAGCAACTAGGCTTTTTTTGTGCCATGCTAGCAGTGTGGCTCTAGGGATGCCAACATTCACTTCAACTATTAGATGGATTACCATGAAATGTTGACATTAATGGTCCCCATAGGGTGAAGCCTACTGATTTGGTGATGTTCTGACTTTTCCTCTTGTGCCACCATAAGGTTGACGTTTGCAGTTTTGAGTGAAATGTCTCAACAATTGGATTGCCATAAAATATGGTGCAGACATTCATGTTCCCCACAGGATGAATTGTAGTAACTTTGGTGATGCCCTGGCTGAATAAGCAAATGTTAGCATGCTAACATTCTAAACTAAGTGACCATGGTAAACATTATACCTGCTAAACTTCAGCAGGTTACAGGTCACATGTTACCACTGTCATTGTGAGCATGCTGATGTTAGCGTTTCACTTAAACACTTTTATGTTTCAATTTAAAATTAGTAACATTTCATTCCTATGAACAACCTTAGACTGCCTTGCCTTTGGCTTTACAGGCTTACAGCAAATTACATGTCTAAGCTAGACATGCCATATATTGCGTTTTTCTTCCAGGGCTGCTCAGCAAAGACATCACTTTGGTACTTTACATGTTCTAGGACACTTTTTATGGAAAAATATCATACAGTTTGATATTGTTTGGGGGATTTGCCTATATTTCCACAGGTTTTCAACACACAGCAATTGTCTGTATATTAACAGATTGTCAGTGTTTCAGAGATATAAGAACAATGTTGATGGGACATTCTGAGCCTCAGTAAAGTCACAAAATGTTGATTTGTAAAATGAAAAAACCCCATCATGCTTAATTAGCTGTGAGCAGTTTCAGTGTGCACTGTAACCACAGCTGTACTGACAACGTCACTGGGTTACTTTTGATATTGAAGAAAAAGTAAATTTGATGATTATGAAGCAAGATCTGGATTTAAGGAGCTTCTTATTTCATGTATTTAATTTTTTTTAACGTGATTTACATTTTCTAAACTGGTTTGTGGATGTTTATTGTCACCAGACAAAAGCTAAACTATAACTGGAAAGAGTAAGTTGCACTGATTCCATCAGAACATGTACGATGTCATGTCATCATGCAGGGCTGCCAACTTTTCTGTTTAGTTTGGCGTGAGATTCAGTATCGGTGAAGGCGGTGCATTTTATGAGTAGGCCTTCTGTGACATTACCCACCACAGGGGTTGGCATCATCACTCCTCAACCCCCAGGAATTTTGTTTAAAAAGTTCAGCAGCCAAATTCACAGTTTTAAAGCATGTATAGATGAAAAGCCAAGTCAATAATCATTGTCAATGATGAATAAGTATGGTTGATCAGCATATTTGCCACCCTCCAGACATCATAGCCTAAATCAGGAGACCAAACCTAAACAGGGTATCTGGGGATCTTCCCCCAGCAAAAAAGTTGATTTTAGAGACTCTTTTCCTGCATTTGAGCAATTTTGTTGCTGAAATGTGGCATCGGGAGGATGGGGGGGAAGGGGACTCTCAGGAGAATCTGGAGGGTGAAATATATGAGTGGATATGAATTTTGTTCACATATATTGTTAATGATATTGTTGCTATAGGTGATTTGATTTTCAAATTTGTAGTACTCACCTCAAGGGCGTAACACTGGTTTGAAGAGTTGGGGGGAACCTTTTCTGGGGATGGTCGCCAGAAAATAAAAAGGATTTGAATACCATTTTCTGCATTTCTACATGCTTTTATCATATTCTCAGTAGCATCACATTATGGTTAAGATGGCTATCATGCTTAGTTGAATCATTCTGCCAGAAAAGTAAATACACAGCAGAAAAAGCTGTCTTACTCTCTGCATGTTTAACCCAAAACCCCACTGAACATCACTGGCTGTGGTATTAAGTTAGGGATGTAAGCTATACTTTGAATAGGACTGGTAGCTCTATGGCACATTATTTATGGCACTATCAGCAGATAATGTTCCATTTGCAACTTCAATCACAACTTATAAGAAATGTATCAAAATATGAAATACATATATATTTTAAGAAGTCACACACTGTCAATAGTTCTATCAAGGCAGTTTTTCAGTTGGGTGCTGAGGGTTAAACAGCTCGAAATCTGTAGACACTTTGAATACAGAAATTACAGATTGCACACATGCACAAGACAGATGGATGCACACAAACTTAAAGGTTAATGGATAAATCCTTATTCTTGCTTGGAAACTCTCCTAGCCCTATACAGGAGACAAATGTGATGGTGTGGCTGCATGTGTGTGAGTGAGTGCATGTCACAATGACACACATGCTAAATTAAACATGCAGAACTGGCAGGGTTTCAAGTTTCAAGTTTCATAGTTAGCGCTGTTGGCTGCCTTTCGGCTTCAATTGCTACCTATTCTGAGGTTCAATACAAATAAGCAGGCTGAGGGTAGCGGACGCTAACAGACTCAACAAACTGATCCGTAAGGCCAGTGACATTGTGGGGGTGGAGCTGGACTCTTTGTGGGTGGTGTCAGAGAGGAGGATGTTGGCCAAACTACATGCCATCTTGGACAGTGTCTCCCACCCACTCCATGACGTGCAGGTCAAACAAAGGAGTACCTTCAGCGAAAGACACATCCCCCCAAAAAGCACCACAGACCGCCACAGGAAGTCATTCCTGCCTGTGGCCATCAAACTCTTTAACTCCTCCCTCTAAGTGTCAGTCTGTATGACCCTAAGTCACTAAACTGGACATTGATCATTAACATCACTGCAATACTTGAAATAATTGTGCAATATTGTCTGTTTAATACTCCTGTGCAATATACCCAAAATTCCCTATTTAATGATATTATTCATACCTCTAGTACTGCTGTTCAATATCCTCCGTCTCATTATAATCTTAATAAGCTACACTTAACTTGACCGTTCATGCACTATTACCGGTACAACCGGTAAACCCACTTTGTACTTTACACTTATTTTAATTTTATACTTATATCCACTTTGGACTTAATTTATCTTACCTGTATTATAGTGTATTATATTTTTTTGCTTAGTACTTCTATTGCTGTGTGCACTGACGTGATAGTGAGCAGCTGTAACAAAAGAGTTTCCCCTCAGGGATCAATAAAGTATTTCTGATTCTGATTCTGATAGCCTTTCTCCACCATAGCTGGATAATCAGCCAACCTAGAGCGTGTTGTTGATTTACACAACGCCTCATCAAAGGGAGATTTAGTCCAAATCAATAAAAGCAGCCATCTGTGTGTCTGTTCACTTTGGGGTTTTAAGCTTGATTCACGTCAGAGGCAGGAGAATGGCTCTGCCAAGGCTTCAGGAAAATCATTCGCATTGTTGGACAATGAAAATCTGACTGATCTCTTCCACTGTGCTTCCTGGTGGTGAGACATTCTTTCTGTTGCTGGCCAAGTGACTTCAAAATCTTAAATGTGTTGCTTTTATCATGTCTATGCAACAATTTGGTGATAGCATTTGTGAAAATGGCTTGTGTTATTGGTGATTACAGGATGCTCTGCAATGTTGCTCTCATACCTGAACTTCCTGCAGTAAAACTCAGCATTGTTCTTGTATTGCAGTGGGCTTGGGCTTGTAAGTCCTAGTTTTATTAATACAATAAGGAAAAACAAACCCTGTTTGGCTAGTTAGCTACTTGGAAAAGACAGACAGAGATTAGATTTAGCTCTATTGTTTGTATTTGCAAACTCTATGTTTTAACTTTTTAATGTTAGAGAGGAGAAGAGAAAAAGGCTTTGGGGATGAGGACTAGAGTTCTGCATGGGCTTAAAACCGAGACCTGAACCTGGCCTGTACCCGCGCCTTTCAGGCCCAACCTGACTGAACCCACCTAGTACTGCCGAATTTCAGACCCGAAGCCAACCCAAGATTGAAGCTAAATGTTTGTTATTTCTTCTTCAAAGAAAGTTATATGCTAGCTTTGGAAAGGCTTTCTCACACATAGAAAATAACACGTCAGACAACGACAATAGACCAACACAGAATATGGCATGGCAGCCCACCAGCACAAAATACTACACAGTGGATGGGCTAGTTGTGAAGTGGGCTTTGTTTTTTGTTTTTTTTACGTAACCTGTAAACCCACAAAATAATGTAGTATGAAATGCTGAATAGTAACAACTTAGGTTACTAGTGTTATGGTAATTAACTAGTTAGCTGGACATGCTAAAATTTGCATCCTACGTTAGAGCAGACAAACTCACTGTTTAATCCATAAGTTACAATTTTGTCTCTTGTGTTTTTAGTTTTGGAAAGGCTAAAAAAAGACACCACCCTCCAAACAAGAGTAGCAATCTTACTACAGCCCCATGCACTCCGCTTCAACAGGGGAGGGATGGAGCTAACGGTCACTTTAGTTAATTCAATATTTCACTGTTTCAAAGTTACAATAAAAACAGTCACAGCATTAATATAGGTCTTCAAAGCATAATGAGTACATATTTGTTGAATATGTTTACATGTATGTGGAGATAGTATAAGTAAAGACTGCATGGTAAATTATGGTTAGGGTGGACATGTATGTGCAAAACCGAGAACTCAGTAAGGGGTTTTACAGCTTTCTTGACCATATAGACTTTGATGTAAGCCACCACTAATACCTCAGTGAGTATTATATACACTATACGCAATATGCATGAAGGAATACACAGTTATTCCTTCATGCATATTCACATAAACTTAAGCAACCCCGCCACAGACAATTACACTAATCAAAACGTCTCAAACCTTTTTTAATTATAATTGTTGACTTCCTTTAGTGAGGAGGGAGCTTATTGATTATTGTAGCTCCTGAATCCAATTAACTGCCACCAGCTGTACAGGGTTTAGGCCTTGGATCCTTGATTGAACCCTGCAAGGGGACTTGAAAAGCGGAGACACCCTGTGGCTTTAGAAAAGGCTCTAACAAAGGTAACTGAATGAAGCCATGGGGTTGTTAAACTGTTTTACTCATTTTAAAAGCTAAACTTTTCAGAGAAGGAGCAACAGTGTTTTCAAATAAATGTTTTTTTGACTCAAATATTTAAAAAGGAAGGTGGTTTGAAAAGACAGTGATTAGCCTTGGATAGAAACAAGGTTTATATGAGGAGAAATTACTGATATTCTCAGCTGAAATTTCATTTAGATGCAGAAAAACTGAATTTTGGGTGTGAAATATTTCTATTTTTCATGAAACAAATGCATCAACTATTTGGCACATCAAAGCCAGAGTAAGGTGGAACAAGCTGCATGCTCTCTATCTGTGCCAGCTAAGACACAAGCCCTGCACTGTGTCGGGACACACACTCTATATCATCTCTCCACTGCTTTCAATTCATCCCAGCTGGCACCCAGCGCAGAGCTGCACACAAGAGGGCTGGCTGTGTTCTACCTGCCTCATTTCACAAATCTTAGCGCTCACTGTGCTCTAGTTCTAGTGAGCATACTGTACAACACAGTGCTTAGCAAACCTGTTCAGACTCATTTAGGTTTTGGCAATTTTATTGTGCTATTAAAATAAAACAAAATGTATTCATTTAGGATGTTTCCATGCAAATCACCTTGTTTGAACCACGGTTTGGTTTGTTTCTAGTATGAAAACATTTTTTGGATGGTTCGGACTTTAGGACCAATTTCAGGAAGTTCTGCCAGGCTATCGCCAGAACTGGAAGAAGGAAAAACAATGCAACAAAATAAAATGAGCTGAGCTAAGTTAGAATAAGTATGCATAGTGTTCTTCTTCATTTAGTTTCTCAGTGAATCTGAGCTACAAAAGTCATCTGAAGCTGCGACCTCTGTAGATTCATAATAAAGATTGGAAAATGATTATGATGGACTCTAATTGCACCCATATAACTGAATCTATATTATTATTAGCCCATACACATATCTCACATTGTGACGTGAAGTACTCTCCACTCTCCCATTAAGAGATGCTCTCAGCTCTGTTAGCAGGAAAGACAAGTAATAAAAGAAAACACTGTTCAAAACCCCAGCTAAATGCAATATAAATATGACTTCTAACAGCTGTTAAAAAAAGAATATATTTTTGACAATATGACTCCATGTCATTAGTGAATAACCTACCTTGGACGTTATGGATGTTCAGTGTATCGCTGGTATATTGCAGTCTGCAGGGCATTGTACTAAACAAGGACACTCAGCCTAATGTCTGAAGTTCAGACATTCTTTCTCTCTGTTGAGTCTGATTCAGAACGACTAGCAACAAAGAAAAAGCGAACTGAAGAAGAAAGCAGTGGTGGAAAAAGACACAGACAGCACAGTCAGCTCTCTGTAACTAATTTTCTCTTAAGTGAAGGAAAGAGAGAAAACAAGCTCATATCATATGTGAATAGATACTTATTTGTGAGCACTATTTACATGCTACCTATTTTTGAGATGCAACCAGTAGCAAGTATATGTTCTTCCATTTGACATGGTCCATCCCCATCAGCCTAATACGAAACCTCTGATTCACTGCCCACATCTCTGATTTGTTTACAGATTCAAATAGGTCTGATGTTGTGCCCATTGATGGCTGTTTCCCCTGGTTAGAGAAACAATCGACCAATCAGAGCTTAGCAGGCGGGATTTAAAATGGGAATGTCACCTTCTTACACAGCTAGCTAGCTACCTCACTACATTCATGAACAATAGTGACAGAAAATTTCAACAAGCATGAATGAGAAAGACGCAGCTGCACAAGTTGCTGTAATACGACTTACAAAAACAATAACTCTTAAATCAACATATTTTTGATCAATGTGAAAATGTTAACTGCTTCGAACAACCACTACCTTAGCATTCATGTCAAATGAAAATGACGGAACATGAACATGTCAGTCTGAATAAAGTGAAACGAAATGGCAGTTACATCTGATTGTCAGGCTACATCCCCATATCAATAGCCAGTTGTAGTTTAACACAAATTAATTTGATCGCTAATTAAAAGTTTCAAGCAGAGAATTTTTCTGCACAAATGTAAATCAGAAAGGCGAATACAAACTCAAAACAAACACAGCAAATTAAAGCAAAATCCTGAAATGAACAAAATGAAAAAAACAACAACAAATAAGCATCTGCATCTGCAGTTCATGTCAAATGGGAGAGATATGGGAATCACATTACACATTTTACATTTACTGTAAAGACAGTAAAGTAACCTTGATGTTGGGTGTGGTCAGAAGTAGGCTCTCTTGCACCTGTAACCACACCCAACAGTGATGTCACACTGTACTGACAGTCTGGAGTACATGTCCACATCACAGCAGCAAGGTGAGAAGTTAAACCACTGGAGATCAAAACATTTTCAGGAGGTTTTAAGTTGTTCTTTAATAAATTACTTCAACAGACTTAAAAACAAGAATTTACAGTTTATGAACTGTACACCATTTTGTAGTAGTGACTAAATGGTCTTTAGTAATGGGGAGAGAACCTTAACCAGTGACACTAAATATAAAATTTGAATGTAGATATGTGCAATGCATATATTATTTGTATATTCTGCAAAAAATACAAGTGCACTATTTGCTTCATTTGCTAATACAGTACAGAGCAGATGTGGTTGAAGCTCTGTTCTCTACCCGCTCATACTGTAGTTGCCCCTGTGAAGTCATGGAGACATTTGCTTTGTACACTTTGTCTCTGCTTTGGAGCACCTTTCATTCCTTTGTTACCACATTTATGTTCAAACATTCAATCACAAGAAACCATTCAACCATGTACAATATAGTGGAATATATGGGCGCAATACATTGTTTGTGTCTAAAATAAGTTATAGAGTAATAAGTAATAGAGTTGGGGCATCTACTGTATGCAGGAAGAGGTGAATTTAAAGGTCTTCACATGAAGAGAATTGTTTCAGGCTTGGATTTGATCATATGCAGTTAATTTACTTGAGTTGAAACATCCATATGTGAAAAATCCAAAGCACCTGGTTTCCTTGTCAAAGGTCTGGTGGACTTGGGAGCTGATCATTTGTCTTCTAAACCTATAAAATGTCCCCAAAGAACCCCCAAAACATCAAAGGCTTGAGGCAACATGTTTTTTCTCCTTTTCCTCACTGCTTTTGAGATGCTTTATAAAGCTTGTGAAATAAAAAAAAGAAAAGAAACATGATTCATAATTCATTCATATTTCATTTTTCATAATCAGCCAAATCAGTCATAGTCTCCAGTGATTCTTCCTTGGTTGTGAAGGCTGTTTTGAGACTATGTTGCATTTTAGCACCTCATCATCATCAAGGTAATGTGTTGCTGTCTCTAATTGTTTTTATATTTGGATAATCCATTTGGATTCTTCAACTTTTAACCACAGTGTGGAAATGTAATAGTTTTTCCTTCTCATTTAGCACTCTGAATAAACACACTCTGTCCTCCCTGGGGAGCCAGGTTTTTCTGTGCCAGCGTTTTTCTCTGGCAAAGCTGTGTTCACTGTTCACTGAGTCCCTCTCTCTCTCTCCTTTCCATCTCTAGATGTATCAGTGAGTCTGTTGTCCCTGCTGGTGACCACCTGTGGTCTGGCTCTCTTCAGTGTCTCCCTCTTTGTCTCATGGAAGTTGTGCTGGGTGCCACTGAGTGGCCGTTTCCTCCCAGATGTCCTCAAGGGGGCACACTTCCTGGGAGGAGACCAACAGCCTGTCCTCACAGAGGTAGGGAGGAGAGGCACACATTCAAAAGTGAAAGTATTGGTACAATGAGCAACATTTAGTTTGATAGATGACTCATTCATATTTTCTTAATGTAAACTGAGCATAGATGCTAAAGTTATAATCCTTCAGATTTTTCTTGTTCCTATTTTGCGACGCCCCACCATCCACAAAGCTTAATAAAGTAATATTAAATTGTTTTTTTTTACTTTTTAAGCATTTTAATATTATCTATGAAATTAACTGCAAAAATTAGACTACATTGTAGATTCTTTCCTAATGGGTGCCGTCCCAGCCACGCAATGCACACTAATTCAACACTAGCTTCCTTCTGATCCCGCCTCCATCTAATACAAGTAATTTGATATAAAAAGAAGGAAACCAATAAAAACCAATTCATGAGTGAGTGGCTGAGTAGCCAATCAAGATCCAACACAAGGGAAGGTCCCTGCTCCTGCGCTATCATTAATAATAGCTTATCGTTAGAGAAGCAGAGACTTTTAGCCACTATTCCACTCTTTTGATAAATAAAGTATTAAATAAGGTCTAATGTTTGAGTTATCAATACGAGGGGGACGACTTGCGGTATTTTGAGCTCCAGCTTCTTCCTGTTTACATCTAGCTGTAGTACAGTAGCCTCATAGGACACACCTATCCATTACATGTCAGCCATCGCCAGCTCCGATCAGACATTGCAACAAAAAAGGAGTGATCCTTGCTTTTCTGATTCCATTGTTGAGTAAATGTAGCAGTCTTCTATAGTTGGAGTCAAAGCTTAACTAGACAACAACATTGCTAGGGTGTAAGAGAAAGCAGAAGCCTTCAGCGCCTCTTGCCCCACCCAGGTAAATAACCACCAGCTGCCACTGATGCAGACAGGTGAGAACAGACAAGGGTCTGACATGCAACAAAGATCTCCAGCCAGAACCAAGGTTGTTATGGTTATGTGGTGTGCATCTTAGACCACTAGGCCATCAAGATGCTCCAATAATTCTTTATAAGAATATTATTGTGCATTCTGTTATTGCCTCTCTATCGTGTTTGATGGAGACTTCCTTCCCCTCAAACCTTAGCTCAGGTTTGTCTGCGCTGTTAGAAGGAGCTTTGACCCAAATCCATACTACATACTAACTTTATGCAGTATGTACTGTATGTAGTAATCTTTATAGTACACCGTTTTTGGAGTTCGTATACAAGAAATCAGCTTACTTAACAGTTTTATTCCTACATGATACAATACTTGTCCTGTTTGAATAAAACTTTTTGATTGTCAAACTGCAACTTTGCCAATTAAAGCTAAAGCCCCTACACACATATACTCCACCCACACAGGTGTTTTCACTCATGTTGCCTGATAAGACCTCTTCTCAGGACTGTATGGGCACATGTAAACTAGGCTTGATTCCCATCTCCCTCATTCTCCTGTTGCACCTGTTAGGGTTGGAAAACCAGTCCTGTTATCATTCGTATTGGTCTATAGAGTTTTATGACATGATTCCATAATTCCAAACTCAGCTCCACCCAACTTTAATCTGACTGGAGGTGTAATTCGCCAGAGTAATTGAATACCTGTGTGAGTATGCAGAGCCTTTAACAAAGACCATGTACAGTGTTTTACCAAAACATGTAATACTTTTTTTGTTTTGTAAGGTTTTTTTCAAGTCTCCACACCATCTACAATTAGTTAACATTTTTTCCTGCTCCTCTATGCTTTGTGCATTGTATTGTGGGAGAAAGTCGTGTACACCAACTGCACACTCAAAATCAAGTCATTTTTCATACTTTTTTATTTGATAGTTACAATAATTACTTCACAAGATCACACCTTTTTTAGTATATATACTCACTGTTTTGAGTATACTTTATTTTGTCACTTTTCCAGAGTGAACACATTACAAACTCAAAACCTGCTAAGAATTATTATGTCTTATGGATATGGGACACAATGAGACACAAGTTGCTTTTCTGTTGCATTTCTGACAGAGTAGCCTCTCAACCAGGATTGAAGGAATAGTTTGATTTGGAAAATTTTTCTTATTTGTTTTCTGGCTGAGTTAGATGAGAAGTCGGATAAATGTCTGTACACTAAATATGGAGCTTAGCTTAGCTTAGCACCAAGTAAAAAAAAGTTCTACAGGAACAAGCCTGCATCATACAATGTTTCATATATAAGTGCATTTCAAACCTCTTCTTTAATTTAAACTTTTTTATTAAACTTTTTAAAATAAAAATTAGTTACTAGTAGTTTGCAGATTAGATGTGCCTGCAACAGCACATGATAACTAGCTAACTAGAAAGGCTAGCTTTCAAGCTTATATTCATATTGTATTCATATCTTAATACAATGTCAACCAGTAGATTATTGGCCAGATGTAGATGACAGCACAGACATTAATCTGTTTGACAGCTCAGTTTTATGCTTAATCACATCCTAAGTACTTTCAATATGGCTACCAGAGAGTCAGACTACATGGAAGCTTTTTCTTGTCTACCAAAACAATTAGTCTCTTAAAAAAAGAAGAAGAACTGGTCTACCAAGGCACAATATCACTTCTGGTTAAAAATAAACACATTTTCTATCACTACAACTCCTCAAGGCCCCCAACTTAATTTCTCCTACCCAAGTTAGCATTTGTACAATAGAATTCATTGACAACACTGATGTCTGCTGTGCAGGTGGACGGGGAGGAAAGGGAGTACAGCGAGGATGGCTGTGTGAAGGAGCATTCAGGGCCACCCTCGGCTGTGGCTGTCCCAGAGTCAGCCCTAAAGATTAGCCACACATCGCCTGACATCCCGCTGGAGACCCAGGCCAAGGTGGAGAAAAACCAGGTCCACACTCTGGCCAGGGACAGGGTCCAGAGACAGATTACTGAGCCTACCTCATCTGTACGGTCAGTACACATCAATGCCCGAAGCTACTGCCCAACTTTTGGTGTTGACAGGTTAAACACAGATGGACACACACAGCTACACAGACACCTAGACCTCTGGGTTCAGACATACTTTATCACAAGGCTGACAGCATATAAAACATCAGGCTTAAGGGAACACAGTGGCTTCAGACTCAACAAAGAATATAGTCAGTGAAAATGGTTTGAATGATCTTATATGTCCAAATTTGACACTTTGTTACAGGCATAACTCCATCCGTCGTCAGATGAACTTGTCTAATCCGGACTTCAACCCTGCTCAGTTCCAGCGCCAGGAGTCTCTGTCTGGTTTGGGTCGAATCAAACCAGAACTCTACAAGCAGCGCTCGGTGGACGCAGAAGATGGTCGTCGCACGGATAACTGCGGGCGTCTCAACTTTGTCCTGAAGTTTGACTTTGACATTGAGCAGCTGATCGTGAAGATCCACAAGGCCCAGGACCTTCCTGCCAAGGACTTCTCAGGGACCTCCGATCCTTACGTCAAGATCTACCTGCTGCCTGACCGCAAAACCAAGCACCAGACCAAGGTGCACCGCAAGACACTCAACCCAGTGTTCGATGAGGTGTTTCTCTTTCCTGTGGCGTATGCCGAGCTGTCGAGCCGTAAGCTGCACTTCAGCGTCTACGACTTTGATAGGTTCTCTCGCCATGATTTGATTGGCCAAGTGGTGGTGGACAACTTCCTGGATCTTGCTGACTTTCCCCGAGAGACAAAACTGTGCCGGGACATACAATATGTAACCTCGGTGAGATACCATCTTTTATCCATTTCTTTAAATTCTATCACTGCCTGACTTTCTCCTCTTCTTCTTATTTACACCACTGATGTTACATTTCTTAGTATAGCTTTCCATTTGTTACTGTCAGTACCAAGGTAGGTTAATAGCAAGCAACTGACCAGAATGTTGCAGCGTATTTGCAGTTGGATACATCTGAAGGCCTGTCAGACCAGCAGTATCCGTACATGCCTAAATTCCAATTATTTTCTTCAGTCTGGCCAGAATCTGCTCAAACAATCAAAAAGAGCAAAAAACCCTGTTACATTAGATGGAAGAAGATGTATAAATGGACGTATCTCATTTCCCCTCAAAGTGGAACTCATCTGTGGTTTCAAGAGGCACAGACATAGAAATATACTTAGACACAGTTAATGTTTAATGAAAGCAGTAGGAAACACTTGGGGGTAGTGACCCAGATCAACACTGACATAAGACTGGGGTTGGTTTGACAGAGATACAACGGCACTGTCTATATGACATTATTCACTAGGATAAATCTATAGTGTTGGAATGCACTGAGTAACTCAGTAAGGAAGTTAGATCCTTCTGCCGTGAGGACTGCAGTCTGGTGTGGCACAGTTTGGGATATAAACTCTTCTTTTCTGGTTTATGAGCAAACAGTCTTAGTGGACAATATATAGTGTATATGAGCATCATCACATATAATCAGTTAAGAATAGATAAACAAGCAAGATTGAACTCATACTCAGTCCCCTGTGTCTAATAATTTTATTACAAAATATACTCCTGAACATAATTACACCTTTTAAAAGAACAGATGCTCATGTCAGGTAGACAACTGAGTCAAGGGCGAGGATACAAGGTTCTGTTAAATTTTGCGGCTGTAAACAATTAAAATAAAGAAATTAGGCCAGTACTCTTGACTGCTTTAATCAATGTTTATTGTGCTTTCTCTTTGTTGTACTGCTTGGACAGAGGAATGAAAACATCTATATTTGTCATTGTGAAAATTATTCTGGCCTCAGTGCAGGCTGTATAGGCTGTGGATTTTTCATTTCATAGTGAGTATCGTTGCTGAGGTTATATTATTCCCTGATATTATAACAACTTTGGTGCACATCTAATATATGCTAATTGCATGTGCATTTTAATCTGTAGCTAGAGTCTTTGTAGACCTGACCTGTGGTGTGATTTTGGTCAGTCTTTTCTCTTCTACTCCCCATAGAGTGCACGCCAGGTTTGATTATACAGTTACAGTACTAGAGGTAAGCTATATTGAGATTCCGCTTTGTCACTCCAAGGATCCTTTCTACAGAATCACACTACCCATACTGGCCCAAAAATAAGGCAGCGTTTCGGTTTTAGCCATGCTAGCAATGTGGCTCTAAAGGGATAGCAATGCCAGTGGCTCAGTCCATTACTTTGGTCCAGAGTGAAATATCTTAACAACTGTTGGATACATTTCCATGATATTTGGTACAGATATTCTTGGTCCCCAGAAGAGGAATCCTACTGACAGCCTGATGACATTTTTTCTGTAAAATGTCTCAAAAACTATTGGATGGATTGGCATGAAATTTGGTACATACATCCATGTTCCCCTAAGGATGGCTTTTTATCAAGTGCTACCATCAGGTCAAAATTTGAATTTGTCCAATACTTTGGTTTATGACCAAATGCCTCCAAAACTAATGACAATTCCATCAGCCTCAGCAACACTTTGTATTTAATACTAATTAGCACATGTCAGTGTGAGAACATGCTAAATGAAGATGGTGACCATGGTAAGCATGTTTGTAATTGTAAGCATGTTTGCCGTATGTAGCTTAAGGCATTGTTGTGCCAGTGTACAGCCTCACAGATCCGCTAGCGTGGCATGTCTTATGTATTATTCATTTAGATCATAATTATGAGCAGCAGAGTTGTAATTCTGAGTGGTGGAAAGAACTACAGAGTATCAACAAACTGGCAAAATGGCTGTAAAGCCAGCATCACTGGTAGTTACATCTAAATAAAATCCAATATTAACACTATTACAATTGATTTAGCTAATTAAAAATGACCTATACGTTTTTTGTTTGTATCTGGTTTCACTTGTTAAGGTACTGCTTCAAATAAGTAACACAGCAGAAGTGCCTAATGTAGGCTGTTTATCTGTTGTGACTACAAGACTAGCAGTAGGGTTAACCAATCTAGGAATAAGGTGTGAACAAAACCAAGTCAGAATAATGGGAGGTTTCCCTGTTTTTCCCATTCTGCCGACATTGCATGAATGTAGCACTAGTCCTGTTTTTTCGAAATTACATTTGAACTTCAACGATTTCTTCATCTAAGCCATCAACCTGTCTCTTAGACCCCATTCCAACTAGGCTGCTTAAAGAAGTTTTACCCTTGCCTTTTTTACTAAATATGATCAATCTGTCTTTATTAACAGGCTATGTACCACAGTCTTTTAAAGTAGCTGTAATTAAATCGCTTCTTAAAAAGCCCACTCTTGATCCAGGGGTTTTAGCAAACTGTAGACCTATATCTAACCTTCCCTTTAGAGTGGATTTAGAGTGCATCCTAGCACAGAGACAGCACTGGTGAAAATTACAAATGACCTTTTAATTGCATCAGACAAAGGACTTGTCTTCTGCACTGTCTTGTTAGATCTTAGTGCTGCATTTGACACCATTGACCATCACATCCTATTACAGAGGCTGGAACATTTAATTGGCATTAAAGGAACCACACTAAAACTGAAGGGGGGGGGGCACAAGCACTTAATTTGATCAGAATACATTTACATACTCATGTTCTGTTCCCTTTGAATAATTTTTTTGGGTTCAGTTTAATAGTAGACGCCAGGGGAGAAAGTTTTGTATCTTTTATCAGTTGCATCACTTTTATATTACAATGCTATGGTGGCTGACAAGGGCAAATGCACTGCAACTTAAGAAAACACAAATTAAAAACACAACACAAATTAAAAAAACATCTTCAGTAATTTGATAACACATGTGCAGCTTTTAGAAAACACACTGCAAAGACAGAAACATGGTGCAAAAACACACCACATAACCATATGCTGAAAAAAATTGTTGGAAAACTACTGTTGATCTGAGATAATAACTAGGTTCATCAGTGATGACAGACGGACTGTAGCCTGTTATGAACGTTGGAGTGACCAAGTGCACATGAATCGTGTTTCCTACTGTCTGCAAGGTTTCCTGCATTAAACCCAACGGTGACATTTTCTGTCCTCACATATAAGTTTTTAAGCATGGTAGTTTATGATGCACTATGAGGAGACAATAAAGCCCTTTGATTTGACATGCTTAGGTCGTACAGCGGCATCTTGTGATCATGGTCGTCAAAGCAGCTTCATAAGTGATTTAATACCTAATTTGGGGATGTCTTTCTAAAACATAGCCTGTCAGCTTTTGGTGAACATCGAAGCTGAGGTTATCTCTTTATCATAACAATGCTTGGCTTTCTGTAGCCTATACCTCGAAATATCTCTGGTCTAATAATGCCTATATGATGATCATGCAGGCTACAGGTTGTCTGCCAACACTGGTGGTAGGATAGTAAAGGTTAATATATGTCACAAATCATTAAAATTACTAGATAGAATTCCACTTTTTCGCTCTGCAAGATCTTGCGAGGCATGTGCAGTGACCACTTTCAGTGCATGCGCAGAGTAGAGCAGTAGCAGAAGTCAGAAACCCACAACATGAACATGAACGGATGATACACAGACCCCACTTCAATAACTTAATGAGTCACAAACCAAACTTGACAACAAGCGTGTCCGAGCTGTGTTCAGCACTTTTAGTGTCCTCTTGAAACACTTTCGTTCACACTCGTTTTGTGTTTTTGCAGCGTTTTGCAGTGTGTTTTCTAAATGCTGCGCATGTGTTGTGAATTAATGAAGATGTTTTTTTAATTTGCTTGTGTTTGGTCTATTTGCATGTGTTTTCTTACGTTGCAGTGCGTTTGCCCTTGCCGGCCACCGTACATTGCTCTTCTTTTCCTACCAGCCCATGATAGCACACATGGTTTGTAAAAGGTTAATGCATTTCTGGACACTTACTATAAGTCGGTTCACTCTAGCTTCAATAGCAACCAATAGAAACTGGTCTTACTGGTTACTACTGGAGGGTTGCTGTGCTTTTGCTAAGAAACCCATGAAAATTGTATCAAGAAATCAGGCATATCAGAAAGAGTGTTTCAGGAACCTACTCCTGGTGTCTGGAGTGTGGCCACTACTCAGCCTGATTTTTGGGAGAGACTTTGAAACTTACATCGACAACACAGCTGCTCCTCATCAAGTAATTAAGTTCAAAGCCAGAAAATTATCGTTAGCTGGGTCAGCACTGTTATTGCAACTACAGTCATGCAAATACCCGGTGGGATAATGCTCCCACCTCTTAACACACACACTCGCGCACACACACACACACACACACACACACACACACACACACACACACACACACACTAATTTTGTTGGTTCACAAATATTGTTTTAATACCTTCCAGACTCTAAAAGCATTCCCAGCTAAATAAGGTCAGTATAAATGGGTTAGAACCTCCTCTGAGGCATCCAACTTGTGAACTATAGTTGTCCTGTCTCCCGTGCCCAAGCCTGAGGAGTCCACTTTCTACATATAATCCCTTATTAATCATCAGTTTACCCAACACAGACAGCTATTAGCAATGCAAACTACTGGACTTTAACAACTCGGGATATACCTTAAGTAACTTTTGGATACTTTCTCTTCCAAAGCAAGATAATATACAGGTATCACCATTTCACTTTTGCAATTTGAATGAATAACATATGTTATAATTTAAGATACATAATCTTTTTTAATATTACTTTTGGTTCATTTAGAATGTTTCTAAATGATGTGAAAAGGCATTTTCCTTTTACTGCAGTTTAAGTTGTTTCTGTTATTTATAACAGATTAGGCGTTTGCAATGCAGTTGATGAACACATTCTAACCATAATGTACAGTAGGTAACATTTATCCAATTCATTGTAAGTTGTCTCTCTAACCTCCAGGTTAGCCATCCATTAATGAGGGTTGCATGTGTAACCATAGTTCTCTGAGTGGAGAGAACTGTCATTATCTGGTTCTTCTTCCACTTTGGAGGGCTGGGGTTAGCTCTCTCTCTCTCTCACACACACACACATGCAGTCATGTTGCTCTCAGTGTTAAACAGTTAAACATTTGTTCTTAAATTGTGGCCAAACCTTCCAATCTTCATTCCTGGAGCCCCAACTCCCTATCTGTTCCCTTCACCCACAGCCTTTTATAAATAAATTTACTTTTACTGTGAATATATAAAATGATAGTTTGATTAAGCTTAGAGGAAGTGGAGGGATATGGTTGGTGTCTATTGCATTTTTGCCTTAAGTACCGTAAATCAAACTTTGTTTCTTGCAGTCACAAAGAATTTTTTTCCCCTTTACTCTTCTACTTTTGCTTTTGGTTCTCTCTGTGAGAATAAATGCAAAACCCCAAATAATCAATCAGACTATGCCTTAACATGCCCAAATACAAATGACTGACCAGAAATCTAGATGTGATACTTGAGTTATGCTCCCAGTGATACTGACCCCAGCTTGGTTACAATATCAGACTAAGGCATTTACTGTATGTGACAGTACAAAACAGAACAATTACAGTTTGTGTGGCGTTAATCTGATTTGTGTTAGCGCGTGTGTGTGTTTATGTCCCAGCATTTTGCATGTGTAAGATTTGTACAGAAATGTAGAAATGTGAAATCTACTCTCTTTCTCTCTCTCACTGTCCCCAGCAGAACTAGGTTACCTCCCTTGGGATAACAGGGAGGGACCCTGCGCTGGTCCAGTCTCCAGTCTGTGTGCATTAATCATGGCTCCTGGCGCAGAACGAGACTCTAGCCATCCCTGGCCATATGCATTGGACAGTAATGTAAACATATTTCTGAGCTGCAAGCTTAAAGAAAAATAAATTAGGTTCCTCCTGTGGGGCGTACATTATAAGGTCAGTCATTGGAGCACTGACACAGTCCTAACATAGTCTGTAGTGCCTGAACTTGTTACTGTAGTCAGACACATTGATAAGTGTTAACAGTTTTAAAACTGGCACATCCCTTCTGTGAGTTTTAATAAACTCCAACCTCAAGCTTGTCATGGCAAGACCATCGCATACCACCTCACTGTTAATCCACTCACCACTAATTACTGAGAAAGTAATTAAAATCCTCATCTGGAAACCACATATACCTCTGCTAGCTCAGGAACTAATCCTGCTCGACTCTGCTCTGGATTTGTCCTTCGCTCTATAGTCCCATGATGCTTCTGTGGCATTAACAAATCGACCTAATTAATGATTATTTTATATGATGGGATCCTAGTTCTCTGGCTCCCCATTGCCTTCATTGATTCTATGGAGTGTGTGTTGACCTAAAGTCATAGAAAAGCCATTATGAATCACCAACATTACTGCCACATCACAGCAGGTTTTTGTATACTCATAGACAAAGAACTTATAGGATACCCAAGTTTCTTGTGGGGCAAAAAAAAAATCCTGACAGAAATTACAGAATTAAGGCCTGGTCATACTAACATATAAAACTGAGAATTTTGTGGCAAAATTGTGGCAGTTCCATAGAAATTAATCAATCAGTCGATTCGCTCACAGGAGCAAAGTAAATCCATGCAAATGCAGTTGACCAATAGCAAGCTGTCTTGAAAGTGCATTTAAGGGAATGGAGAACTGGAGAGTCCAAAATGGAGGAAGCTATTAGCTGTGTTGTACCATCCATTCTTTACCTAATCCTCCTTTGTTGGAGTGTAAACTGCTCTACAAAAGAGGAATGGTTAGCAGACAGTTGAGAAAAAGGCTGATTGATTGATTGATTGATTTTTATTTATGGATATAGAAGACAAACAATCCAAGGGATAACATGTAAAGTGTAAAACACTTATTTCCAACATGGTCCATGATGTCATGAAAAACAGGACAGTCAATCACTCATAACATGTACAGAATCCCTAAAACAATAAGTGTGAGTGTTAGCGGCTAGCTCTGCCATGCGAGTAGTCACTACCTCACCAAGAGTCTAGAATCATGTATTTTGGAAAGATGTGCAGATTCATTTCACTGTGCCACCCTTTGGTGTGACAATTGTCTTTTCACTAATTGTCTGTAGAGTTAGGGGTTGTTTGTATTTTGGAACTAAATGGGAAAAAGAAGCAGCATAATTCGAGGAAACTCTCCAGACTCACTGCTCAGACCTTACCTTGTTATGAACCATCCAGTAATCCATCTGACTCAATGTGCAGTCAATAATAACCGACCATTCCTGAGATGTTTCTTGGTACAATTAAGACATCAAGTGCGAGGGTCACGTATCAACAAACCAGCCAACAACACACACATGCATGAGCATTGTAAATACCAACAAAAATAGGCCAGGCTGCCTACAAGGGATCGAGACCTCATCAACTCCCATCACATACAATACAGTGAATAATACAGTTAATTGGGAACAGCCTTTACTTTAAAACCGAAGCAACCACAAAAGCCAGTTTTTTTCTGATCTTTGAGTTAAAATGAGTGAAATTTATGATATTGTGCCGTCATGCTTCAATGGTGGAGTTAATTAGTGATGAATCACCCTTATACATGAATCATACATCAATAGCCAAATTTTACGCATGATCCATGATGATGAAGAAAAACAGAAATGCATGGCAAAAACAGCATATTGTCAATAGTTTAGAGACCCCAGCAAATTTCACAAATCATGTCTTCAGGGGAGCTCATGTCTTATTAAGGGGAGCCAAGCTCCCACTGGCTCCCCTGTAGTTCGCACCCTGTATATGACAATACATAGTTCCCTCATTGCTTGCTGTATCTTGGTGCAGATATAGTGTATTGAATGATTTTGGAGTGTCAAGGGACTTCCCAGTTTGTCTACTGAGTAGATTCAATTTGCCTTTGGACATCTATCATGTTGTTACATGCACGTTCCTGCCTTCTTTCTCCTCGCTGAAGATTCTTTTAGAGACAAAGAAAATGAAGAGCTCAGAGACACTGTAACCTGCAGTTCCTGCAGGGCCAGTCAATACTATTGGCTGCCATCTGGTTGGCCTGTAATCAAGGCCTTGATAAATGGGGTCAGCATGTGCATACACTGTGTGTGTGTGTGTGTGTGTGTGTGTGTGGTTAATTCAGTAAAGGAGGTTCCTATTTCCCAACAATGACAAATGGTACCCTATAACAAGCTCTCCTATTTACCCTTATTCACTAAGTGTGACATATGATTCTCTAGATGCTTATGGTCAACTGAGTCAGTAGGAGATCCTGAACATATTACAGGGGCAAACATACATAAAACCTATACACAGACAAAGTAAACGTACATTTTTTTTAATTTTAGCTGGTGTATCATGAATTAGCAACTACTGTTAGCATGTTGGTTTTGCTCTCCCTTCCTCTGCCATTACTCCACGTTTCTTTTTCTCTTTCCTTAAAAAAATTGTTCAACATTTTGTTCACTTTTCTGTGTGCAGAAAAGATTGATACTATTCTCATGTCTGTGTGCTAAGTAGGCTAGTGTATGCAGCTAGAGCCAGGAGGCAATTAGCTTAGCATAAAGACTGGAAGCAGGGGGGGAAAAGGTAGCCTGGCTCTTTTCAAAGTTCAGAAATATGCTATACCAACACCTGTAACTCTCCCTAAGTAATATTTTTAAATTTTAAAGAGAAGCGGGCTAGCTGTTTCCCACTGTTCCCAGTCTTTATGCTAATTAAAGCTAACTGGCTCCTGCATATTTAGCACACAGACATGAGAACAACTCTCATCTAGCTACTCATCTAACTCTTGGCAAGAAAGCGAATAAGCGTGTTTCCCAAGAGGCTAAACTTATTCAACGTGTGTTTTCCAACGACCTTATATATATAAAGAGAGCGAGAGAGAGAGAGAGAGAGAGAGAGAGAGCATATTTGTTCATATACATCACACACTTTTCTTGGCTACTTTGGTACAAATCTACAGGATATAAAATAAAAGACACACAGTTAAATTGATGAAAAGCCCATTCACATGACAGTGCTGCTTGCAACATATGAGGTAGACTTTTAATAACATATTCAGTCTCATGTCTATACTGTACGTACTGCAAATCAGCGACACACACAGTTTTGTGTGTGACAGTCTTACTTCTTTACTGAGAGTTATGAAGGATCCTTTAGCCTAACCTGATTCTGCCAGGGTATATTCATTTATACAACTAAAGTTCAGCCTCGACAGTGATTTATTTACTTCCACCATGTTCAGCCAGGCAGATATATTGTACTGTTGATTGGCCCTCGTGTAACAGGATCTCCAATGTTGAAGTGTGCTGAACAAACTCTCATGCCTACTTTTTGTCCTCATACTGTAGTATTGAGTTAACTCATTTCAGTTCTTTAGTTATTCAAACTGCATTATTAAAATAGAAAAAACATTGCAACTATTTGCAATTTTATTGAGACTACAAACCTCAACGTACAGTGCGTGTATTTGTGCATGAGGCTGTGGGTGCATTTGTTGTTGTACTAAAATTTTAAGGGGACGATCTTTAAAAATTAAACGAAGTATAAAAGTATTATGCCAACATTAGATTTCAGTACAATAATAATAATACTATATAAGGGTATCCCTTCTATTCACATCTTATATACTCATATTATTGGTTTGAAGAGTACCAGTCAGCCTGTGAAACCAGTTGTACCAGCTGTGCACATTATATTGATATTGTATACTAACTACAAAAACATTTGTATATAGTACATACTGTCTGGAGGGAGCTTTCCAGTGTTTGAAAAAATAACCCTCAGGGTTATCTCAGCTCCAGTGTTAATTTTGGCAGCTATTTTAGCTTTACACCCACATCTCTCTAAACTGAGTTTGAAGGATTTACCAGTCAATGGGTCTAATGAAAGATGCTACTGAGTTGCATTATAGGAAATGTAGATTCAGTGTTTTTGGAGCTACTAGAGAATGAAAGTCACAATATTGTGGCATCTGCTGCTTCGATTTTTTTATAAAATACTAAATCGCTGGAGTGCGTTCATGCACAACACTGGATGCAGCTTTATTTTCTCAAGAAAATAAAGCTGCTCAAGATATCTGCTTCTTTGCTTTACAGCACAAAGAGAGATTGCTTTATGGCACAAGACAGCGGGAGTGTGCTTACCTTCCACAGTATAAGAACATACTTATCCTTTTCTGTAAGGAGGGGATGGAGTGCGTGAGTGGAATCATCAGGATTTATGGGAAATGTCAGTCACAAAGTGTCTTCCAATTTCTTTAAGGTATCACTTAATTTCATAGTGGCATACACACACACACACTCACACTCAGAGGGAGCTACAAAACAGAAGGAGGAGAAAAAAGATTAAGACAGAGAGGAAAGAGATTGAGTTTGACTGGGCCTGTGATTATTATTTAGACACAGCACGAGAGAGGCTTGTAGATAAAGCCTGGCTGCTCCTGAGGGAGAGAAGGTGCGAGCATTATAATTAGAGAAGATGGACTGTCCACACTCTTTCTCTACTTTATTGGGATGCTTTAGAGCACTGGTCTAATTTCATTGGCCGAGCACAAGTGACCATAATCCTGACCGCAGGCTTGATTTGAGTGCTCATAAGAGTAGTGAGCGGCACTCTATAGCCTGAAAACTTAAGTGTGCTGCTTGAGTGTGTGTGTGTGTGTGTGTGATGGAAGGATATCATATTATCTGTGGAGAGCTGAAGGGTTTGCAGATCCACCATTTGTGTGAGTGTCTGCCTGTTTGTGTATGTCAGCGTGTGACTTCCTGTACTTGTGCCAAAATGAATGTGTGTTACACCTTGGAGACACCATCATAAGCTGTACATCATTAACGCTGAGGCTCAAAGTAACAGTATGCAGTGTCAGAGGTGGATTCTGTCTCAGCAACTCGTGTGATGAATCAACTCATCATACAGCCAGAATGTCATCGATCCTGGACGACTCTGCTTGTGTATGTGTGTGTGTGAGGGTATGTGTTTACGTGCTTGCAGGCGCGTACATGCCAACAGCCGTGATAAATCAAGTCATTTTGTTCAATTTGATTTTCAGCGATTTTGAGCAGAAGACCCAGAGCAGTAGCATCCTAATGTGTGTGTGTGTTTGTGCTGCTTGTATAGACTGACTCCAGTTAATCATCACATATTGATGTTTAAGTGATTTTTCAGTATAACCACTACAGTACATTTCACCTTTACCTAAGCTTTCTAGCTAATTGGTTGCTTCAGACAAAGACTAAATACAAAAAACATCCTGTGTGTTAATCACTGATTGGACAGAATGTATGAAGACACATCAGATAATTGCCTTAACCTGCTTTGCGACTGTGTCCGCTGAAACATAAAGCAGCTGAAATCAGAGTAGCAAGAGAGAGTTTTTGTTGTATTAGAAGGGCTGTAATTGAATTTTATGACTTGTATTTGCAGATGCTAAAACAGCTAAAACCACATCTGCCGATTACCATTTTCTTTTCGAATCCCTTGTTGTGTTCCAAAATTTTGTACAATTTTTGCTCTTTTCACTTCCTATTTAATTATATAAGAGGGAGCTCTGTGTCAGCCCGATGTGTGGGAGAAAGCGTAAAACTAGAAATCAGAGTTTCCCCAGTAAGAAACCTTGTGAGTGCTTGTGTCTCATAAACGCACCACCCACTCTCACACCATCACGTTATTTTCAGATGTGTTAATTGGGAAAAGAGCTTGGCATGTGCGTGACTGTGGATAAGTTGTGAAAGCAGGGATATTCTTATAGGAAAACAGGAGTAGTTAAACGTGATGGCAGATTCCACAATTTCAACCACATACTGATTTAGTGATGCAACAAATACCTCAAACCAGGTTGCATATCATTTAAATACTCAGGACATGACATTCCTGTAATACGAAACACTCTGATAAATGATGAGTCATGCCATTGCTGCATGTTGCAGATGTGATTAAAAAGGTTTCCATGTTTTTTCTACCAGAGGTGTCACAGGCATGATCCATATCTGAGGTGCAAAGACTTGTGTTACATATTATAATGTGCCTTCTGTTGAATCTACCCATTGATTTTCAAGGCAAGCCCAAGCAATGCAGGAGGCAATAAAACGGTTTTGACTTATGTATGTGCAGAGCATTTTTCATTCAATTGAATGGACGCCATCTTGGAGTCTGGTGTTCAGTTTTTATAATACATCCATGATATAAACAACAATGTAAAACTATTCCATTTTAAAAGTAAAACTACTTGTTCTGCAGTAAAATGGCCCCTTGACTGATATATTATTATATATGGCATTATTAGATTGTTTAGACTGATTCATCAATGTGTAAGCATCACTTTGCTGTTGTAGCTGGTCGAGGTGGAGCAAATTTTAACAACTTTATATACAGTTTGATAGTTTTGTTTGGTAGTTTAGTCCAGTGGTTCTCAACCTAGCGGTAGGACACCTCCAAAGGTTCACAAGATAAATCTGAGTGGTCGTGAGATAATTAATGGGAGAGGAAAGAAGAAAAAAATAATATTCTGCTACGGACATTTACAGAATTTTTTCAGACTTTTCTCTTTTCTCTCTTTTTTTGTAAAATATTATATCATTTTCCCTCTTTGGGCCTCAAACCTTTTAAATGAACTCATCTGAGATGTTTAGAGGAGAAATGCCCTAACTAGACACTGCTTTTATATAAGGGGTCACAAGCCAGATAAGTTGGAAACCATGTGTTTAATCTTCAAGAATCGGTTGTATTTTATAAGCTTACTGTATGTTTATTTTACGTAAAATACTATTTTGCAAAGTAACTAGAAATTATATCTGTCAGATAAATGTAGTGGAATAAAAAGTACAATATTTCAAGTCCACTATACTCACTTTCAGAAGATGCCTGGGATTCTGCAGAACAGAACTCTCACTCACTTCACACTGGTAACATTAGATACTTGGGTATTGACATTTCCCCCAGGCTGTCAGAGTTGTTTCATCTTAACTACACTCTATTGTTAAAAACAGTAGAAGATGACCTCTGGCGCTGGATGAATCTACCTCTCTCCCTCATAGGAAGAATTGCAACTGTCAAACTGAAAATACTCCCCCACATTAACTACTTCTTTTCAATGCTGACTGTAACACTGACAGATAAATGATTTTAAATCGATCAACTCTCTCATTACACACTTCTACTAGAAATGATCCATCCACTCTACAAAAAAGCAAATCTCAAGGCGGACTAGACGTCCCAAACTTCTTCTTCTACTACCTGGCAAATACCTTACTAAATGGATCCATCAAACCAACCACAATATCCCATGAATAGACCTGGAACAACTATATTGCAAAAATATCTCACTCTCAGATTTACCTTTCCTCAACACAACCATCAAACAACATTCCTGCTTCAAAAACACTGCAATCTCCACAACTCTGACAGCCTGGTGGAGGGATTGTTATATGGAAGATAACAATCAGGATCCAAAAGTGTGTTCAGCAAACATAAAACAGTCTATTGCTCGTCCAACGAGTGAAGTCTTCACCTCATCTTCTCAGTTTGGTGGGAAAAGCTGAGACTAAGTACTGTATAAAGATTCCAGTCTGCCATTTGTGACTAATGACTGTCAAAAGGGATGTATCTTTATGTCAATAAATATTTCCCCTGGTGAAATTCATGTTTTTGATGTGATGCTTAGGATGGGGATCACTCAGAGCTCTAATGTGATTTATCCTCCATAGGTATTTCCCTTCCTTCTGGAAGAGTCATAGCAAATCAGGATTTCACTCTGAATCACAGCTTGTCTTTAAAATATTGATAATAAGAGAATGGACGGTACTAATATAAAAACATAATATATTTCTTTACAGGACAATGTGGACCTGGGAGAGCTGATGTTCTCGTTGTGCTATCTCCCCACGGCTGGCAGGCTCACCATCACCATGATCAAAGCTAGAAATCTCAAAGCCATGGACATCACTGGCGCTTCAGGTGGGTGCTTCCACTGAAAGGTGGTGTAGTCAAATATACACATAATGTGTTCAAGTGCTGCATTATTGTTAGTCAGTATAGTATTTTGTTTAATGGTTTTCCATGCAAATCCATTTTGGCATCCTTTTTGAACTTGCCACGTTACCTTTCTCCAGATCCATATGTGAAAGTGTCCCTGATGTGTGAAGGCCGGAGGCTAAAGAAGAGGAAGACGTCAACCAAGCGTAACACTCTGAACCCGGTGTACAATGAAGCCATTGTGTTTGATGTTCCTCCTGAGAACATCGACCAGATCAGCCTGCTCATAGCTGTCATGGACTATGATCGGTTAGTAAGTTGCCTTCATATATCGGTTTCATCTACAGTACATTAACTGATGCAACATTTTGGAGTCTCCATGTGTTGTTCTTTCTGTCCTGCAGGGTCGGACATAATGAGGTCATTGGGGTGTGCAGGGTGGGCAATGAGGCCGAGAGTCTGGGGCGAGACCACTGGAGTGAGATGCTTACATACCCACGGAAACCCATTGCACACTGGCACCCACTCATAGAGGTATGTTTACAAAGTAAACATTCTTACAAAGTAAACATTCTTACGTGGTGATCCTTTTCATGCAATCATCTAAGGACTAGAGAAAATAGGTGAAACTAGACTAATTGAGAAAAACAAGACCAAGAGTCTACAGCCATGCTAGCAGCTACTGTATGTGAGGCTGTACTTTGGCACAGCGGTGCTTTGAGCTAAATGCTAATGTAAACATGCTAACGTGATCACAATGACAATGCTAACATACTGATGTTTATCAGGTATAATGTTTACCATGCATGTTCAACATCTTAGTTTAGTGTGTTAGCATGCTAACATTTGCTAATTAGCACTAAACACAAAGTACAGCTGAGAGATGTCACTAGTTTAGCTGGTATTTGGTCATGAAACAAAATATTGGCCAAATTGAAAATTGGACCTGATGACGGTGCTATATGAAAAGTTGAGAGATTACCAAAGTGATTACAATTCATCATGAGGGGAACCTGAACCAAATGTCATGGCAGTCCATCCAATAGTTATCCAGACATTTCACACAAATGTCAACCTCATGATAGTGCCAGAGGAAAAGTCAGGTGGCTCACCAAAGTCAGTAGGATTCATCCTCTGGGGACCATGAATGTCTGTACAAAATTGTCTGCCAATCCATCCAAAAGTTGTCAAGATATTTCACCAAAAGCAAAAAATGTCAATCTCATGGAAGCTCTAGAGGAAAACTGAGGGGATCACCTAAGTCAGTAGTAGTCAGTCTTCATCCTTTGGAAAACATGACTGATAGCCACTAGCATTACTCAAAATTAGATATATAATCAACATAAAGGCAGAATTGTTTTCTCTGTTGAATGACCGTTCACTGCTGATGTCTGCCCAAATAAAAACCACCTTTTGATGCAGAAGAGGTCAAGAGCCTTTGATGTACACTCTGTAATGGGTTTGATTTTATATATAAGAAATCAGTAGCCTGGTCCCCAACATCTGAATCACCACCTACATGATTTGTTCAGCCATTCAAATAGATGAATGAAATGAAACAAAATGGTAATTCAGACTGATTATCAGTCTAAGAAAGCAGAATATTCAAGTAAAACATACTTATGTAAGAATATTTAATGAATAAATACACAAAAAGCTCACACTCAAGTTGTGCACACTCTTGTGCACAACATACAGTTGAGTGTACAAAAGCTTCTCTAAACTCAAAAGAGTCTTAATTCAAAACAAAAATAACTTACAAATAGAGAGAATCTAAATGAGTCATATTCCATGTTGTCATGTTGTGTATTTCATTTTGAGGTACAGTAAAAAAAAAGAAATAAAACATTACATAACAAACTGCATAACCCTCATGTATACTTGACTTGTTTTGCTGTGATTGCCACATCAGAGGCACCTAGCTTACAGAGACACAGAGGTGGCTACATTCACTGAGCTGTTTCTATTTCTGAATTCCCAGCCCACACTCATTAAAAAAACAGAGCACGCTAAAACAGATGCTGGACTGATTCATGTAAATTCATGTTGAGTTGTCAAAGCTAAATCTACTGGTATTCAGCTGAAGGGGTCAGAAGATAAAATGCTTCAAAATGGATTGGTGTATGGGATGGGTAAATGTAATGCCTAGCATCAGCTATGACACACATTAGCAACTACCAGCTCATATGTGTCTTTTCTCTCTTTTGAAGATTCCCTTTAGCTTTACTAATGTTATGAGGACTGCTGACGTAAACCCTCTCTAGACATCATTATTTTTACCAGAGGAGGTGATGCTCATTATAAGAGAGGCTAAGGACCCAGGACTATTATTCCATCTCTAATGAACATGTCAGATTTTCTTCAGCTACCCTAATGACATTTCCATCTAAAATCAGGCCAACTAATGTATAATGAGTATCTATTTAGATTATTTTACCATCCAGATAACTGACTTAAGTTACGTGTGCTGCTTTCCCCAAGTGAAACTAATGCTTGACAGTGATGGCTGCCACGACTATTTTATCTACCAGAGAAATTTGAACTCACAAATCCCTAGTGAAAAAAAAACAACCCAGTTTTTCAGTCCATTTTCAGAATTCAGAACTTAAAATTTAATTTAGCATTCTTGGCAGTAATATCATTTAATATTTAAGAAGTAGGTACATTTTGACAAATTTAGTCCAGCCTCCATTTGTGACCAATTGATTTTTAAGTGTATGGCAGTGCATAGAGTTTTCTGCCCTTCTATTGGCATGTATAGTGCTCATTTGGGGCTTTGGAGGTACTGTAGTACTGTAGGTCATTATTAGTACTAGTGCTAGTATTAATAGTATTGTTAGTGCTGGCATTCGTCATTAAAGTGCCTACACGAAATAATGTAAACACTTGCTGAAGAAGCACTTTAATTTTGATGTGACTCCTCACCACTGAAGATGTAATATATCACAAAAATCATCAATAAAATAAAGATTTTATTTAAAATTCATCTTTAGCATTGCATGTGAAAGTTCATTCTTAATCTTCAACACAGTAGATGTGTTGAAGTAAAAAATAACTTAACTCAAGGTCCCCTTACTTTCTTTTTCCGAGGCTTTGAACTGCATCTTCCTTAGCAGATCAGTTTTCTTTCTAAAGTCTTTGTCACACTGTGTCTAACAGAGGAGTTGCAGTATTGGTGGGAGGTCAGTGACCCTGATATTGTAAACAGTGGTGAAGCTAGAAGAGCTCTCTTGATGTCTCAGTGCCATTTGTATAGCACTAGAACAAACACACACAAACACACACAGAGGTTCTGTCAGATACTCTTCACTATCTGTGTCTTGTCTGAGGCCATTAGCAGCAGCAGTGGTCTACAGCAGAGCAGGCCCTGAGATCCAGACTAATGGCTTATTTGTGTTTCTTTAAAAGATCCACACAGAAGTCCTGAGGGAACCTGGCCTACTGGTTATGTCACACACACAAATCCAAACACACAATTATGCACACATACGTACATTTAGTGATATGCACACATAAGATATTCATACAGAAAAACTAATAGATTCATTTTAACAAGTAATTGTAAACACCTACAAAATGCTGTCTCGCGCATATGCACACATATACATATACACACAAGACCAAGACCAACAACAACAAAATGCTCTTGAATTTTCTTAGTTCTGAGTTTTCTTATCCACTTTAAGCTCTTATGGCTTTTCTGAAGTGTTGGAGTGAGCCTCGCTGACCCTCAGACCACAGTCTGAGAGCATTAATAATTCACCAACTTGATGTCTTCAACCAGGACTGTTAACACACACACACATACACACACACAAGACGAAGACCAACAACAACAAAATGCTCTTGAATTCCCCAGAGTCATTTCAAGCCAGTTCTGATGCTATTGAGCAGAAAGCAAAGGAAATGAAGAAGGTAGAATGCTCAGTTGCCTCCACTTTATCACATGAATGAGTGGCTGAATAACAGAAAGGCACACTGCAGGGCTGCTCTCATGAAGCAAGGTTAGTGTGTCCACAAGCCAACTTTGAGCTTATATCCTTGGCTGGCTCAGGCTGAAACACATTGCCATGGTAACCTGCTTGGTCAACCTGCTTCAGGGCAGGTTAAATTCAGATCAGAGAGGATCAGATAAAAATCATCATTTAACTCTCAGAAATAGTATTTCAACAGAATCCATCCTATTAATTATACTGAATTATTTCTGACAGGAAGTGGTTCAGTATAGCGCATAGGCCTTTTTCGCAGTAGACATTTTAACTTGTCTTAAGGCCTGGCCAAACCAGAATTTAAGACCGAAATTTCACGGCGAAATCAATTCACACTAATGGAACTACCAGTGATTAGTGAATTTGTTGCATCAAGTTCAACTTTGGTGAACTTTGCCCCACAAACTTGCACCAATAGCAAACTGTTGACCAATAGCAAGCCATCTTGACAGAGCTGACAACAAATACCTTTGTTGAGAGAACAAAGGTATTGGGACTCTACAGATGAATAAATTCATTTGGGTGATTGTTAACTGAACTTTTGTTAGGAGACTGCATTCTCTTTTGTCCCACAATCCTGAGAGCCACTGAACGCAGCATTGGCCAGTCTGACCTGTGAGCCGGATGTCACCAGGTCAATAAAAAGGTCAGCGATCATTTGTTCTCGCTCTTTCTCCTGGAATCTTTCACTGCGGCAGACAGCCCGTGGCTGTCTCCCTCTCAGTGTGGCATGCTCACCAGCAGACACCCACCTGAACACTTTCCTTCTGGCTTCTCCGTGTAATCTGCTCGGAGCAGAAACACACAGCAGAACCGAAGATTAGCACCAATGGCTATTGCACAAAGCTTGCCAGCTAACTTCACATGGAGCATGAAGCAAGTTAACGCCGGGCAGTTTACTCTGTAAGGACAACCACAGGTGGAGCGACCGGCTTCCTCCAATCTCTACAAGTGGACACTGCACAGCAAAAGACGCTTCCACAGCGGAACCACAATTCTTCCCAGCTTGGCTCGTCTACAACAGACTGACTGCCAGCTAACATCAGCACCAAAGCCACCTCTCTTTCCCTCCCACGGGCCGGGTAACATAACAACTGGGCATAGCATAGAGTAACAGTGTATAAGCAAAGGACTGTTTAACTTTTGTACATGTGACGTTACTGATGTGTTTTCATTGAGGTTTTATTGTTGTGATCTTCTCCAAGGTTAATTTGGTAGCCACACACTAAGTTGATGTTAGTTTATATTATGCTCCACACAGACAGTCTTTGCATGCTAACTAACTCCTTTTAACTTGGCACCGTTATCCTAAACAGATCATACACATACACCTCTAGTTTGGCCCTTAAAGACATCTATACCCGGCAGAGAGAAACTTTAAAGCGCCTGCTTCACATGTTCCTTTGTTTCTGACCACGTGGGTTCGTGCTCGTACATGCGAGACATAACAACGGAGGCAGAACAAAGAAACATAGACACATTCCTTTTGGCGCACACCCAGACCTGCACACACACAGACACACATACATACAAACACCCTGTGTTTTGTAGTTTAGTATTTAGAGTTAGACTTAACATTGTGTTTTTGCTTTGTTTATCTCTTAAATAAATGCTTGTGTATAATTATGATGGCTTCTTTAATGTTGCACAAGAGTGAGTAATTTGCCAACCTCTTCTATGCTGAACTCCAAATACTTCACCCAACTAGCTAGTAATGGTAATATTGGTTATATTTATTAATTGAATTATTAATCTGGGTTCCACATTGATAGTTTTTTTGTTTCTTAAAAACGGCAAATATAAAATCCACAGGAGATCATTGAGCTCAAGATAGTCCTTGGCTTCTCTTCCAACAACATTTTCACTCCTTTTAAAATTCAAACTCCACAATGAAATCTCCAGCACTGGTGTCAATATGTGGTCTAAATTCAGTTTTTTAGGAACCAAGTACTCCCTCGGTGAATGATGCAGTGAAAGGCACCTAACTCTGGAAAGTTCTTGCCAGCTTTACACAGCCTTACCAGGCCGCTCACAAAACTGACCATAGATGGTGCCCTGGTAAACAACTATGTTTAGCTACAATGCAATGGGTATGTGATTGGTCATCTATGAGGTGTCTGGTTTTGTGCCATTGAAGAGACTGGCTCTCATATTAGGGCAATAATACAAATATTTGATGTAGATAAAAATTTTGATTAAGAATTTCACTTCTGTTTGCAGCTAACCTGACCGTCTTTCTCTCCCTCTCTCTTTCTTCTCCTCTCTCTCTCTGTTGTGGCCCAGTGGGTCGGACAGGGAGCGGTGGTCAGTGGAAGCCAAGGAGGATCCACCAATTCCCTGAAGACACCACCATCGCCATGACCACACACACACACACACACACACACACACACACATACACAGAGCCTCAGGATGGTAGAATGATGGATGATGGACCTGCAGATAGTCCTGCTGAAATGTTAAAACATACAGTACAAGATGTGACTAACAAGTGACTAAAGTAGTAACATCAGCTAAAAGCCATTACTCAAACTGGTGTGTCGTTAGATTGAAAAAGGCGTTAGTGTGCTAAGACTTACTTCCTCTTGTCTTCACATTCAAGAACCACTTAACTACATTCCAACTGACCAACTACAGTACTTTCATTCGTCATTTTGAGTTGTTACTGACAGTATTAACAAGTTGAGATTGTCAAGCTTTTTTTTTTTTAGCAAATTGCTGTTTGTGGACCAAAAGCATTCATTTTTAGGCCAACGTGCAAAGCTGTTACTTGTGATTTGTGTGAGTGATCAGCTATCATAGATACAGTAAGAGTTACATGGTTGAGGTTAAAGAAGTAGAAATGACAAAGAGGGCATTCCTGTTCAGATCAACAAAGTTTCAGCTCTTTTGAACTTTGTTTGTGAATTTGTTTGGCTGTTGTGTTGAACATGCAAACTTCTAATGCATTGGTAAAGCGTTGCCTTCATTTTGTGGCAGCCACAGCAGACATGAACAAGGAGATTTTCTTTCTTAGTTTTACTTCTATGGGCGACTTTCACACAGAACACGTCCTCTAAAGATGTAAACTGAAGAGGATTTGCTCCAAGAATGTGTAAAGCAGCTGACAAAGGAAACATGAAGTGTTTTATTTACTGCATGGTAAATTGTCATACTTTGTTAACAGGGTGTGGTCAAAATAAAGGAAACACAAGTGTTGCTGGTGGCAGTGAAAGTGGCATGTTTTTCTGGCAAAAGGGCAGTCTGCTGATCTCCTGTCATTGCTAATCTCTAAGTACGCCAAGCTAATGAATCTCAGTAATGAGTTTGGGCTTCTAAGTTAAAGGATAATTCTGGTTTATCAAGCAGCATTGATTGCCACTTGGAGGCAGTAGAACGAGCTGTAAACACACCATTGACATATTATCACCTTACAGAGCTGTTATGGCAAACATGTTCGTAAGGATTTTCCTATTTACACATCCAGCAGACATGGAGCAACATTAGCATTAATTTGGAGTCATGTTTCTCACCACCTGACAAATGAAAGTCCAATTTTCACTCTCCTTTTAGCTCTGCTCTGTCTCCACCATCTCTTGATGGGCATTTCTGGCTCTTTAGCTGCTAAATGCTCCTCTATCTTCACCAGCTAGTTGCTAACTATGTCTGCCATTTGGTGCTTGGCAGGTAGTGTACTGTGGGTTTATCAGAGCTGTTCCACTGAAAACAGCTGGCCGCTGTTGCTGGAATTGAGGTTGATGAGAGTGGTGAGACTAAACCAAAACAGTAATGTTGCAGGCTCCAAAACAATGAGCTTAAAGATGCTAAACTGACGCATTGAGAGAGAACTGCAGAATCGGGTGATTATTGTCTCTCTATTTCTAAGAATGACACCGTACATGTAATATGTAAAAATAGAAATTACTGCAGATTTAAGTGTTGCAAATTCATATACAGATTTGATATTAATTAAATTATGTGCAACTAATTGACTGGGGCTTTTAGTGACCCTGGGGTTCTGGGGAGAAGAGGCAAACCCAATGTATTACCTAAACTGTATGTTGTAAATAGTTTACAGACTAACTTCCTGGTTCAACTTTGGCCTACTGTACTTGCCTCGGTTGTGCACACATAGTTTTCCTGTGGAATGAGGCATTATTAGCAACATTTCTGGTGCACTTTCTTTTGGAGGTTTTGCCTCTAAATAAAGTGGTTTAGATATTCTGGATAAACTGTTGGCTTGTTTACAACCTGTCTGATAGTCCGACTGCTTGTTTTTTTTAAATCAAACATCATTCTTATCAAACCAGTGGGTAACTACTTGTGCCTTTTTGACAGGGGCTTTGTCATCGTAAAAGGCTCCCATTTAGAAAGACAAATAATGAAGATGATCACGCAGAATGATGTTGTCAATAGTGATGTCTTTCCTTTGCATGAAATGAGTGACTGGATTGTTTCCATTCCTGAAAACACACTTGCAGCAGCCCTATCCTAATGGGACTTCATGTTTTTTTTCCTTTGATTTAGACCACACCCTGTGGTTATTTTAATTAGCCAGTGTTTGTTTTTTAAAATTCAGTTTAATACCAGTATTGTTTATGTCTTTGTATTGGACACTGTCACAAATAACAATGACAAATTCTTCTGTGTTTGTAGGTACAATGCATGCATCATTTTTCTGTGAGTCATTTTTAAATCTTTCTCCTGTTGTGAGATACTAATCAAACTGTAAACACAAGATGTATTATGAACCTAAGGCAGACTGTGTAAAATGTCCATTCAGATGTTATTAATAAATATTTCTATATATAACATGGACTGATTCATGGGAAGTGTGAGACACACAGAGAAAGTGCTTCAGAGAGATTTAATGAGACAGACAGGTATCAACACACACACATCCCCCCTCAGGCCTTTTTCCACCTCACACCTGTGCTGTGAGCTCTCCCAACAGACTGCTGTGACTGAAAGAGCTTCTGACAACACACACACTTTCTGAAACACACATACACACCTTCAATGAGGCCAGTACGGGGATAGGACCTCATGGCGGCTTAGATGCCGAAAGGCAAAATGTCCAGGTGTCTGAGTGTGTGTGTGGATGATGTTACTTTGATTTTTCCCAATAACTTTGGAGCTGCACTTATTAAAAGACAGGATTTTTTTAAAAACACCTCTCAGTTGTTTCCAGACCAGCTACATTCAATTCAATTTAATTAAATTTTATTCATATAGCGCCAATTCATAACAGAAGTTATCTCATTGCACTTTTCCTATAGAGCAGGTCTAGACCGTACTCTTTATAATATTAATTACAGAGACCCAACAAATCCCACCATGAGCAAACATTTGGTGACAGTGGCAGGAAAACTTCCTTTAAAAGGGCAGAAACCTTGGACAATGCACAATGCAAAGACCACGTAGAATTTTTTTTTTTAAATAGTAGAATAGTAATTGTAGTGTTAATATAAATAAATTAGTAATTAGTAATAATAGGAATGACAGCTATAGGAAAAATAATGTCAGCATCAGTAACAGAGCCAATAACAACAACTGTAGTAGCAATTGTCGAGCAGGAACACGGGGGCAGCAGGTGGCCCACAACCACAGATCCAGTCTCTGCAGCTCCGGAGGCAGAAATACCTGCTGAAAGCGACAGAAGGAGAGAGGAGAGAAACGGGAAAGCACAAAACTACGGGAGAGAGAAGATGTTGAGTTAGTAACATGCAGTAATGGGATAAAAATGCATACAGATGGAGAGGGAGAGAAGGAGAGAGGAAAGAGAAGTCTGGGAAGTCTCCCGGCAGTCTAGGCCTATAGCAGCATAACTAAGGGATTGTTCAGGACTCACCCAAGCCAGCCCTAACTATAAGCTTTATCTAAGAGGAAAGTCTTAAGTCTACTCTTAAATGTGGAGATGGTGTCTGCTTTCCGAACCCAAACTGGGATCTGATTCCACAGGAGAGGAGCTTGTTACCACAAGTAACCCTGCATCCTGGGAGCGCAGTGTGCTAGTCAGATAATAGGGTATTATGAGATCTTTAAGATACGATGGTGCCAGACCATTAAGAGCTTTGTAGGTGAGGAGAAGGATTTTAAATTCTATTCTGGATTTTACAGGGAGCCAGTGCAGAGAAGCTAATATTGGAGAGATATGATCTCTTTTCCTAGTTTTTGTCAGTACACGTGCCGCAGCATTCTGGATCAACTGGAGAGTCTTAAGGGACTTATTCGGGCAGCCGGATAATAAGAAATTGCAGTAGTTCAGCCTAGAAGTAACAAATGCATGCACTAATTTTTCGGCATCATTTTGAGACAGGATGTACCTGATTTTTGCAGTTCTACGTAGGTGAACTTCCTTGAAGTTTGTTTCATGTGGGAGTTAAAGGATAAATCCTGATCAAAGATAACTCAGAGGTTCCGTACAGTGCTAGAGTAACTATATCTATAGATAATGTGTCTTGGCGGTGTTTGGGACCAAGTACAATAACTTCAGTTTCGTCATAGTTTAACATCAGAAAGTTGCAGGTCATCCAGGTCTTTATGTCCTTAAGGCATGCTTGAAGTTTAGTTAACTGGTTAGTTTCATCTGGCTTGATCGATAAATATAATTGGGTATCATCTGCATAGCAATGAAAGTTTATGGAGTGCTTCCTAATAATACAGCCTAGGGGAAGCATAATAATACTGCCTAGAGGAAGCATAGTGTCACAACTCATGGTGGTTCTTGGTGTTTTGGGAACTTTGGGAACATTGACGTGTTAGCTAACGGTTGCACATTCAGGAGACAACATTGTTTTTGGGTTTCACCCAATGCATGTAAGTCCAATATTCACTCTACTTTTAGCTCTGCTTTGGTCTTCACCAGCTCCTCAGGAGAAATATTTGGCTCTGCTGCTAAACGCTCCACTATGTTCACCATCTAGTTGCTAACTTTGCCAGTCTGCTGTTTGGTGCTGGGTTGGTAGTGTTTCATCAGAGCTTTTTCACTTAAAACAGCTGCCTGCCTAAGCCTGACATTTCTCCATCCTGACTTTATAAAGATCCCTCAACTCCTAGCGGTGATTAAAATGTATTTAAGTGCTGGTGGTTATTTTGTTTTCTGCAATACGCTCCTCATGTCCTCAAACTTCTGCAGCTCCCTCTGTCCCTCCTGGACTCGTATCTTTGCAGGTGTCTCATTTCTAGTCTCTCAGATCCAGTTTTACCAGCAGCTGCCAGGCTGAGTTATGCTGCTGCCTGCTACCCCTAGGCTGCTCCCTATTTTGACCTCAGGTTTTACAACTTATGGCCACTTCAATAAGGTTATAACATTTCCCTGCAGACCCACCTGTCTCAGCATTAAAGCATCAGTATGCTTCAGCCAAAGTGCTTGTTGGATGGTTGAACAGCATCTGAAGCTCCCTCCCCCCACAATTTTCCTACGTCAGAATTTGACGTCACCGAGTCTGACAACTTTTGCAACTTTCCAAAACCGACAATCTAACAAGCACACCACTTCACACAGCGATTGACAAATTGTGCCGAGATAAACAATAGCAGAGATTTTAACTTCTTTCTCAAGCTTTTTTCAAAATTCTTTACATAACTACTTCCGTCACTTTTCGTATATGCACAGTACAAACAAGAGCTACACTATGAGTGCCTTAGAAGAATAGATTGTCTGAAAGTGTGTGCCTTTATCTCCACTGGAATGATTATCGCATCTCACCCCTCTCTATGCCCCACCTTAGAGTTACAGCTACAAACACTTTTGATCCAGATGAGAGGTCAGATGACAGTCATTTTAATACGTACCCGTACATAACTCTGTTAAGGTTAAGAAAAGATCAATTTCATGGTTAAAAGGAACTATGACTATTGGCAGGAGACAGGAGGCAAATCACAGTTTCTAATGTCAGTATGATATTTCTTGTGAGGACAGTCATGACCACAAGAGGTCTCTTGTCAGGTAAAGATAAAGGTAGGTAATTTTAAGCATTTAAAAAAAAGTCTGGTGAGGTCACTCTCAAAGTTTCTAGTCCAACTGGGTCTGCACAGTCAATCACATAATAACAGTCATCTCGATCTTATCTTGCAATCTTGAAGCTCTACATTTAGACTAGTCTGCTGTGGTACATCAAACCAAACACTCCCTACTTCACAAGTAATCCTGTCTGACCAATGGCACCCATTTGTTTTCAGCCCAATTTGATTAACAGTCTGTGCTTCACAAATAGCTGCAGCTGCAGCCAAGAGCAACCTGAACTGAGTTACAGCTCATTAGTGCAGCACTCAAGTTCACTGTGATGCCTCTTACACTTATACTCAGCTCATTAGTGGGATGATTGGAATATCTATCTTTACTTCATCTGATGGTGTTGATGAAGACCATGACACATTTAAGACTGAAGGACATACAATTAATTATGATTAATAATTAGTTAATTGGTAAGGAAGCAGAAAACATAAGAGAAAGGGCTCTCTTTTCTAATTGTAGGGTATTTAAACATTTTTGAGGGAAATACGTTTCTAAATACGAAACTGTTTGTTAACATACAGTACATAATCCATAAAAGCATAAAGTGATTGTTTTGGACACAAAGGGACACATTTCTTGGGATGATGTGATGATCATTTCCATTTCCATCTATCCATTTTCTGCCTCTTATCTGCGGCATCAATCTAAGCAAGGTAGTATAGATGACCTTCTCCCCAGCAACGTTTTCCAGCTCCTCCTGAGGGATCCCGAGTCGTTCCCAAGCCAGATGAGATATATAATCTCTCTAGCATGTTCTGGGTCTTCCCCGGGGTCTCCTACCAGTTGAACTTGCCCGGAAAACCTCCAAAGGAAGGCGCCCAGGAGGCATCCTGATCAGATGCCCGAACAACCTCAACAGCGGCTCCCTCCTAATGTCTGAGCGCCTCACCCTATTTCTATGGCTCAGCTCCCTCTTCACCACGACAGCCCGGTACAACGCCTGCATCGCTGTATCATTTCTTAAGGTGGATTTTTCCTTAAGTAGTAGTAAGTAGTGGCTATGACACTTTAGAGTTTAGTGAATGGTCAATTGGTCAGGAATACAAACAGAAAACATGCTCTCTTGTCTCAGTAGAAACTGGAGATCATCGTAATACAACCCAAAAAAGCATTGTTGATTTTTTTGAGGCACACTAGACACTATCAAATCATAGTGTGCATACTTGGTGAAACCATAGACTGTATAAAACATGGACGTAGCGTCCGTGATGTCAAGTTTCTGAAGAGCCATTGTGAAACTGGACGGCTGGAAGAAGTGGGCGGCTCCCAGTGGCTTTGGTCATTGCCATTTTGGCAGTACCTGACTCCGGGTAATCCAAAATGGGCAAAGAGGTGGAGCTGAGTCAGGCGGAATGAAGTCTGGTTGCTGCACCACCTGAGAGGGCACCCACCTGTCACTCAAAGCAGCCACTTCCTTAATTATGCATAACTTTAAGTCTTAATATAATTTAAACGGGTAAGTTAATACCCTCTAGCTATAGAGACCAAAACCGTTTTTGGACCAGGCTACAAACATGTTTATTTCTGCTGTAAAGTTGGGCATTTTAACATGGGGGTCTATGGAGATGGAGGAGGAGGGTGAAACTGAGAGAAGAAAGCCCCTCCAAAGAAAACCCTCATTATCTAAACTCTGACATAGAAAATACTTTATACAGTGTGTGTGACAGTTTTATAAACACCTACTGACATATTCTGTTATATGTAATCATTACAACTCATGTTATATTTCTCATACAGAACAAAGTGTTCTGTTGCTAAGAAATCTGCAGTATGACAAAGAAAGGCACACTGGAACACTATTAAGCGCTTCATCTAATTTACTGAGTTGAATAAGACAGCATGCAGAGAAGTCGATGCATGACCACAGTGTACCGCAGATTCCAGAGGAAAAGGTTATAATCACAATGCAGATGTAACTGTAAGCCTTTATGGTACACCGTGAATTCATTTCTGAGACACACACTGAAACACGTGGTGCCTATATGCTTTAACAATTTTTATTGGTGTGAATTATCTTCACAGTCTACAACAATGGGCCGTGTTCAAAGAAAGAAAAAGGTTTTTGTCTTCACAGCCTACAAAAGACGTGCTGAAGAGGCACTTTGCTGTTTGACCTGTAATAACCCTCTAACTGTCTGTTATTTTGCCCCTGTGGAATAACCTTGCCAAATCGGTGTAGCAAAATAATAAGAAAAAATATATTAAGCCATTCAACAAAATTTCCCTTGTTGTCTTGTGGTTGAAAGTATGACAATGCAGGAAGGACAGGAACAAGGCTCTCTAGATGGGAGATAGCTCAGCCAACAGTGAGACTATAAAGTAGCAGTGATGTGGAGTCTGAGTGATGTTTTGGATGATATACTTTCTGAGGCTTCCTGTGTTACAAATACAATGGGATGACACTTCAATTTCAGAGTGTACAAAGGCACCAGGGGAACTGAATAGTGCTTCCAAGATGAGATTGCTATAGATGAAAACAATTTGACAGAATGCTGACACAGTATTTATGCTGATTGTGACAACATTATCATTGTCATTTAGATCACACAGATTACTAAAGAATCAGGGCCTCGTTTTAAAATTAAGAGGCATTAGTGAAGACAAAGTGCATCTTGGATGTAATTCAGCTTATCAACAGGCACTAGAAATGATCCAACAGTGAAGCGCCTTTAGGCTGCATATGGTGCCAATTTGTCCACCTAATGTATCCCTCTTGAGCTCTCGAAGGCAATTTGCAGAAAGCTGCTGCAAAGCACTTTTGCAGAGGTGTGTGTTGCTCTGTGGATATTTTGTACTCTTCTTGTAATGGCTGCAGTGGGCGCTCAGAGCGAGATGAGCCTCCTGAAAACATTTAAAGCCCAAAGATGTCTTAGGATAGGTTGAGTAGCTTTGCCACAGGCTAAAGTGTATTTGTCAATTGATATTTTGTTTCTCAATAACCAACTGTTTGAAAAACCTGGAATTTTCCATACACGTTTCTTGTACTGTAATAGGCCACTTCACTTCTACATTCAGGTACTTAAAGTACTGCCGCTTCCATTATTTTCAGTGTAAGCACGGCAGCAACCACAGAGGTCAGTGGAAACACCAGTGGCAAGCTCTAGTGAACTCGCATGGCCACTGCCATGTGAGTTGATGGTGGAACTTTTATCAACTTGCCCCCACATTTACTATGTAACCATGTCAACCACAGAAAACAAAGGCGAAAAGCAGGGGCTAATTTTACTGTTATCTGAGTGATGAAAAAATACAAAATGTTGAACTATTGCACACAATGAACTCTGTATCCCCCCTTCATGAAAGCACAAAGAAGTAGCAGAACCGGAACCATCATCTTTGAAGATAAGAACCACACAAGGTCAAACTGATCTCACGCTGGAGTGGTTAGCTACTGTGCAACTTTGGGGTGTGACTTGTTTTTCTACGTGTATAAAAGATTACTGTTGACTGCTTACAGGCAGCCAATTATGTACTGTTGAGGTGCATTTATTGACTCCTTGCTGCAAGTAAAAAACCTTGAGGATAAAGATTCCAGTGACTCTGTCGTCTTTGAGTAAGATTTTTCTGACACTAAGTTTTCTGAATTATAAAACTTTTCACTATGGGGTCCCAAAAGTGATACGGGAAATAGATAAATCAATGAACAAATAAATGAGCATGATAAATTAAAGATGTATCAAATTTTTTTCCAAGAATAAATAAATAGATCAATGGTAAATGCATAAATGAAGAATATTATATTTTTCTGCATTTACTCATTCATTTATTTTCACATTTATTTATTTATATATTTATTTCCACATTTATTTACCTCCACATTTATTGCCACATTTACACTTCTCCCATAGAGACCGATAGCTGCCAGAGTTGTGAGACTCATGGCTAACGCAGCTGAAAAGGAATATGCCAACATTGTGGGAAATATGCTTTTTCCCCTTTCTTTCTGCGAGTTAAATGCTACTATCAGTATCAATAGCTTTGGGAGACAGGTGTACATAAATTAATAAGAACAGAAAAATATACTACTCTTTATTTATTTATTGTTGATCTGTTTGTTTATTCTTTTTTGCAAATTTTGTTTTTTTTATTTATCATGCTCATTTATTTATTTGTGTCACTTTTGGGCCCCCATACTTCACCAGCAGTGAACAAACATATAAATTAAGGGAGATCATGGAGCAACATCAATTTAGAGTTTGATTATCCAGTTTGGGCCAATAAGCACTTCATGATGTTAACTTCCTATAATATTTGTGTCATATTGCTAATCATTCCTTACAAAACAGTAGGCTTAAGCTCAAACCCATTTCAAATTAAAATCAAATGCATACTGAGAGCAAACTTTACAGATTTCTCCTGTAAAATATCAGTATTTACCTGAAAACATACTCATATGTAACATATTCCACATATTTTACTATGGCAAAGTAATGACATGCTAAAAGCAAAGCAGGACAGAGTTAAAATTCACGAATCCTTCCCATTTGAAATTGTCATAGGTGAATAGATGCAGTACATTCCCAAACTGACATTTGGCAGAAATACTCTGGATGTCAGTCGTTTTTTTTCACCTGTGCTCTCAAAATCATTTTTAAAATCACACTTCTGGTATTTCTATATGTTTCATTAGTCCGGTTAAAGACCTTACAGTTTCTATACAATTTCTTTGGTAACACTTTATTTAAAGGGGTGTGCATAAGACATGACATGACACCTTCATAACCATATGACGCCTGTCATGAACATGGAGTCTTTATGAATGTTTATGACTGTTGTCATTAAGTGTCATACGGTCATTTAAGTCACTTTTAATGCAAAGTTGTCTTTGTTATGACAACATAACATTAACCAAGACAACAATGTCTTTGTCATGACAACTTAACATTAACCAAGAAAACATAACCATGTCATGTCATGTCATAAACATGCCATAACAGACATGATCAAACTTAAAGAAACTATTTAGCTTTATGTGTTAACATCATATTATACTGTCATATGTGCTTGGTTTTGACATTGGTTGTCATGAGACCATTATAATTGTGTCATGAATAATTCCCTTGACTTCAACTAAAGTGGAACAATTTTAACTTGTCATAAAGATGTAATTAGTGTTATAAGGCCAGTTTGACGAGTACAGTGCCAAGATGATTTACAGAGTTTCCTGATGGACAGATAGCTTTACTTGTTACTAAAGTAACGTTAGCTAACCTAACCACATTGATGGTGGTTGAGGTGAGTTTCCCCCCTTCACTGTGAAGCACTTTGGGTATCAAGATAAAGTGCTGTCGTTAGTTAGTTAGCTAGGTTATCTGTGCAGCCAGCCGTCCTATTAGCTGACTCAGAACTGGGGTGCCAGGAGTCAAACCCTGCAGGAAAACCACCGCAGTACTGTATTCCCTGTCAAACTCAAGTTTGTATCTCTGTGGACTGGAGACTTTGAGAGGGCGTGGTAACTGTCAATCATTTTTAAATTTGGCCAGTCAGAGGCTCACAATTACAGGCTCACAAAACTAATTTCACTAATATGCGGCCTGAACCAGTTGTCAATCACTTTTTTATTCAGTGAATCACTTCACAGTATTATAAGGGGGGTGGGACACAACTTGCACTCCTTCCATTTGTTTTGTGCAGACAGCTTTTCTACTAGCTAGTGCGCTAGCTAATGCTGTTTGCTTATCAACTCCTTGATCATAACAGAATATAGTAACTTTCACCACTGCTCATTTTAGAAAGGCCACCGCAAGAAAACGTGTTCTTTGTTTCCGGCGGGCGGAAAAGGGTCCAACTGCAGTCCTCCCCCTGAGGCCCCTAGTTCTGTTTCCATTGTATGAAGTAGGCTACATAAACTTTCACTTATTTCACCTTAGCAGTCCACCAAAATGTGTTTCTGAACAAATTTGAGACGAGAAATAAGCAATCCAGTTGCTGAATCTTTACTCATATTAGATCTACAAGACCTAATTTAAAAGTTTGTTCTGACTTTCGTAAGGCAAGGGTGCTACTGTACTTCCTGTTTCCACTGCTTTTCTAGCCTGTTAGCTTACTGCTGTAATTTCCCATAGAGGTTGGTTCAACTCAAGACTCCTAAATTTGGCAAGTGGAAGTGGCATGTACAGTGGGTACATGCCAATTCCATTATTTGTTCTTTTTTCCTTACTCTTCTTCTGTCTGTGAATGTTGATTCTGTGTTGCCTCATGTAACTTAATTGTGTTGTCAGTTTTGGCCAGGACTCCCTTACAGACAGATTTCAATCTCAACAGACCTCTATGGTAGAAGTTAAATACATGAATAAATCAGCTCTCTGGTCGTGTTGCTCGCTCCTGAGACCCCGCTCTGTAACTCTATGGACCTTTCCTATGTAAGGTGATATTTGAACACCCAAGAGGGACTATATTTCTAATATAAACTACAAATTTATCTCAAATTATGATGTATTAGTGTGTTGGAGTTTGATTGAGAGAGGGGGCTGCAGAGAAGTACTTGAATGCCCTCATCATAAATGCTGTCAGTTACGGTAAGGCTTGTTAATTCTGCTTATGCAGACGTGTAGGTGTTCAGCTAAGACTTAATTTGAATACACTCCCACACAAAGTTGCTTTGTGCTGTTTATCTCCCCTTTACCATTTTAACAGATCACTAAGGATACCACATTCAACATGCAAAAGACCTATTTAATTCATTCAGTAAAACATTTACTGTCGGGTGGAAGCAAACAGGAAGCAGCAAACTCAACACAATCAACCTTTAACTGTTTAAAACTGGAGTGCAGAACTTTTGTCTCCCCCTTCTGGCAGTGAGAGTAATTACACAAACACTGTCGACACATGCTTATGCTGTATTCCTAAAGTGAGCTCGTCCCAGGCTCGTGTTGAGAAATAGCTACAAAAATACAGAGAAATTTCAACAGTTCCAAGACAATAATCCATTATTTAGGTAGAGGAAATGTAATAGCTACAGAGCCTACTCCAAATATTTTACCAACCTGTCCAAGAGCAGTAAAACGACATCTGTATCTGCCCTCAGTCCCTTCTTTCAGCACTCTCCAACCAGGAAAAGCTAAAGCTACACCAATGGTTATCCGTGTTTGTCCTCGCCGTTTCGCTTTCTTTTTTTGACTGTAGTCCTTCCTCTGAACGCCGAGTTTCTTTTTTATCTGGAGCATCAGACACTTTTCTTGGACACTTCTTAGGTTTTACTCCTAGTTGCTCCATCACTACAGTTGCTCCAGAGCCATGTAGAGAGAGCTGCGTCAACTCTGTTCAATTTCAATTCAAGTGGCATTATTGCCGTGACGGCATACAATACAACATTGCCATATTAACACAAACTATACAATCAAAATAAACAAAATAAACAATAAATAATGCTCAATAAGAAACATTCTCTCCAATGGACCTTTTTTTTTTTTACAGCAATGGCAGATCGCAGAGCCATCTACATGCAGGTTGCTCCCTGCTTCTGCTCTGGCAAACTAAATCAAAACCAAACCAATCATTGCTGGTTGCCGTAAAATGCATCATTACCAGTGCGCCGGCCTGGGAATGTTGCCACAGACACCAGATTTAAAAACTCCATATACTGCGAAATACAGAGAGATTTACCTGGCGGTGATAGGCTTAATCAGTATTGTGTGAACTCGTTTGGCAAAGGCTCGAATGTAACGGATGTTCACTTACATGTAAAAGTCCCGCACTCTAGCTTTAAGAGACTCTTTTACTCAAATCTTTGAATACATGTAAAACATGGGGCTGAGTATAATTACTGGTTGTCAATAGATTGTTTTTTGGATTTGTGTGTGTGTGTGTAACCTTTTCTCGAGTTCCCCAGGCTTCAGCTGTGTAAGTCAGAGTGTGTTCATGGTCAACTTGGTTGCTTAAATAAGAGGTCAAATTAACCCAAAGCACCAGTAAAGCCAGAGGGTAAATGGCTTTTTGCATGACACTGTTAAGGAGGGAGTGAATGAATGAATGAATGTTCTATTAAGGAGCTCATTACCAGATGATAGGGTAAATGTTGCCCCATTTTCACCATCTTATCTAAATGGAGACATTAGTCCCTCTGTGTGCATGTGTGTTTGACCTCAGACAGAACAAGGAAAAGAGAGCGAGAAAGGGGGTAGGGAAGGTAAGCAGTAAGAAGCACTTAGTTGAGTAGCAAATGAGATCACTTAGTCCACAACCACATTACCACCAATGGGACTCCAACGAACACCAACTACGATGCACACAAACATGTGCCCACACACACACGTTTGTTTCACTATCCCCGTGGTCATTGACAGTCATTGACATAATGCCTTCCCTAGCATGAAACACACACACACACACACACACTGTAATGGCTCAAGCATGCTAATGGTACCACTGTGGAGATCTATTCTCTTCTTGCTGTCACTGAGCAGTGAGTGACAAAAGTAGAAAAAATGCATAAACATGAGTCAGATGCACTAAAATAATATGCAGTAAAACAGAAATGCATTGCTACTGAACATGAATGTGTGGAAATGTGTGCATTCAAGAAGACAATGTGAGCAATATTATCATTTATGTATTTATAATCATTTTTTCATGGATGTTTTAGCACCTAAAAAGCACAGAGATGTGTATTTTAGAACATGCCATGAAAAGCGTTGAGAATAGATTGACTTTAGATGAGATCATGAATATTTCACATCTGCTGGCAAATCAGAGCACTGCTCTAGACTTTGAGCTCCCAGTCACTTTTATATGGAAGCCCATTTCCGCCAGTAAAAGGGAAAAAAAAGATGAAAACTTAGCCTTGATAATAAAAAAATGCTTAGGTTAAGTCAAAATTCTGAGATAAAAAGTCAAAAAGACTGACAGGGAAACAGTTTGAATATTGCTACAGTTATTGGATGGTGAAGGTGTTGATCTGAGGTCAAGAAACAGATTGCGAAGGTGTGTTTATCACAGCTGTGGTCCAAACTATGTCTGGTACATTGATGGCTACAACAAGCTTAAGCGATTTGGAATTGCAATCAGTGGATACATTGATGGGTTTTCCAGAAAGATGATGTGGTTTGAAGCTTACAAAACAAACAATGACCCAAAGATCATTGCTGGCACTTTGTGGATGCTGTGATCAATGCTGGTGGGTGCCCTGCCAGACTCAGGCTTGATTTAGGAACTAAAAATGGCCATATGGCTGAAATGCAGCAGTTTTTGCTTTGTTCTGAGAACCAAGCTGAAACAGACAGTGTTTGGTCCAAGCGCTGGAAACCAGCGGATTGAACGATGGTGGCTGATCTTGCGAAGTGAGTGTGTTCAATTTGGATAGACCTACATGACAAACTGAGAGAAGATGGCTACTTCTCAGACAACTTCTTGGACAAGGCCTTGATCCAGTTTTGATTTCTTCAAACAATACAGGTAATGGACACATTATGAGATAAAGTGATAAATAACTAAAAATAAATAAACTAATAAATTTGCCCAAAAATATTTTTGTTAAATGTGTAAAAAAACGTCATTGTCTGTGTTCTGTGCAGAGAATGAATAATACATAAATTATTGTTTCTGGCTGGCAAAAACAATAATCTGGGTTGAGGTATTCAGAGTAGCTCTGCATCAAGTAAGTAAGCATCATTTAAGAACTGTCCTGTGTAATAAACGGTATGACATAATGATGTAAAAGCCCCTTTTTTATTTTTGGGTTCTTCCACCACATTTTGATAGCTGTGAAAATATAAATGCAACAGTAATTGTACTGCAGCAAATTACATTTTGCAGGTATTAATATTATTGTGCCAACCATATTACGACCAGAAGACAAATCTCACAAATGAAACAAACCAGACCATTACTGCCTTTGTCAAGTAGTCAGACTACTTGACAAAGGCAGTAATCACCAATGCCCAATATTTTTATACACTGTATCTGACTAAATATTATTTGTCTCCCAGGAAGAACTGAATGAGGTTGTATTGACTTGGAACAACCACAGAGTCCTTCAAGTCCACAACTCACGATCACCTCATGGACGTCCCTCCATATTGCAGGCAGTCTGTTCGGAGGCAGAGATTGTTTGCACCTTGTGGACCTGAAGAAGGTTTAAGTCTGCCTTGAAGAGTGTGTGTTCAAGGACTTCCCATGTGTTCCATATGTGTGGGGACCTAATGTCAGAGTATAATGTGAAATTAACAAATGATGTGTTTGAAACAGTTAACCTGTATTTCGAACTCAGACAGCTGATAAACAATGAACTAGATCTAGATTATTAACTTTCCTGGGCCTGTGTCCCATTTTATATTTCAGAAATTTTTATTTTTGTTTCCTGTTTCATTCCTGGACAAATTGAAACTTACATACTGATAGCAATTGTCAAAATTATAATATGTTTTATCCCGTGACGAATGAAATATTATCGTAGCTATTTTAGACACACCAAAGATGTACCAAATATTTTCGTTTTTTTCTAACAAAATATATGTACACACAAACAAAGTACTTTGTTGTTCTTAGATTGATTATTTGTAAGAACTGAGTAAAAATGCAAACTCCACACATGTATCAATTGAATTATTTCAACAATCACAGCATACAAAACTGCATATGTTTTCATTTTAACTGCAATTTAATCTAACTAGCTACAGCAGGGAGCCTTTAAGAGTAAATCTATAGGCTTATGAATATTGAAATAACTACGTTAATTCGGCTTTCTAAAGTAGGTAGTATTCTGATAGAGGGCTCTCTCTCTGTCTCTCTCTTTGGGTATTGGATCAAGATCGAATAAATTATTCAAAATTGATGTGTTATTCGATAGCCTAATTTTTATACAAGTAATATGCACCAGAGGTTGAAGGAGCTGCTTATTTAGCAAACTCCTTGACTCCCTCACGGTCCAAGGTATACGGGTCTTTCATGCGTGGCTGAAATTAACTTGTGCAGCCCGCAACATAGCTTTTATTGACAATTTTAATCTCTTCTGGAAACGTCCAGCCTTTTTCCGCCCTGATGGTATCCACCCAAACGGGCTAGGTTCACACTCTAACGGACAATATTATATACTCTATCTGGTCGCTACCTCGCACTGACTAACAACACTCACGCATTGTGTTTTATGGCACCCAGCATGCTGGTGTTTTGGGCCTCAGAATCTGATGGGTCACAGATTTTTGAAATGACACATCGAGCTGAAGCATCCGACCAGTCCTGGGAAATATCTGGGTGAATGATGATCACAAGAAATCATTAAAGGGTAAGATCACGAGCCAACAGCCGCAAAGTTCCTCCACCCAAGTCAAACTCACAGTATTTTTTAAAGGAAAAAAATGGAAGAAATGAATGTGAACTAGTTAATTTTTTGGTTTGTGAACTTAGTTCAAAATTCAGAATTGTGAACTATGAACGTGAACTAGTTAATTTTAATCTGCGTGAACTGAACTTTGAACTTGCTCTTAAGTGTGAACTTGCACAACACTGGTACTGGCAGGCTTTTGCCCTATGGCTCTCTATTCGATTATGCAAAAGATATAAACACACAGTCAAGGCTGTTTCCACTATGTTTTTATTCTATTTTATATACTTTGTATTTTCTTTTTATATTACTTATTACTTATCTCTTAATGACTCTCTTTTTAATTACTATTTAATGTACTTTCTTTTAATTATATTTTATACATGGATGTTCCTTTTTGCTTTTATTTATGTAAAGCACACTGAATTGCCCCTGTGTATGTGAAATGCTTGCTACTGCTATTTACATGTATGTGCTACATAGTCTTCTCTTGGGATCGTGGTTCGGATTTACATGTATTAATCTGCAAGTGGGCCTAGATTACAAATGCTCCATGGCTTTAAAAGCTCAAACAGTTCTGTCCCACCTCTATATGAGGGTGCTGATGTGCAAAATTGCCCAACAAAGCTTAAAACAAACATTCCAATGCTTTGCTGTTTTTAAAGGACTAACAAGGAATCACTCACTGGTAGTATGAAGATGGATGTTAAAACACTGGACCATCATCATCCCTGTTATTATCACACACTACATACACTTTATATCTCACTCTATGAACTGTATCATGTTATACTAGAATCTAGGGATGAACGTTTTTCTCCTGATAATGATTTGGATACTTCAACTCAGGGTATCTGCTGATACAGAGTGTTAGAATAAAATGTACATAAGTTATCCCATTTATGTTTTGTTCTTAGTGACCTTTAAAGTTCACAGCAATGCTGTGTATGTATGTGTGTTATTAAACTTGTGTCTGTGAGAATAACAGGAATGCAACCTGCTATCCCATGACCGGCAGGGCAGGCTGACACCGTACCAGATGGTCTCGAGAGTAGTGGCTGCTGCAAGGCCGCTCTCGCAAGATAAACCTGATAACACTGCTTTGTTCTTTCTTAAGTAGCAGTATACACTTCCCCCACTCCTTAGAAAATTATGTAACAGGGAATCTCCTAAACTGAATAAAAAAGAGGAGGATGCATAGATGCACTTCAGAGTGAGTAGGAGATGTAACTGAATGCATCTATGCTTACTCTCCTCGAGTAAAACTTAAGTTAATGCCTTTGTCTTTCTTTCCTTGTATATGATTTAAATGTTCTAGGTGTCTTGAACCTGACAGGTGGGTCCTGACAAACAAGGTAGTGTGATTCAAAACAAAGCTTCTACCCGAACCAGCTTCACAACCGAGACTGGAGCAAGACGTTTCAGAGTGGTAAGTTATTAATTTGTAACTAATTTATCTTTCATAGGTAACGTTTTAACTGTGCATTGTCTCTACATCACAGTAACAACATCCATTCATTGCCTGGACGGTAATCTAACTTTATTTTAATTTCATATTTAGGTGTACTTGGGGAAACTGCTCATTTTGTGCATTATGACGCGTGTTACATTGTGAGGTAGATACGTTACGGAAGTAAAGGCTGGACTACAATCGAGCTGTTTTCAGGCGGTTCAGGAGCAGTGTTCTCTGTGGGAGAGGGCAATTCCCTTTGGGGTGGACTTTGGGCTTTTTCACTTTGCAAACCTATTACACGCACAAATACAACACAATAAAGGAAAGGGGAAAAGCCAAAAAGCATAATATGAGCACTTTAAGGACTCACTCATAAAATGTGCAGTTGTAAATGTTGATACTGTAAATTGTTCATAAATAGACTTTGGTTCAGATGTTCTCTCTAGAAGGTGGACAAACGGTCCATTGGAGAGGTTTAGGTGATAGCAGCCCAAAACACATCATCAACATTATTATTTAAGGCTTATTACTGATCTATAACGTTTTATTATTATTATTATTATTATTATTATTATTATTATCTATTATTAATAGTTATTAGTGCATTTCCTCCTATCAGGCACCTCAAAAAGTTCATATTTTAGGGACATATGAGAGTTGAATTTGTAACACTTATTGTAATGTGTAAAGAAGGTGTGCTGTGTCAAGTCAAGTTTCAAGACTTTCAGTGTCACTTGATGGTCTAAATGATACATTTCAGATGGTCCTCTACCATAGCAAGAATAAAACTCAAACAATGTACACTGTAAGCACTTAAACCACAGATGCTCCCAATATTCTGTTTTATTCACTTCAGAGTAGCCTACACTTTTTGATATCCCATACAAGTATGTACACCACACCTATCTGCAGTGAAATATTAAAATCCAAGAATTCATATTTCATGAGCACTCTCACATTAAACATTTTAGATGTCTAATGCATTATTTTATACACCTTGTCCTATAATTTTGTAACACATTTTGTATTTGGTATCTTTGGAATCTTTCTAAAAATTAAATAAAAAGTTCTGCTGATTTGAGCAACATAAGTCTGTGGGGTTAAAGATATTAAATTATTGAATTACCGTTTTTTCCCTCCACTGCTTTGGGACCCACATCCTCAGAAAAACTTTTCAGTCTCAGAGGTTTTAAAGGAAACGGACTGCAGCCATTATCATGGGAACAGTCACAAAGTGCTTCTGCCTGATACTCTGTTGTGTCTAATTATTGCTCTCACTGTATGAGCTGAAACACCATGCCCACAACCTAACTGCTGCGAAACATCATTCAGTGTTGCTCTTTAATAGATAAAAAGCTATTGTACTTTATCTAGCATTTATTATTTATGGGCATCCTTTATTCATATGTGGGCTGACTTCATAACACTTAATGTCTCATTGTATTGCACAGTTCACTTAAACAGGCGGTTGAAACATCAGTGGCAGAGATGCAACATCTAAAGGTGTGTTCAGACCAAACGCGACATGAATTATTGATGCGACTTGATTACATACAAAGTCAGTGCAAAGATGTTAGTAGATGCAAAATCGCGCCGGGCGACACAAATAGACACGAATACACTTCTGCGTCAGTTGAAAAATGTTCAACTCAGATTCGTGTGACGCTGTGTTGCGAAAGCTTATCAGCGTTGAGATTCTCCTGATGTCACCGAGAATCAGATATGGAGGACAAAGCTATTGTATTCAACATCTTTACTGTGCAGAGACAGAACAAAAAAGGAGAGGGCTTGGAGAAAAGTGCGCGAAACCATAGGACCACATGGTAAGTTCTGAAAATATGTACCTGTTACTTGATTCCAGCTATCGGTTGTACTGTACTACAAACCAAGTCAGCTCTAGCTTTAGCTGCCTTCCCCAGTACTCCCATTGGCTGTTAAAGGTGGTGTATGCAATTCTAATCCAATACAAGTCTTTTTGTCAGATTTAGCGGATATCTCCTCACGGTACGTTAGCTGTCTGTTCAGTGTGTGTGCTGAGTGGGCCACACAACACTATTCCAAGCCATTCCAGCCATGATTTGTGTGACTTGCCCACGGACATTCAGCTTACTTTCTCGTTTGCCAAGATATGCTGCTGTTGTGATGTTAGCTATAGGAGCAGGAGAGTATCACTGTCTGGAGCTGGTTTGCTGGCTCTGGAAAACCGTCTCCTCCTCTCTGGCAGCAGCAACTGCAACAGTTTGCTAACCCACAACCTAGTCAACGTTAGTTACATTACTTGCTGTGTCATTGTTCGCTCTATATCATGGTGTTTGTCATGGTACTGGATTTCTCCAGAATCTCATACCCCACCTTTAAGAGCAAATATTCGCGGGCTGCAAAATACTCCAAAAAAACACTCCAGCGGCTCTGAACACACTTTTAAGACTTCAGGTTCAACAAGTCCATTAGATTTACAAGTTATGTGAACAAAATTAAACTCAAAAATTTTACCTAGCATGCAGTTTTGTTAGCTAGGCCTGTCACGATAACTACTTTTCTTGGACGATAATATTGTCCCAGAAAAAATTGCGATAAACAATGTTATTGTCATTTTAAGACCATTTTATGCCACTGATATATTGATAATATAATAGCATAACAATGCAAGTACACCCTTTCAAAGAGAAATGAACTTTTAAGCTTCCTGAGCCCCGACCATGGTGAAACTCAGACACAGAGAGCAAATGACGAGAGGACAGAAGCAGCACGACCAGAAATGACAGCAAAACATGTCTCAGACTCGGCATAGTTACATTCGTTACACTGATTTTACATGTCAAAATCTATTTACTGGTTATGGTGAATACAACTCAACCTGTGAAAACTGTGTGTCTGGGGGAGTTTTGTCAAGTCTGAGAAAATAACATAACATATCTCAGCATGGGTTTGGAGACTTCAAATGTATAACAGAAAGCCTGCTATCAACAGGGTATGTGGAGTTTAAAACACTTGGCATTACCAGGCAGGGAGGGTCTGACAAAAGAAGCTATTAAGTTGCATTATGGGACATGTAGGACCCACTGTTTTTGGAGCTTGACCCCATACTAAGGACTAAAAGCCAGGATGTTTCAGCCTCTACTGTTCTGATTTTGACTTTTTTAATGCCACATGTATGAGGGTACTTTTGTGTCTTTATGATGCAATCAAACTGAAAAGGTTTCGGAACAAAACTATCGACACTGCAATCAAAATTTATTTTATTGCAAGTAAAATTAATTTGTGATTAAAAATGTATTAATGCAAACCCAAACATTTTGTTTACAAATCCAAAAATTTTGCTTTTGAACCCAAAAGTTTTGCTTGCTGTTGGGCTGACTCGTGGGTGGAACCTACGCGAATGAATGCTTTGTTTCCATCCACTACTGTAATGTGATTATTAGGAGTTGGTTCTTCAAGATAAACAGTAGGTGGCGCCAATTCTCCAGAATAAGAGGGTGCAACAAGATGACGTTATTTAGTGAGCGCCAATCAAACCTCAAACGGTGAAAAAAACGGTCCTGTCTAGATGGTAACCCTGGATTTGCAGAAACTCTCGCAAGATTTAGGTTTAGGCAACAAAAACCTTTGTTAGGTTTAGGAACACACACAATGAAGAAACAACACATACAAATCTTATGAGAGTTTCGCACATCTAGGGTAACCATCTAGACACGACCGACAAAAAACAATGTAGACAACACGATAGAAATGCAGGCTAATAGGCAGCCTGGGCATGTAACGGTAGTCACTAGCTTATTGGGCTAAGCTAGCAGCTAATTTTCAGGCTGACAAAATAATATTTATTTTTAACCCATTACAATATCACAGATCGTTAAACAAAAATAAATCTACTTGCACCAGTTCAAACATAACATTCTTGCTATCACTAAGATGGAAGTTATGTGTAAACATACCTGTGCACTGATTTTCTGTCTTCTCCATTCCGTCTCCTGTTTACAGTGGATGTTGCCAAGCTGTCACTCTGATCGAGGCTAGCCAATAGGGACGTGTCTTATATCTTTCAGCGTAGGTCCCGCCCATGAGAGTCAGCTCAACAGCAAGAAAAACTTTTGGGTTTGCATTAATACATTTTTAATCACAAATTAATTTTACTTGCAATAAAAAAAAATCATTGCAGTGTCGATAGTTTTGTTTTCAAACCTATTCAGTTTGATAGCATAATAAAGACACATATGCCTACCCTCATACGCATGCCAATCTTTCAACTTTATAGTGCAAATTGCTGGATTGCCCCTTAAAAATATGGCTTTATGCATAATGAATCATCTTGTGATGTTGTTTTAATGTGTATTAATGTTCATGTCTGGAAATTAGTACAAATAGGAAATTATACTGAGCAGGACAAAGAACAGTCCTGTAATAATGAGGGATGCCAAGATGAAACTATGATGTATAATATCAGCTTTATTATCAAACTAATAAGACACAATCTTTGAGTTGCTCCTAGACTCATCTTCACCATGATTTCCTCATGGGTTATATGATTGTGCATTCTTCTATCTCCATCTACTGGAGTGACATTGTAAGTACATTACCAGACCTGAGGAAGCTGTTAGGGATTCAGGCTAAAATGTTACGTAATAATTCACACAATTATGTGCATTTTAGTCTTTTTAGCTTTCTTAGATTCATGATCCATTATACCCTGTGTTTTGTGGACTTTGGCTTTACTTCCTTCAACAAATGTTTTTCTGTCACATGTTTTTCTTTTCTTCTGACCTCATGTCCCTATTCCAAACAAAAAGGACTGCCAGACACAGACCGCTGTGTCTGCATCTTCTGTCATTAGTTCAATGACTCATAAAAATCTCTGAAGGTGATAAAACAATATTAAGTCTGTTTTTTGTATGTTGTCAGAGATCCCCCGAGGTCTAACCCAAACAGAACATTAGGCTTCAAAACGAGTACAATGACGTCATGATTTTCACATTTACATTTTTTATTGTAAAGGTGGTTTCTTAGAAAATAGTCATGTGATACAGAGGCAAAGAAATAAAAGCAAGAGGCCTGAAAACAGAAAAGAGTGAAGGCAAGAAAGTCAAGAAAACACCTACAGAAAAAGAACTTTGTGATGACATTCTTATTAAAACAGAAAAGAAAACTGCAACATAATATGCTAAGTAATAATAAAACAATATTTTACACTCTCATCATGGCAACACTATGAAAAGTGCAAAAAAAAAACAATACATGAAATTTAAGTGTGTTGTAACCAAGGCCCCAGTAACAGTCTAGTGTATGTCGAGCTGTCCTACAGAGCCAGAACTCTGCACCAGTGCAGCACAGCACATGTGTAAGACTTGACACTTCTACGGCTCCGTCTGTTTGTGTTTTCAGGACCAACAAAGGCAGATACAGTCATTTAGCTATCTGTTTTAAGACAACATCTACGGCAGAGAAAGCGTAATGTCTAACCAAAATAATCATCATTGCACATGCTAAAATAAGATCTTCTGACAGAGTGAAAGCTATCACAGGTTTAATGCTACATCAGCTGAAACGACAGATAAACAGCAGTACAGTATATAAAGACTAAATTTAACAGTATAAAACATCTCCATTTAAATGTATCTGTTTATTAGGGAAAGTGGTTTTTAGTACTTACATAGTAGTGTCATTAATAAGTGTTGGTTAGATAGAAGATATACAGTACATCCACAAGTCTTTAGAGACTTCCTGTCTGAGCAACTATGTCTTGCAAAAAAAGAAATCCTACATCTTCACTTTAGTTTATGTTTTTTCTCAGTGAGGTGACAGTTGCCAACTTAAAATATTCCGTGCTAGGGTTGAAAGTTTGTCCATGATTTTAAAATGATTACTTAGTACACCTACTGACCGCTGCTCTGCACTTTGATTTGGGGAGGGAGCTTCCAGTGGTGCAGTGGTGTCTTTGTAGGTATATTGTGACTGATTTACTTGTGTTTCAGTTCCATGCTACTTTATACTTCTACTCTACTACAGTTCAGAGGGAAACACTGTAACATATGGTAAAATATGATGCTCTGTTATGAATTAAACTAACCAACAGTATATAAAATAGTTAAAATTAGCTCCTTTTACTTTGACACTTTAAGTACATTTAGCTAATACCTCTGTACTTTAACTTAAGTGCCTTTTTCAATGCAGGACTTTTAGTTGTAATGGAGATCTGAACACTTCCTCCACCCCTGAGGTGCTGTGGCTGCCAGTGTAACGTTAACTAACATTATGTCCATCTCATCTTCTCTTTCTGGAGATCTTCTCCCTGTAGCTACTAACTGTTGTCGATGTCACGATTTTTACCTGTTTGATATTGTGCCCTGTTGTGTTTGCTTCATATGTGTAGTTGTGTGTTTCCACTTAGCAAGTTACTAGTGTTTTAACTATAATCATTCATATCATGAAGCTCATGGGTTATGAAATGACAACAAGGGAATGGACATTTGTTTTCCGAGTTTGTCCTTAAAATAGCGCTTCTCCCCAGGCTTGATGCTGTTTAAGGGAATACTTATTGTATGTTACCTGCCTTAAAGGCTAAAGTCAGGGAACAAAAGTCTCTTTGTGCCGTAAACACCAGAGATGACATGAAAGATTGTAACATGCTCGCCTGCAGTCTTGCTGTACAAGATGTACATATCTGTATGTGACTTTTATGTAGGTATATGGTAAATCCCCCAGCGCAGAGGTGGCTATATGATGTATACCTGTGTAGACACACCACTACACCTCTGGGAGCCTCCATCCTGCACGTCTGATTAAGATAGTTTAACCGTCTGATTTGTCTTCATTTACAGATTACTCTGCTTCTTTCACACTTATTCTAAAAATATTTTGCCCCACCACAGCATGCTGCCATTTTAACATGTAGAAGAATTGTTAGAAACCGCTAAAACTAATAAGTTGATCCAGTTATACTACCGCAATCATGGCCTTTCCAGGGCGGACTATAGCTATGACATTTGCATTATTGATGTTTGGAGAAGGTATCTTTGCGTCAGTACATACAGTATGAAGCAGACACATGCCAAAAATCCCAGGTTCCTGTGAGTATTTTTCTCAGAAAATAGGAGCAGATTTTGGCAAGAATTCCAGTGAAATACCAGTAACCCAATCCCAACCCTATTCATACCCCAGGGACCAAAACTACTGAAAATACACAAAATGGCAAAGCTACTGTAGTTTATTTTTTCTAAAATTCCTCAAAAGCTGATTTTTTTTGCAGGACACAGACATTGCTCTCTAATACTTCCATTGTGGTCTAAAGTAAAAGTCAGCCCTGTTTAACTAAATGCCTACAATGGCTTCACTAAACAGCACATTATCATCTGCTTTTTTCCTCCTTTCTTCTCCCTTCCACTCTACTTACCTAAACTCATCTCCTTTTTCCAAAGTGTCAAACTAACCCATCATCTGACTCTCACCTCACCTCCCTGTGCACAAAAAGTTCATCCCCATCATCATCTTTATCAAATAAACCCATATTTTCACAACTTGTGTATCGAACCCGCTGTTCCCCTCCTCTGTAGCTCAGTGGTGCCCCCTAGCAGGGACGAACGTTACAGGCACGGATCTCCTTCCGGTCCTTACAACTCGCAATCGGAGTGGCTTTAGCTCTTTTCTTCACCATCATGAAACGTTCCTGGATCCCCCCTCCGCATGGTTTGGTACACTCCATCCAGCTGGTCCACGGCTGCATCCTGCAAACTGTTGGAATAAACAATAGACAGTAGCATCTCAACTCTCGTCTCACTGATCTCTTGATAATAATGACAATATAACAGATTATTTCTATCACCCGGCTGCTCTTCGGCCGCTGCAGCTCTTCCCTTTTTACCCGGTACCCCCTCACTTTTTCCACCACCTCGTCCTCCTCCTCCGCTCTCCTTTGTTTTAGTCCGGCACTTCCTGATCTTGCATTTCTTCCTCTGTATGGTCTCGGGACAAGCACTGCCCCCGAACTGCGGCTCCTGTTTGACCATACGGGTCCGAATGGTGTGCCCTTTACCGCAGGACTTGTTGCACACCGACCACTCGGACCACTCAGACATCATGCAGTCGACAGCTGGAAGGAGGAACAGAAGGAGGAGAACAAGAGGAAATGTCAGGGAAGGAGAGGCAGACAATTAAATGTCAGATTGATAAACAAAGAACAGAAAACATTTTGTGGCATATTTCTTCTTCTGATTGATAAACTCAAGATCATGTTTAGCAGTCTGAGCTCAGTAGTGCATGTTCCAATAGTCACTTTTCCTTTGCTCTTCACTCTAAGTGCCATTCCATTTTGAAAACTCAAGTGAACTTCTGTGAGATCACCCCTTAAAGGGGTGATGAAGATATACAGTCATCTTACCCAGAATGCATTGTAATCATTTATCAGTTCCTCTGGACAATGTGAGATCAAGTGATATGGAAAGCTGGGAAGACTGTGCATTTTTTATTAATCTAGTACGTTGTGTTAACTCCCATTACATGTTTTAATCAACACTGTACAGATTAACTGACTGGCAACTGGACCGGCAATTCCAATAAAGTTTATTCAAACAAGATGTACGCGTCCTCAACAGTGTTGAGAAAAAGTGAGAAAGGCAGTATGACTTCATGACAGCAATTCTACTATGTGGAGCCACAGATGGCTGGAAGCTGCAGATAATATGGTCTGTATGTTCTGCAGCCAAGTTCAGTTTTATATCATAGCACTCTCAGTCAACAAAAAAGTTTAAGCCATAAAATGTAAAATACTACTCCACTAAAAGTTCACTACAGTTTATAACGGACTGTTGACAGCAGCCATGTTGGAAATCGGACTGTGGAACTGCTGACAGCAGACCAAAATTTCTGACCTGCCAGAAGTCCAACCAATCTTCTGACAGCCAGATTGTTGATCGTACAGGTAATTCATCAAGCCCAGTGACCCTCCTCAAACTGCACGTCAACGACAACCGATTCTGAAAAATTCTAAAATTGATCCATACAGTGTCTACTTGGCTTAACTGTGCGTATAGAGGCTTTTAAGATAAATTTCTATCCCATTTCCAATTCTTTATTTGTCACTAAGACCACTTCCAGACAGACAGTAATACCTGCCTGAAAAAACACGCAAGGCACTGCGTTGGCCAATCAAATACATGCAAGTGCACATTCCTGCTGGGTTACTTTTTAACGTAAACAGAGTATTTCTACTGTTTACCTCGCAATCGTGGCGAAAGATAAAATGACTGCCGCAGTGATAACTTTCCAGAGAAAGTCCTGTCTGAGAGTGTTATAAACCATTGTAGTGTTCTGGCATCTGAGGAGCCTTCGAATTCATGAACCTGTTACTCAAACTGGACCTCTTGGATCGTATTTCATCACAACATGCTCCCACCATTGCAGCTGTTTTAATGCAGGGCTATTTTCAGTCTGAATCCCTGCTAATTCATTATTCTCAGGCCTGCTCAATAGCAAGTGTTTACCATTTTCAGTCCTCCGCTCCCCCTTACTCACTACAAGTTGCCAGCTCCATAACATATGGCTCTACATATTACCAAGGTCTGAGAGAAAGTGAAGGCGGCATACTAAATAATTACTGAAATACAGCATGCTTTTGGAGAATAAATTGTGGTCACTGGCTATGGAGAAGGGAAAGGCATAGGTCTACATGATTAATGGGTGGTTAGTTTTTAGTCCTGGAGGATGCCACGTTGAAACCCAGATTAACAGATGTGCTTTGTGTAGGTCAAAGAAAATTATGTGTTTTAAATTTTTTTGTAATTTTGACCATCATTCCTATTAGTTATAACAGCATTTTTTTCACCAGTATAATTGTGGAGATCCAGGGAAGCAGCAACATTGTAGAACAAAGTCCATTAGATTAGATTAGATACATTTACAGAAACCCAGCGTGGCCATAGAGAGAAAAATATATATATCGAGGCCACGTTTAATTTTATCGAGCACTCGAAATGCTATTGCGTGCACACGAGATACAATTCATGCCCATGTTTTTGGTTAATTCGTGAGCACGAGTTAAGTGTATATACAGAGAGCCAGCACAACAGACCAGCCTTTCTCCCTGAAGCAAGAAGTGCAGTGCACCTGCTTCTTCTAGGAAACTACTGGTTACCCACTTTGACGTTGAAAAGACATTTAATAGAAGTCTATTATATGTCTATTTGTCTTTAGACGTTTAGTTTAGGTTAAGGTTAATCAAAAATTAGACGTATATTAAACATGCATTCAACATTGCATGGTGGTATATTAGTAGCCGAAATAGAATCTGTGTAAATGACAAAAAGTATTTATACTGTAAACATGGGGGTATGCTGTGCAGTGCTTATATTAAACATTTACAGGTTTTTATGCATATTTAAAATATGCAATGATGTTTTTAAAATACCGGCCTATACATAGCCAAAAAAATCCTAGTCTATATCAGAGCTAAAGCATAGAGGTGGGTAGTTTACTAGATTAGGATATCAATCACCATGTGCTTTATGGGGTTAAATCACGGTACATTCTTTAAAATCACCGGCCTAATTATGCAAGGCATGTTCTGCGCACCCACATATCCTTACACCTGGATGCAGTGATCTACCAAGTGCACCAACTGTACACTAACAATTAAGGACTAAACTGCAAAATCAACCGTAATTTGGCATCAATTTCTTCACCATAATAAAGCCTATGTTAAACACAGATGTAGGCTATGAACACTCTTTTCTCTCTATGGCCACGCCCGGGCTCCGTGGAAATTAGTTTGGTCAGTCATGCACAGTGACAAATTACAAAAGAGACAAAAGTCAAAGGTCACAGCAGACAATATATAAAAAAGTAGCAAACTAGCACACACTCCAAGAGTACATTTGTGTGACACAGAAGCCCGCCTAGCTGTTAAAATAAATACATTTAAAAAACAATGGCATTAATATAATCGACCAATTCTTAAAAAAAAGCTAACCATAAGTCATGCACCTGAAAATGGGACCAATGAAAAAGGCAACAGATATGAAATGAGATCTTAAAATGGACACTGTTTAACTAATTAATTGTAAAAAGAATACATATGAAACAAAACCTTACAAATCATGTCAGAAACACAACCCATATCTCAGGAAACAAGCAAGTATTAGGGCAGTTAGGGCTAGCAACACAAGCTGTCAGATGATTAGACCTGTAACCATCAGTCTGTGAACAGAAGTTAAAACTAAGGTGTATGCGCCAGCAATGCCTATTTCTATCATAATGAATGTACAGTACAATAAGTACAGTTGTTCAAAGCTGAACCAGGAAGTACATCTACAAAAACAAACTGATTGCCCTACTTGCCATCAGAAATGATGGCCAAAACTATTAACATCAGACCCAGGTAGTAAAAAACGGAATATATCTTTAACAGAGTGGACAGAAAACAGTTTATTATGAAAGTTAGGAAATGAAAAGCAGTAGTTTTGTTCTTAAGTTACTCACGGCACTCGGGCAGCATGCACTTCTCTGTCTGCTCCAGCTCCTCGGTGCACTCTGCAGGATCCGACTTCAGCATCCTCTGACGTGTTCGTACACCCCGCCCACATGTCACACTACACTCACTCCAGTCAGACCAGGGTGACAGCATGCAAGGGATGGTATCTGCAAACACACACAAGCACAAGTACACAAACACATGTACTACAATTAGTGCTAATTATCCTGTTAAACTGTCAGTATTTCTGTACTTTATGTTTTAAAATGCTTGTGAAATCTTGGTGATGATCGAACCCGATTTATACTCGTGCAGAATCTCTCTCTCATCAGTTTGCTTATTCATTACAGTGAACTGAATTGAACTCGTGTATAAATTTACAAACAAATATTCATGTAAAAAACTCATGATATGAACGTATATGACAATACCATTGAAATGAAATAAAATAAATATTTGATAACTTACGGCATTCTGGCATCATGCATTTCTCCACTTCGGCCACCTCGGTCTTACACATCGATCCATCTATAGGAGGCATCTTCACCATGCGCTCACGTCTTCTCATGCCCAACCCACAGGTGACGCTGCAGGGGTCCCACTCACCCCACTCAGTCACCACACAGCTGCTGGGTGCTGTGGGAAGAAAAAACACAAAATCACAATATAAACATATGTCAGTATTTTCAAGTTCCACTACAAAGAGATCCATTTTTGGCTTGACTGCTGAAGTCAAATCAGTTGCTCGATTTTAGAGAATGTTTATCATCATGATTATTGATCGTCTTCATTTCTCACATCAGAGAATTAATCATATCATTTTTCACCACATCAAGTCTCAAATTGTGAGACAAAGACTTTGCGTAAGTTATGTTCTGCCTCTTAGATGGAGCAAATAGTAATGATTGAAATGTCATTTAAAAACACAGTAATAGATAGTTGCATGAAAATGTGGCGCGATGTCTAAAATTGTAGCAGCCTTTGTGAGAGGTGAGTCCAGGTCGTGTGATTTGAGTAACTAACTGAACAGTGCTTGTTAAATTTAATTGTCAGCTTACAGCCAACCAACTGACTGTCACAATATCACCAACCTAGAACCCGTCAAAGTATTTTTGTGATTACTGCACAAAATGAACTTTGCAGGTTATTTTTAAAAAATGTGTTTAATCTGAGTTTCGCGTGTTAAACGTTACTGTTTATTTTTATTAATTTCTATTTATTGCTCTTACACTGTGACTGCATTTCATGTCTTGCTATTATCTTTTATTGTGAAACACTTGACCTCTGCTCTAGAAAGGTGCTACATAAATAGTACATAATAGTATATAAATAGTGCACAGTTGTGGTAGAAGTACACAGATCCTTTACTCAAGTAAAAGTATAAATACTACAATGTAAAATATACTCTATCACAAGTAAAAGTCCTACATCACATTTTTCACTCAAGTAAAAGTATAATCAGTACTCATTATGCTCCTTCATACTGTTATAGTATTATGTTACATTATAATATTGTTTTATTATAACTTGTGTTGTAACATGTAAGCAGTATTTGAATGTTGCAGCTGGAGCAACTACTTATATATACTTATATTACTATATACTGTTGGGTAGTTCGATTTATAACAATGTATCCTATGCGAGAAGCTGATCATTTGCTTTAAATGTAAAATCTTGTAATTATAATTGTGAAAGAAATGTAGTGGACTAAAAAGTACAATATTTGCCTTTGAACTGAAGTGGAGTAGAAGTAAAAAGTAGCATCAAATGGAAATACTTGAGTAAATGTACATAGTTACTTTCCACCACTGATAGTGCAGTATATGGGCTCATAGTTAGAATACAGGAAAATACTGTGTTTGAATTCTAGACATTAACTTATGGTCAATATTAGTATACTAAGCACGCCATAAGCACACTTGAACATGTTTTATGATAATACAACTGTATAGTTACATAAACATATGGCCAATTGCAGCGCATTTTATATGAGATATATATATTATAATCAAACAAAAGGCTCCAGATAAAGTGAAGCTCTAATAATAGTTACATTAGTCTGATAAGTTTGGAAGATAACATAAAAATGCACTTCACTTCTTACACCTGTAGAGGTGAACACAACTCACATATGGAAGTACAAATCATAGACAGTTTGTTGACTCATATGTGAAAAGCTGTAACAGCTGACTCACATTAAAGGCATTGTTGATTTGGCTACATCATGGAAAAAATGAAAGTCATTTAGAAAACTGAAAAATTGAACAAATAATTGGTCGCACTTGTTCATTTTAAATTTGTGACAAAAACATACATGCTCACACACAGTAATATATAAAGACTCACAGCATTCATCGTTGACGACGCACTTCTCTGTCTCCTCAGTGTTGAGCTGGCAGAGCGAGCCATCCTCAGGATACTGTTTGACATATCGCTCTCTAGACCTCATCCCCATCCCACAGGACACACTGCAGGCCGACCAGCTGATCCACTCCGACATCATACACGTCGATGGCTCTGTCCACCAGGAAAAACCAGGAAAAGGGAAAACAAGAACAAGGTCTACTTTGCAACAGATACTATTAGAAGAACATCTTGACATTTTATATTTAATTTTTTTTATTTCTCTTTGTTATTATTAGAACAAGTTCTGCATTTTTTCTTTTAAAAATGGCTTCTTTGTCATAATGCCATGCCATTCCTCTTTGCATAAGTAGGTCCACTGCTGGAGTTGACCATTTATTTCATTGAGTAATATAAATAAATAGCTAGTTTTGGTCAAATCATTTCGGCTGCCACTGCAGAAAGTTCTGTGTCAGGTGTGAAATAAAACAACACACCAGGATTCTACATATTCCATTAATTAAAGACAGGTGTTGTCACCGAAATTCTATGTTCTTCGTCAATTTGTCTTGTTTCAGAAGGGCAACATGTGTAGAGATACAAAGAGGAGAGAAACAAAGAGACCGGATAGGTCAAAGGTCAGATTCAGCTACTGGGTCCGCTCCATTTCAGTGCGCCGCTTAACACATAACAGCGAGGGGCAGGAAAACTGTTTAAATGGAGTGTAACCTGTCAGCCAGCGGCAGCAACCACATCATTGTCAGCTGAAAAAAAACAAAACAATAATGGCGGCCTACAGGGCCACGGTAGCTTTCCTAGTTGACAAATAATTGCCAGCATGGACAGCACTGCAGGACATTCATCAGTTCTCTGTCTTATCAATCTCCCTTGACCTGTTTATGTTTGTATGGGCCATGTGGGCGTATGTGCCGGCTGAGAGGCCTTTTAAATGGTGTGCAGACCCTGCCTACTACACCGCAGGCGTACGCCAGCGTGGTAATGGTGCAGACCTACAGAAAAGCACCTTGGAGCTGATAGCCGCCCAGTGGCAGCCATGATAACAGCTGGAAGAATTCTGTACATGACAGTAGAGAAGTCAATACCTCAGTGGTTCCTTCCCTTCACCTAAGGGACTGTTCCTTATTTACTTTTCATAAGGTTTTATATGGGGCAGTAGGTGGCAGCATAAGACTGACACAACACATCCAAGTTAATTTGAAGTTACTTTCTTGTACTATTAAGTTTATATGAAATATGAAACATGGATATACATTTACAGCATGGTGTGACTCCTGTTCAGACTCTCCTGTACGGTGGGCTATGTTGCCTGAGTCATTTCTGGCCCAGTACGGAGATGTGCTCCCGGTGGACAGCCACAGGTGAGCGAGGGGAACCGTCAGGGCCTAAAAAAGTTCTAATTTTATTCTTAAAAAAGTTCTAATTTTATTTCTATGGCTGCCGTGACAATTGATATTATTCTGGCCACTGCTGCCACTGTTGTGTATGATACGGTTTATTTGGGAAAACGGTCATTAATATGCACGTCACTAATGTTGGCTCTGTGTGCGCTGTATGTATGTGTGTGTGTGTGATGTGTAGGCTTATTATATTTTGTTGGTTTTGTGTGTTAGGGGGGTGGCTGTCATGCACCCATATACCAGTATTCATATTCTGCTGAAGTGTACACAGCTTGTGTGATGATGCGATTATTTGTAAGGAGGATTTGCATATTGTTTAAGGAATTAGCTGTTTGTTTTGGTGATAACTCTCCCTCCCTCCGTGCTGTTTGCTCGATGCATTGGCTGGACTAAGTTAGCGTCTTATTTTTGTTTCAGAGCTGGAATAGTTAACTTTTGAGTAGCTACTATATGAGAGGACAAAGTGGACTGGTAGTCTGGGGTCAGATGGTTTAAGAGTCATGGTTCACTATTAAACGTAATGGTTGGAAAACGTCAGCCTTTGCTTTTTATTGTATCCAATACCAACTACCTTTGGTGTGATTATAATACAAATATGGTTATTTATGGTGGAAGGAGGGTTATGCATTTTCCCCCAGTCACTCAGGGAGGCTCAAGGAAAAATATTTTTGGCTCCGGGGAGGGTCAAGATAAAAAAAAAACAAACAAAAAAAACAAAGTTACACTGCCAGCCACAGAGACAATATTAAGTTGAAAAGAAATGCACATTGTTTCTTTGCTGATTCACATTTCCCTCTGTCTATTACTATTAGTCCTTTTAATAAGCTTACTGCTCCCCACCCCCCACTCACGCACATCAATGCCGGGAGAAAACTGCGCAGGTCAGGTCATTCTATAGTTTCAATAGTGGCCAATTTTTCAGCCATCTGTTGAAGATTTAAAATATAACTATAAATAAGCTTTGGAGGGCGTTTGTGCCTTTTGTCCTCTGTTCCTGTCACATCAAGACAAACTAGTGAGTCACATTTTAATTTGTTTAGCAGCTGCTTGCTTTAAAAAAAAAAAATTCTTCCCATCATTCTGAACATTTAAAGCTGTGTTTTATCTTTATTTTATTAAACACTCTGTCAGGCCACAGCAGTGTTTTAATCATATTTCTATAGTAAAATACTTTGGGAAGAAGTTCTGATTATTTAAGCAGCTGCTGGTGTTTTAGCGCTCTGATTGTGGTTGGCTGTGTGTCAACCACAATCATAAGTTTATAAGTTTAGTCTGTGAGTGTGTGATGTTGGCCTGCTGCAAGCTGTACTTCATATTTAATGTGGTTTCACTCATTACTGAACTCTTATCCACAGTAGTAGTAGTACACATTCACAGTTGTTTCTAAAGTACTCAGATTCAGCTTCATTACATTACAATTACGTAGCACACTTTCAATACACATACTGTATTTGCAGTTTGTATTTGGTGTTCAGTGTCTTGCTGATGAATACTTCGACTCGTCAATAAGAGAAGCCACCAACCCAGCGATTAATGGCCAATCTGTGCTACCACCTGAGCTACAGCCTCCCACAAGAGAGAGAAGGTGCAGTGGTATGGAGGTCAAAAAAAGACATTGATCAATGAGTAAATAAATAATTATTTTTTTTAATTAGTACATAAAAGAATTAATGTCTAAACAAATAATGAAATAAATAAAAAAAAAACATCATTTATTTATTTCTGTACTTCTACATTTCATTTCTGTATTTCCATCTGTATGTTAATGAGGTTAGTGGTTCTAGCCTCACTCTAAAGCTGGTACACATGCTATTAATGTAATGTAAACAGCTGTATGATCTTTTGCTTGTGCCTGTTTTAACCAATAGTCCTTGGTCAGTGCCATCTACCTCATTAACATGCAGACACAAAAATACATATATAAATAAAAAACAGAAATAAATAAATATACAATTTCAGAAATGTATTAATTCATTAACATAATGATACATTTAATTATTAATGTATCTTTATTATTATTATTATTAACTCCTCTTTTATGTTTGTATTTTTTCTTTTCTATATTAATTAAAATATGAATTTATTTCTGGCAGGAGTATGTCCTTAAAATGAATGCGATGCAGTGTGGGAGGACACCCATGTAGGACAACATGTATCTATTTATTTTTGATTACTTACAATATTTATTTATTTATATTACTATCAGCTTTTATCTTTTAATTAAAATATTTATTTGTCTTTAAATGCTTTAATTGTAATTGCATTTATTTATTTACCAATGAATAAGTCATTATAATTTTTTGTCCTCGTTGAGGAATATGTCCCTAACATGAATGTGATGTGGTGTGGGAGGACACCCATGTGAAAACATGTAGGATGACATGGAAACAAAAAGGCACTAATCAGCTTTATCAACGACTGCTATGGGACAACAGCAACCCCAGGGACCTTTAGATCTTCAACTTAGAGCTCCCAAATGAGCTATTTTAGCTTCAGTATGCTAAGTGAAGAACACTTCAGCAGGCAAGATTCCTCACAGGAATACTTGAACCCAGGTTATCTAGTTACAGGACACTCTCCCTACACATCACACTAGAATTCTCACAGCTGCTTGGATTTCAGTCTGGTAAGTCATCTCAAAGTTGAAGGTGTCATTTTGAAAAAGCTCTTCCTCAGAAACTGCTTCAACTCTCTTTTAATAAGGCAAGTTGCCTGAGGGGCAGTCCTAGTCACAGCATGGGCCTTAGGGATTAAAAGTCAATATGTATGACCCCGGCTTGTATCAGCTGAAAAGTGAACTGCAGATTCTCAGGCTTAACAAGGCTCCACTCTGGTGTATTTTATCACTATTAGCCAGCATGGCGCTTCAAGATCTCCCTATTTTTCACTTAGAGAGTCACTCTACGAGTCTAACTGCCCTTTACTGCCGTCTCCTTGGGGGGGGGGGGCCTGGGTGGCGCCAAAATTGCACACAGAATAATTTTTTTTCAGCATGTAACCTAATGTGCTAGGTCCAGCCCTGCGCCTCTTCTGAGAGTGTAGGCCTGGTACAGATAGTATATTAAAAGTGAGAAAAGGAGAGTCTGTCAAGAATAAGAACAAAGAGACCTTGTAAATAGGATTTTATTTAGAAATGATAGATGAACTTTGAGCAACTTGGCATGGGTTTTTCTTTGACTCTCAACACTTGATTCTCTTTACACTCTGCCTTCCAACAAACTGAGAACAGCATTTCTTACCGGCTGTGGCCTAATAAAGCAGAACTAAGTGAATCATTAATAAAAGATACAGGTATCTCCAGCTCGGATGAGGCCTCCAGAGACCCAAAGTGGTTCCCAGGAATATTAATCATGCTGGCCGTTGGCCCCCGTCCTGCCCTCCATGAACCCCGCAATTATCAATCTCCCTCCGCACGCTAACGGAGCGCTAAATGAAAACAAAGGAGAGGTGCTCAGGCACAAAAAGCTATCCGTGTTGCTGTCTGATAATCGATAAGAGGAGCAGTGAAGGGTGTGTGTGTGTGTGTGTGTGTGTGTGTGTGCATGTGCGAGAAGCTCTGTCAGCCTTGAACAGCCTGAGCTTCACTCGTGTGATGACTGGTAGACATCCTGGGAGCAAACGAAGAAGAGTGAGGAGGGAGAAGACAGACGCTGACTGTGCTGCCTCTCAGCATTTATTCCGAACTGACAACTTCACTGGAAATTGGACAAAAGCAAACTCCTGGGGTTTTGTGCTTATACGTGTGTTTGTTGCCGGATCAGTGGTTGTTACTTGCAGCAAAAGAGCATCAAAAAGACAACTTTGATGGAAATCAGAAAGAAAAGTTTCTCCTTTGACAACAACAGAGAGAACCTGAGAGAAGGAGGAAAAGCTGATGCTAATTTGCTTAAAACACATTTGTCATCATCTTAGATACATCTTAGATAGATTACCGTGAACCACGAATCTCCGCTGTGTTAAATGTTAGTGTCTTTGCATCTTCACTTTGTTTCTGCATCTTAATGAGATTCCTGAACATACACAATCCCCCTGTTGTTACTATTATCTTTAACATAACAATGAAAGCATGGTACGTTGATTTCTTTTAGTCAAAGACAACACGATCAAATCCTGGATTTGTCCTGGATGCAGGAGGACGCTCAGCTTTAACAGCTAATCCACATAATCTGTTATGTTTCAGTGAAGTAATTAGGGTATCCAATCACCAGTGTTTACACTGTGTGATTAGGGATTTACTGTATTTTGTGACATATCCTCTTGATGTGACCATATAAACTTCAGATATGTGTGGGCTTCACTGTCTTTTACAGCTGGCATCTGCTTTCACAGTCTCCAGATTATTTTTCTAATCACAGAGCTGCCACCCGTTTCCTTCTGTTTTACCTGTTTATAATATCCTTCCCAACAATAACCCCAATTGTTACTGTATGTAATAGCTGCACAATTAAATTTTTGGATAAAATAATTCCACAAGGCCGTGAAATATAAATGAGGCAGAAGCTTTGTGTTTTCACTACAGATTCCATCAGTTTAAGCCACAGTCACTGAGTCTGTTTTAGTCAGGATGAGATAAACACCTAAGCTTTAATCTGCTTATTATTTTGAGGGTTCATGGATCGCCCCTCTTGTTGATAGGAAATGAACGCCCCAACTCTGAAAGGATTATAGCAAAAGAAATGCAATCTTTGTTTTTTGATGCTTTTTTTAAATTTGTGTAATGAAGTGTTGCAGAGACAAGGATATCAGCGTGTTTATATTTATGCAATGAAATTCCACTGTTTGACTTTTTGGAGATAAAAGGAATTTACTTGACACTAAAACCATATAGCCTATCTTTTAAAGAGTTCAACAAGTTCAGAAGTGTACCCTGCTACACAAAGTGCCTGTTAGTGTTTGTGTCTATGTACATATAGTATGTACACATACCATAGAAAGTTTGATGTGTGTGTATCCTGTGTACTATTAAGAACAAGAGCATGGGGGAATTTGGTAAGCCTGCCACAAATTACCATCAAGGGTGCAACATTTTACCTCACCAAAATTTTTCAATTTAGATGGGTATTTATGATTAAAGATGTAACAGTTGATCTGATTCGCACAAATTGCTGCTAAAGAAGATCTAATGCCGGGCTGTTTTGAGGTGTTTTAAGTGTTTTTGTCTGGAAAGTAATGGAAAGCAAAAGAAAGTGTATTCTGCTGCTATACAGTATATTTCAATATATTCAATCCAATATTTGAATATTGGTTAAAGAGAAGACACTTTTGGAACTATAGGCATGTATTCATAATGCAAGAGTAAGGCCATGTGTGACATATATTAGTTAAATAGCCTTATGTTGTCGGCTCAACAAAAAGAGTGACTGAGTTATGAAAAATCAATGTGAAATGTTTGGTAAAACTTTTAAAACTCCTTTAACTATATTATTTCTGTAAACAGGTTAAAAAAAATATCACAGCAATAAAGTACTGGCTGCTTTAATCATATCGCACTGAATTGGACCTCCTGTGAGCTATAAAATGTCCAGAATGTAGGATTTAGTGGCATCTAGCAGTGAAATTGCAGAATGGGAAAAACTACAGTGACCACGAAACTAGCAAAAAAAGTGAAAGGTCCTATCTAGAGCCAGTGTTTGGTTTGTCCGTTCTGGGCTACTGTAGAAACATGGTGGTGCCACATGGCGACCTCCGTGGAAGGGGACTCGCTCCCTCTGTAGATAAAAACGGCTTACTTTAAGGTAATGAAAACACAACAATTCTTATTTTCAGGTGATTATACACTAATTAGAACATACTTATAAATATTATATTCCATTTCTGCCAATAGCTCCTCCTAAATGATACACACTGGACCTTTAAAAGTAAGGAAAAGTACATATTCAAGCAGTCTGTCCCCTTGCTAAACGTGAATGGAGAGCTACTGTAAGGTTACTTTATAATGCGTCTTTTAATTTGTTGCAACATCCTTTACTGCTGTCCCTGAAGAGTTTTCATTGTCTGAAATACAGTACATCTCACTATTTTTCTCTCTCCCTCTCTGTCTGTCTCTCTCAGTCGTTGTTTTGACAGTGCCGACAATTTTACGCCTACTTTGTGAAGACGTTAAATTACAGACAGTTTCCTCTGCTACAGTGGTCAGTCTTATTTATGTTTCCACCATGTTGTTGCAGTATTTTCAATTAAGTATTTCTGCCATTATTGACAGCAGCTAGCAGTCACTTTGGTAGCTGCTGGACTAATACTTAATATCGACTTGTAACAAATGGCATGCTCCAGGCTTTCATGAGCATTAATGCTGTTTCGTGAGATAAGGCTTACTTCCCTGTCCAGAGGGACTTAAAGAGCATTTGCATTGAATATAATGATATAAATAAAAAATTATCTGCTCTCCTACTTTGGCTGTGTTAACTGCAAGTGCTTCCACACGACCAAATAAATGTTATTTATTGAAGTAAAACTGGCTGAGAAAGCTTGTTCTCTCCCAAATCCTCTATTATTATCCTCCAATATCATTCTGTCCTCTGCCCAGTACAAGCACCACTGACCACTTACATAGCAACTACAGTGGAGTGCCTTGCTCAAGGACTTCTCTGCCTACATTTTCCCAATGGGTGCAGGGATTCACAGCTGTGGTCCCCCACTCTCCAACCTAACGTCTCATACTTTTCGGCGGGCACTGTACTGTACATCCGTGTGTGTTTGTATGTGTTTTTTACCCTCCATACTGCATCCCGGCCCCATGCAGGGCTGGAAATCTTGAGTGTGGGGACACGGCACGCTGAGGTCCAGCTGGGCCTTCAGCATCCTCTGCCTCATCCTGCGGCCTTTTTCACACGTAGCGCTGCTACACGCCGACCAGGGAGACCAGCCTGAGTAGATACACGTCTCCGGTGTGTCATCTAAGAGAGAAACACACAGGGATGTTTAGTGATTTGTGCTAAATTACCAAAGAAAAAGAGGCATTTTCATTTTTTGGTTTAAAAATCTTCTGCTCATTCAGTGATTGACTGTGATGACAGGGTCATCGTTTAATTTGCTTTTACAAAACTTCCTTTTCAGTTTCATTCCACTAAAGCAGCTGAACTGATTTGCCACAGTAAAGAGGAGGGATGAGGGATGGGGGACTGGGCTGACATTGATTATTTAACATCGTATCCAAAGGTGATTACCGCAGGTAGTGGACCACAAAAGGCCACAGAGTGACATCTGAGAGGGAGAGGAAGTAGCAGAGGGATAGAGTTGGAGAGAAAGAGAAGAGTGTGATTTGTGAATGTCTTGTCCAATTATCAGCTGTAGCAGAGCTACAAGAAGTAGCAGGGGTGCTAGCGTCAATTAATAATGCTCTCTCGGGGGTTCAGAGAGGCAGAGAAAATGAGAGGAGAGGCAAGAGAGAATATACTGTCAGGCCTCAGGGACAAACCTGAGTGGGTCCAACTCTCTGGGATAACGTGTAATGACAGAGGAGAATGAGGGAAGAAAAGAGCTGGAGACGCAGAGAGGAAGGTAAGAGCAGAGTTGGGTTGATGTGTAAGTGAAAGCAGTGAAGCTCCGGGCGGACCGGGGGGACCAGCCTGAATGGATACTCGTCTCTGTAGTGTCATCTCACACAGAGAAGAGGGGAAACAAGGGAGAAGGAGAGGACAGGTAGAGTAAGAGAGGAGAGAAAAGGAGGAGGGAAAGAAGCAAATGGTCTATGACTGGCTGAGGAGGACATTTATTATGCAGCAGGAGATTCCTGTTTAGAATTCTGCTGTGTGGGCAAAATCCTGCAGCCTACCCAAGGCCACTTAGAGTAAAAATAGGCATAAAGCACCCATGTGCAACACAAATACTGTCATGCACTGGTCTGTCCTGCACAGTCTGTGTGCGGGTTATCAAGGAGGTAAAGTACAGCTCATCTTGTAACTATGAGGTCACAGCACTGATCCCTGTAAGGGCCGGATTATGCTAGAAAAGAACGTCGGAAATCAAAAGTGTTTTTACCCATTTTAAATGGCCACACTTGAATGCGGGGTACACACATCTGTTCAAAAACCAACCCATCTCAAACAAAATATATTAATATACTACTAATTGCATTTTCCAACTGTGTTTGGGGGATCATAAATGCTGCCTAGATTCTGTTCACTGACAGTGTGTTGTTTTCAATCCAGGGAGTGTGAAATCCTTTATGTGCACAGACGTAAAAAAAAAAAAAAATACACCTACCAACACCTGTAAAGGCTCACTAATACACTAATACTAACACACTGTATCTTGTTAGTGCACAAACAGAAATGTAAAGTTGTGATTTTACAGGGAGTTATATGCTGGAACTGTTTCTTGGCCAACAGCAGCTGGGTGTAGTAACTTCCTGGACCTTACTGTGATGACAACACTCCAGGATGTCAAGTATTTTTGAACTTTGGAAAAATCCAGGCTAGCTGTTTCCCCCCGCTTCCTGTCTTTATGCTACGCTAAGCTAATTGACTCCTGGCTCTAGCTACATACTTGACAGACATGAAAAGAGGTGTCAATCTTCTCGTCTAACTCTCGGCAAGAAAGTAAATACACATATTTCCCAAAATGTTGAACTACTCCTTTAACCAACCTTTAAGCTTTGACTTTCCTAAACACATTAAAATCATGCTTAAGTTGACAGATGTGGATATTGCAGATACATTCAATATAAACGTGTCTGTTATGTTTAGAAAAAACATGAACAGCAGTATTACTTTTCTTACGAAATGCATTTGCCAAAACAAATTAGTTGTATATGACTGTAATTTCTAGGAGACAGGGTTGAAAAAATCTATATGTTTTTGTTTTGTCGTGATCTCACTATTTATTCCCCCAACCAACACACAAATATCAAAGCAAGAAAGTGAGAGAGAAAGTGAGACAGAAAGAGAGAACTAGGCAGAAAAAGAAACTGTATTTGTTCCTTCTTTCATTGCGGTTATTTACTACATAAAACTCTAAGAAACACTCAGGTAGGCGCCACACACAGATTTCATGTGCAGTACTGCTGAAACATCATTGTCCAGAGTGACGGGATCTGTGATGCATCGCAGAATATAAAGTATGTTTGATAAGGACAGGACTTGCTCCAGACGCAGTTGTGTTGCTCTGCAGCATTGGGTCGCCCGCCTTCTCACAGCAGGGTCGAGCCATAGCGCTGCCAGATGTGTATTCTGACTATCTGGCCTGAGCCCAGCTGAGCCTCTACTTAAACCAGTTGTGTCTGTAATGAGCGATATGTGTGTCCTTGAGCATCATAAGACACTGAATCCCCACAGTATCTGCTCAGTCTGTAAGTCTGTAGTTAAAGTGAATGTTTTGCAAACTCAGAATGAATTGAGGAACTGAGTCAAGTTCAAAGAACAAAGGAATGCAATATCATGTAATGAGAGGGTTCAAGCCCTTTAAGTTAATCGATTTTATCTTGTTTAGGGTCTTTCCCAGAAGAACTGTAATCAGGAAACAGTGTGTGTGGGCATTTACTGTACCTTCCTCCTTCTCCTCCTTTCCAATATCAGCTACAATGTCATCTATGGTGTCAGGGACCACATTACACTGCTCTCCCTGCACACACAAGGAAAGCTAGGGTCATACACTAACACACACACACACACACACACACACACAAAATGTATCCAAAGATTATTACAAGACAAAACCATAGCAGCATAGTATAAAACTGTTGACCATTGGCTGATATAGATCACCATTGGCTGTGTATGTGACAATGGTATTTCATGCGTTTTGTGTGTTGTGTTAACATGGTTACAGTTGGGCAGAACAATTTCAGGAAAATATTGACTGTAAATGCAATTTTTACAGACCAATATTACGATTGCAATTTGATTTGCAATTATTTAGTTAACCCCAAGGCCTGTATTTGTGGTCTACATAGTTTACATAGTTCAACAACATAATAACAGAGTTATCTTGTTTCAACAGAAAAACATTTGGATACAATAATGCAGTTTCTTGTTGTTGGGGTCCTGCAAGGGTTCTTTTTTCTTTTTTTATATTAAACAAATTTAGCTTATATTTAGCAGGATATTACATTAGTAGTATACTTGAAATGACTCAGTAATACTCAAATATAATCATGACCTGACAACATGAGTTTCATGCAGTACATGTCAACATTACATTGCTATTAGCTACAGCTGAGTCTATTTGCTGGCGGCAGTTGTCATGTAAATTATAATTAAAATTGCAGCACTTGTGATTTGAACATGGCACTCTTAATAAAGATTAATTGTTCAGCCCAAGTTTGCTCAAAAGTTAGTCTTAAAAATGCAGTTTGTTGTCTTTTTACTAAAATAATTGGAGCTGTACTTTTTTTCATGATCATCATCAGAGTTACTCTACCAGTGTCAAATCATTTCTAAAAACATTTATTTCACGAGTGCACACACACACACACACACACACACACACACACTTGCACTTACTACATTGTACCTTTCTAGCAATGCGTTCCACCACCACCTTGGCTACAGGGGTAATTGCTCCTCCCTCTGGGTCGTAAAACGGGCTCTGGGGGTGGTCCAAACTGGTCAAGGGCCGGATCTTCTCCTGAGGAATAGTGGGCTTGTTTGGTGACTGAAAGAGGCCGAAATACGAGGGTAAGTGAGCAAATTTGATATAAAGTGCAGTATACAAAGGTTAAAGCTGCTATAATCAATATTTTTATATGAACAATGGATCAAATGACTATGTGTCACATGAAAGGTGTTGCTCATAGTGACGATAATACTACAAATAATTACCACCCGACTGCAGTTCCCCTCAGCCCTTTGGAGCGTTTTAATGTCTTTCTACTCATTGTTTTTGTTCAGTCTCACCACTCTCATCAGTGCTGTTTTCCAGCCACTGTAGGCAGCTGTTGTCTGCACACAAACATTACACTACCTGCCCAGCATCAAATGGCAAACAGATTAAGTTAGCATCTACCTGGTGAATATAGAGGAGCATTTAGCTGCTAATGCGATATTTCCCATTGGAGTTGTTGGAGACCAAAACAAAGCTTAAAAACAGAGTGAATATTGGATTTATATTTGTCAAGTGGACACAAACACGACTCTAAATGAATGCTAATGTTGCTCCATGTATGCTGTGTTTGCATACATGGTCAGCTTTATACTGTAAGGTGGATAATATGTCAAAGTTTTCAGCTGGTTGTGTTAGAACGAGGTGGCCGAAATAAAATCAATTAATGCAGCTTTAATTATCTTATATTTGAAAGAGCTGATGCCTCTGGAACACTTTGAGCCCCCAGTGACCTTCCTGGGAAAACAAATCATATTTCTGAGCAAAATAAGACACAGAGTAGACATGAATTTAACACCTAACAGAAGCCACACCTGTTCAACACGTCCTGTCAGAAAGTGTTTAGCACTACAAGGGCCTTTCAGTTTTCACTGTCATCTCCCTAGGTAGATGGGTTTGAGTTTGCAATGTGAATCTAAAGGTGAATAAGCTCTGATGGCTCTTTATCAAACAGGAGAAAATGGACATGTGCAAATAAGATGCTACGGGTGAAGATCAGGTCATGATTTGATGGGGAACTATTACCACTTTCCCGCATTAGCATTGTGCAAATCATACACTTGGTTTTGGAATGGTTGGTGTCCTTGAGGAAAACATCTGCTCTTGTATATTGAGTATCAAATACGCCTGAGGGAAAAGAGTCTGGGTCTTCCACTGAGGAATGGTTAGAGTAATCAAAGTTAAACAGCCAAAATTTAGGGCATGGGAATTATTTGTGGGACAAGAATACTAATCCAATAGCAGCGTATAGTGTCTGCACGTCTGTGAAACAGGCTTTTAAAAAGAGAACAACATGATTTCTCTTGAGGGAAGGAACCGTAAAGGAGCAGCCCTTTACGCATGCAAACTAGAAATAATATGTAATAACACTACAGTACAATAGCTGCATTGAATGTATACTCCGATCTGACCAAAAAGGGTGAGGTTGGTAGGTGTCAAGGGCCTGAAAGAGTCACCTACAGTCACTGCTTCTACAATAAGCCATCTGGTCTGGGGCCTCTTTTCTGTTTGATCTCACTATGCATCATTTATATCCATTTTAACACCCCTTTAATAAGAGATTCATGGCATTGTTTCCAGGTGTGTGTGGTAGCATGGGTGTCCATGTGTGTTAGAGCTTAAAAAAAACTCTACAGAGAGAAAAGATAGAAACACATGACAAACATGAATCATTCTCTTTGTTCTTACAGGTTAACTCAACGTTGTCGTTTCAAGTTTGTTACCAACTTTCGATTTAATATATGCAGGAGTACTGAATAAGACAAAGGGAAGACATCTACAAAGGATGTATTACAGAAGATATGAAGTTACATCCTCATCTACAGTACTCTAGTAACAATGTTGATGATTCACTTTGTAGTTACAAGTTTTTTCTCTGACTTTTTAGTTAAAAGATCTTGTGTGGAATGAGACCAAACAAGACATCCATCACTTGTTGGAGATAATTAGAAACTATCAAATTTACTTGTAATGTCTGCAAACAGAAAGAAACTATAAAGTCTTTGCTTTTCATACAGTGCAAAGATGAACAAGCAGGGGGTCCGGAAGACGTGTGCTTCAATATCTCTGTCTGTAGGTGGCAGTGATTTAATGTCTGCTGTATAGTAGGATGCATGCATTATCTGATGGTAAAAAATATACATTGTCTTTTAAGGGGAACACTTTCCAGAGTAAGGGGTGTAGAAGCATACATTATAGACTGGAAACTGCCGTTTAAAAGACATTCCAGGACCAAGGAAACCAATGTTTAAGTAGTGCAGAGTTACATAGTTGTGTTAAATTCTACATTTTATACAAAGACTGATTCACATACATATAGCATAATACACATGAAACAACAACTCACAAATCTAGGAGGGTCTGTGGGTCAGAGGGCTTAGGAGACCAAGACTAAAAACAGGCCCAGAACAGACAAGAATGCTTCCACCTTTAAAAAGTACCAGAAGCCAAATTGAAAGAGGTCTGGTTTTATGTCAGTGAAGTTTTTGAAAGGTATTTACCACCTCCCCTCAGCAGGATAAACTCCTTGCTTATTCATGAGGTTGTAAACTATAAATAAATTGCTGTAGTCTCCAAACAGTGGGTGAATATGGATGAGCTGCTTTCATTCCAAGGATGCAGAAAACTAAAGAAGTCTGTCACAGTAACAGACAGGTGGAAGTCAAGTGGGCTGTGATGTGAAGGTTTGAAATAAATCTTGCTTTCTGCCAACAGCTAGTGAGCAATAAACCTTAAAATAATATGCAATATACTTTAACTGTCAGCTTTCACTTGTGCAACAGCTTTATCTAAGTAGACTACATCAGTACACCTTTAAATAAGGCACAGTTAACATATGTGTCTAATACACAGTATGGTACAGTATTTAGTGTGACAGACCCTCAACGGCCATTTTGGAGGTCTTTAACTTTTATGGCAAAGTGTGGCCAACTCAGCAGAACCAGATGTGGTTGGTTGTTTTGTAGCTAGTAAAAGTATCTGATCTATAACATCTAACTCTGTAGCATTTGTTAGTTAAATAACAATTAAAACATTAGATACATTGATGTATCTAATTTGTTTTTAGGAAACAACAAAGCTGCTTTGGTTAGTAGTTAGCTAGCTAACAAAGACAACTTATGATTTACAGAGGTTAACTAGGCTGACATTCCTCAAGCTAATATCAGAGTGTCAGAGCTGACTACACAGTAAAAATGTAACATTACTGACATATTGGCAGTAATGTTACATGAACACTTTTTATATCCTAGCTTATTTTGCCATAATTTCTTAAAAAAAAAAAAAAAAACTTTTCAGTTTGGATGTTACACCTCTCAGGTTTCTACCACTGCCATCATACATTTGAACTAACCAGTAAAATTAGGATAGATTACCTCATATGTGACACCACTGTCAGTGCCTGCATCCCAGGGAATGAGGTCTGTCACCAGCCTCTGGACCCAGCCACACTCCTTGGTACAGAGGTCCTCTCCTGACAGCCCCACATTCCAGTCTGGGCTGGGCCCAAGCATGGTGAGGAAGGACATCAGGTGACGGGTCCGGTCCACAGAAAACTCTGCTGATGGAGCTGCTCGCCTGGTGACATGGGTGGGCAATGTCAAGAAATAAACAGAAACAAACAAAGAACATTTCCAGATAAATAAACTCCACTCCAAATATTAGTTTAATGAGACAGCCCTAAGGGGGAAACATTTTCCTACATCTCAACACTGCTGTTAAAATATTTAGTTAATTACTTGCAAAATGGCCAGTTCCGATGTCATGACCTCTGACTTGAGTCACACTCTGCTAATTGCTGGATAATTAATGCTCCAAAATATATTAATATATTATATAAATATAATAATAATATATTAGAGTCAGAAAATAGCACATAATGACATATTCTTTCTGAATGTCCAAAACCTACTGAAAATAATAAAATATTCGGAAGATAATAATGGGGTAATTTGAAGTGTCTTTACAAAAAAAAACAGTCCTTGGTATTATCCTTAATTATTGCATTTTAACCAGGACATAAGTGCAAACACAACTATTTTAGAACAACTTGACAACTGTGCATGCAAAATTGAACAAATTGAGCTAATATTTCATATTCAGTGAGTGTGTGACTGTGTGGGTGCTCATGCATGTGTGTGAATGTTCTCATTAGTAAAAATAATAGTGGCACAATATATCGCAAATGACAGACAATGCTAGGAGGGGTAATTAAACAGATGTTTGGTGAAAGATACAGTACATTAGTGGGTGTGTGTGTGTGTGTGTGTGTGTGTGTGTCTGTGTCTGTGTGCTCATGCTTATGCTCATGCAGTGCTGAGGGCTACAATTGTGATACGTTTCTAATTGCTCTTGAACTAATTCCACAGGAGTGCACAGGATGCCAGAGTGTGTGACTATTCAGACAAGTCGGCCTGGCTTAAGAGCTGCATAAAGGAAGGAATCATGAAATAATTAAGAATACATTTTTCTAAAATTCACATATTAAAATACATCTGAAATTCAATTATAATTCATAGTTCATTGAGTCAGAAATGGAACCTTTTTCCAACTTTTAATTACTTATCCTGCTAATTAGGAATTTGATACTGCCCATGATGAAGATCGGGTCTTTGTGATTCATGGAAAGGTCGCATTATCAAAGATTTCTGTAACAAAGCAATAAAACATGCGTCTCATATTGTTTCTGTTGATCATCCAGCACATCCTAAATTATGTAGATGTATTATTTGTAATATAATGTAATTAATGGATCACTGAACAAGAATTTTGTATATCTTTGTTTGCTTCAAGCCAAACAGATTATGTTACGCTTTAGGAAAAAAAATAGAATAATCTCGGCTTGAAGAATCGCTCAGGCAGCTTTTCAACAGAAAGAAAAGTGACATATTGTTTTGTCCCAAACATTAACTTTTCATGAACAGAGAAAATCAGCCTTGTTTTCAGCTTAACCACCAGACCAGAACATTTATAAACCCACGGTTATAAAATGTTCTCAACCTACAGAGAAGCAAGTAATCCTTCAACTGAAGCTAAGACACCAAAATAGGAGGTTTTCATCCAGAAAACATGACGATTAAATGATCAAGACATCCATCAAGAGGTCCAGTGTGAACGACAGGTTCACGGCCAACGTGATGGAAAATGTAATACCTCCACTGGTCAGAGAGAAAGGATTTAAAAAACAAACTGAAACTTATATTCTCTTCACATTTTGTGTAAGTAAATGTAAACTTTGATACTGCAGCTTTTGTGCATATTTTTGTGCCAATTTTAACATTCATGTTATTTAACACCTGCTGAATCATCTGCAGCTTCTGCATACTCAGTGTCGTGTTCATACCAAAGTATAAAAAGAAGGAGGACTATCTAGTGTTTGCTGTCTCTCTTTCATGGGTCCAGTTGTGGTAATGGCGAATAACCAGACTGTTAATAAAATTCACAGCAACGAGTAGTCCTGAGCACTCCCTACGTTACCCAATGAATTGAATAATGACATGGAAAAGGTCCCAGAGTACTGGAGGAAGCGCTGAAATTACAGATGGGAGTAACAGCTAACAACATTGGTCCCCAGCTGGTTAACTGCCTGTGTGCCTGTTGGAAGTGATGTGATATAACAAATTATTTTTAGCACCTGTCCACACATACATCACATCAATCAAATTACAGTACTGACATTTTCAATTGGACTGCAAAATTCATGCCCCTTGGAGGAATCTTATGTAGGTGGAAGCATCACTGCAGACCAGTAAATAAAACTTTCATTTCTTCTTTTTGGTAATCACAGTTGTGACCAAATAAGTACAATAAGTCAAAACAAACACCAAATATATATATATACTAATTTCTTAGCAAAACTGAATGTTAATTTCTGTTCAAGGTTTCACAATTTCCTGAATTTTTATTTATTTAAATTTTCAATAATGTCTCTCCCAGAAGTGCCTTTTCTCTTTAGTGAAACTGACAATGAGTGATACTTACAGGTTGAGCGGCTGCCATGCCGGCCACTGAGCCTTAGTTTTAATGACAGTCAGTACTTCATCTCCCTGCAGAAAGAAAGAGACAGAGAAAAAGAGAGAGGGAGAGAGAGATACAAGAAGCAATTTGTCACTAAATGGATGACGATAAAGGGAGAGAAAAAAAACATTGACAGAGAAAAGGCCAAAATTGACAAATTGACATGACTGAGGGTGAGTAGTCTCATCCAAGGACAGAAAAGTGTATTCCACTTTTCAAAGGCTTAAGAGCCTGGACAAAGTGTGTCTCTTATCAGGACAAAATGGCTCTGTGCTGCTTTATAATAGCCATCTGTTATTCACGTAGGGAACCTCAATCTGCACAGCACCCACCACTATAGTCTTTACGGCCACTTTATGGACTGCACAACACATTATCTATCATAATGCATCAGATGTAATTACACAGCCAAAAGCAGGAAGAGAAATGATGGATTTAGTGTGGTGCAGCAGTTGATGAGAACGAAATTGGAAAGTCCATATGTGCCCTCTCTGGTTTGACAAGAGCTTTTATTGTGTTTTCTCCACTTCTCCATCTTTTTGTTTCTTTCGTCTTCAAACACTCACACACAACCATCTACAAATACACACACACACACAACAGCTTCAGTTTGGGATATGCCAAAAAAAAATCCTTTTTTCTGGTTGACTGAAGGTTCCACAGTCGCCTTGAAAGCCTCCCGTCTTCCCTGGGGCGGTGTGGAGACAACATGCGTGTGTGAGTTTGTGTGTGTTGGTGGGCGGTTGGGTGGGTGTCTGCATGTGTATGTATGTGTGGATGAAAACAAGTTTACAAGTCAGTGTCCATCTTCTCTTCAGAGCAGCCTGGGGCTCTGCGGCCTCTGTGGCCTCAGACCTCACTCCGTCCTCTCTCTTTCACACACACACATACACACACACACACACACATAAGTGGACACACTAGAAAGATATGTATATGAATATAGATAGCCAGAGGGACAGCAATACACAATCTGGCATGGAGTCAAGAAAGACAGACACATAAATCCAGACAGATAGGGTGGTAGGGAGAGAGACAGCGGTTTTATGTTATGAACTGGTTAGGAAAAATAAATTAAACAATCCTTTAAGTTGGATTGTCTAGTCAGAGGTTATTTTCTCAAACCTGAGTTCACCATGTGATGTCACGTGAACATGCCCACACAATCAACAGTGAAAAGAACCTTACTTGGATTGTATGCTGGAGTGCAAGCAATTGAAGACACTTTCCACATGGCATGTTTTCCCAGGTGTCCAATTTTCCCAGGTGTCAAGTCAAGTTAACTTAATTTGCATAGCCATCATATGCTGAATGGGCTTTACAGGCCCACATCAGCAGTGGTTCCCACCCCAGCACCAGCTTTTTATGAAGACAAGGAAATCCTCCAAAATCAAAACTTGGGTGAAAACGGGCTAAATGTCACGATTCTATAGGCTAAGTTAATTAATATTGTCAAGAGAATCCAATATGCCTTTACTCCAGTAAAATAAGTCCAATTTAATCACTCATATGAAAGAAGTCTAAAGCTGGTTTTCCACCAAAAGTACTAGAAACTTTTATCCCCAAGATCTTTTCAAGGAACTAAAAAGTTCCTTCAGCCCATTGTTGTGTGCGTTTCCATCGCAGTCTAAAGACCTGGGAAGATTAGACAAATTACACCCACTGGGTTACACCCATCACACATCTGTATAATTCTATTGTTTTAAACACATCCCCTGCAATTCAGCATAAGGACCTTTGCTTATTTTAACCTCTGCACTCTCACCTGTCTCACCAAGCATAAGCATTACCTGTCTTTTTACATATTTAGCAGTATATACTTGTTTCGGATACAAGAACAGCCACTATACACACATTTAGTTCCACAACTATTTATTAATCTGCAGAAATATAAATGTGCAAAATACAGCGTTTGTGTGCTTCAGCAAGAGAAATGGGAGGAGGGCTGCTGGTGGTCGCAGGAGTAAACACACCAGTCTCTGCAGCCTGCAGTTCAGTGTTCCCGTCCGTTTCATCTGAAAAACACGGTGGAAAAAAAAAACGTTGTGTCTCACTGCAACAACATTAACAAGATATCATCGATTTAGCCAACACTTGTCTTAAGGAACACCACGATTCTACACCAGTAACGTTAGCGGTTGGCATTAGCATGTAGCTGGCTTTTGGTTAGGGTAGCAATAGCATGACAACAGTTAGCAGTTATTGCATTTAACAAGCAGCATGTGGGACATTTGTGATTTACCTTCACCGTCCGGTGTTTTCCACCACGGCTTCAACAGCACAGTAGCAGAGCCGCTGCGCCAGAGAAGGCTGGCCTGTGACCCAGCAACGCATCGATCCAGACGGTCTAACCACCACTGCTCCACCGGTCGGAGCTTGACCAAGGGTAAAAAATGTCCCCAGTACTTAATTTAGACCCTGGTCCCTGCGGGCAGCACACAGAGTTCCTCCAAAGGTCCCTGGGGAATTACAATTTATTGCATTGTGGGACAACAGTATCCATCAACACAACATTCCACACAAATCACTCAAAATCATGGTTTTCATTGTGGTATAGTATAGGCTACTTAACTTGGTCATTTTTCCAATGTGAACGCACTACATTCTCAAATCACAGTTAGAAACGACTAAAGACTTTACTGGTTTGCCCACCGTGGTAGCTCAAATGCAAGGAAGCCAGTAATTTTTTCCACACTTTCTACATATACACGTTGAAAAGATAAACATGTTGAAAGTAATTTTCTCCATCATTCTTTCACTCACCATCTGCCATTAACAGAAATTCAATGTTTTGGTTCATTTTATTCTAAAAGGAAAGCATCCTATTCCTGTTTAACAGTCCTGCACATATTATGGCAGCCCTCAGCCACGTAATACAAAATGCTTCGTGGAGGCCGGTAGGAGATGCAAATCTTCCTGTAATGGTCTTGTTTGTTTATGGCAATTATTGTAATGGCACAAAATGACTGTGATTTACCAATGTTTAAATGCACATTACATTTTCATGAATGTTTTCAAGGGGAAGTGAAAGAGTGAAACATAAGGTGGGTGGGGGGATGGAGGTAGAGAAGATAATGACAGAAAAGAGGAGGAGAAAATTGTGGAGGAGAACAAGAAGAAAAGAAATGATGAACGTTAGTAAGTGAGATGAGGAGGAGGAGAGGAGAGGGCGGGACAGGGAAAGTGATATAGCTGAAAAGAATGAGGATTGCAAGAAGAGACGAGTGAAGGATGAGGAAGCCAGGAATGAAATGTTAAAATGAAGACAGAGGAAGAGAGCATGAGAATGGGACTGAGATGGATTGGGGCATGAACAAGGGAGACACAACTGAGAGGGTAAGAGGGAGAAAATGACAAGAATACACTTAATGGAAGGAGAGAATGACAATCTGAGAAAGGAGAGATGTTTAAAAAGAGCAGAGGAAAAGAGCAGGGGTTAGAAGAGACACACACAGACACTCATCCAGTTAAAATAACTTTACATTCATTATATTCACTCAGTGCTCCCTAGCATGTTAACACTTCTTCACCCCCTCCCTTATTATGGAGGAATGGAAGTGCGTATTTGACCAAAATATCAGTGTTTTGTAAATATCTCCTTACATTTCAGGTCAATAATGATCCACACCCTTGCACGTATATTTACCACTGAATGTGTTTGAACTCCTGTTACAGTGACAGGACTCCACTAAGGCTGTTGTCATTCATGTTCTGTCAGACGGCAGCAGGTGTAACAGCAGTGAAAGTGAAGAGGAAAAAGCTGAAGCCCGGGACACATCTTACAAAGAAATTACAAAGATTAGTAAGTGACACTACTGGCCAACACTCATGGTGCATGGTGCTGAGGTGAAGGCCTGAGTAAAAGAGGGCTGTGAATGTGAATCACTGCTGTCCATGCAGCATGTGAGCCATGACATCAAATATAAAATCTATATCTAGACCCTTAGGCTGATGGATGGGAAAATGGCAACAGTATAAAAGAGAGAGGCAGAGGGATAGAGAATGATGTAGAGAAGATGAACAAATATAAAAGCAGAGATGAAAACCGACCCAAACAGCGGCTGAGGTTCAATCCACATTTGCAAATAATAATTTATCAAATTAATAGCTGAATGGAAAAGGCAGAGGTTGATAAAATACTTTCCCATTATGGAAAAAATATATATTTTACGGCTATTTTTGAGATAAGCAGTGATTGAAATGTTTTTGCTAAATAAATGATTAAGTAGAGCAGCATGTTTCCCGAGTCTTACAGCACAATAGTTTACTTCTGTCTCTGCTCAAGGATGGCTTTTGACATCTGATGTTTCCATTCAGTCTCTTGTCCAGTGTCCTTGCTGTTTCACTGATGTAGTGTTCCCACAGGTGTCACATGTGATGTCATACACCGCTTCAGTCTTCCTCTGAGGATGGTTCCTGTCTTTAGGGTGTATCAGCAGAGATCTTAAGGTGTTGAATGGTTTGTGGTAAGTGCTGACTCCCTGGGACTTGAACAATCTGGATAGATATTCTGACAGTCCAGCCATGTAAGGGAGTCCCACTGGGATGCTTTTGGTCGTACCAGTTATAGCAGCGTCCCTTCTGGTCTTAAGTCGGGTTCCCATCCCATCCCATCTGTGTTAGTGCTCTGTACAAGTGTCCCCACCATTGATCTTGTGTGGTGTAATGGGTGGTTACAGTTCAAATGAAGATATTGATGACCACTGCCAATGAAGACCATGAGATGCTGTTGAAAGCTAGTAAGTACACCTTGTTAAACCTGCAATAAATGATTTTTTGGCCACTTTGGGGCAGTGGAAACAAGCTGTAAACACAACTGGCATATTATCTCCTTGTTGGAGAGTTGATATGGCAAAGTTATCAAACTGTTGCTCATTTACACATCCAGCAGACACTGAGCAACATTAGCATTGATTTGCAGTCGTGTTGCTGTATGTTGCTTTTTTAGCATTAGCTATAGCAAATATGTATTTATTTTTATCTTCAGATAGAGGCATGCATTTGGCAAACACTTGCCAACAACACCAACAATGTCAACTTGCTAATTTAGAAAGAATGATTTATTTGCATGATGAAAGCATTCTCATGTTGCTTTTTGAGTGACATTTCCAGAATTTGGAGTACATTTTTCTTGACAGCTGGATGGAAACATACTTGTGTGAACAGCCTGCACCATTCCTTCCCAAATCCCCTCAGTGGTCTCAGTTCTGCCCACTTATCACTCGCTCACTTTGGAATGAAGTTTTGCCTGGAGGGACTCTTGGTGCAGCGGCGTGAGGCTCTGTATTGTCTTTCCGGACTTGGTCTAATAAAGGAAAATGAGCCTGGGGACTAAGGGAAAAGGTGTCTAATAAAAAATCAACACTGCACTAATGCAATTACAATTGCATGGGGGCTGTGGAACAGATGGATGACTGGGTTACTATGTTATAACTCAGTCGGATAAAATTCACAGCTTAGGTCAAAATGTGAGAACACACGCACACACACACACACACACACACACACACAGACATACTGTACATATCCACTCACACATGTCAGTACTCACTCAGAGTCATGCCACACTGAGAACACACACATGGTTTTATCTGAAGGTGACAGCATGATGAAACAATCTGCCTTTGTGGAAATAAATTGTAATTCCCCTCGTCTAGCGAGATGTCTTTGATCATTTGTCAAATATCATTTCACAAAGACACACACACACAACAATTTCAGCTCAGAAGGTTATTTATCAACCACCTGTGACATGGATATGAAGAGCCATGCTGTATCATTCGTCCAATTACATTGTAATTTACTTGTCCCTCAAGCTAGCTGCTGTAATTGCACTGTGCAAAATAACAACCTGTGTTCCCCTATAGCAAAAGCATAAACAGATTTGAAATGAACAAAGCCCATATCTTCTTTCCCCTGAAGGCTTGCTAGTTGCAAATCACAATTCAATATTTAATGATTTAACATTTAATATGTGTTCTTTTTTAATAATTTCAAGGTATCTGATTAACTCTGACAGTGAAAAGCTGGCGTTTGAAATGTTTCTAATTCTTGTAATAACTTGATAATTCTACACTGTAGCCCCTGGCCGTACAAGTGTGTTCATTCCTGCCACCATGTAACCCATCATAGCTCACATTCCAGCAATTTGTGTAACATTTTAATGCTTCACATTAAACACACACTTAGAGCTCTAGTGTTCAAAACAAGGCAGCACCGCAACGGAGACTTTGACGACTGTGTCTCCGATTGTAACAATGGCAGCAATGATGCTACTAGCAAAGGTAGCAATATCAGGGTGTAAAAACATGCTGTTTTATTGAATGTAGCCAATTAAAGTCCTGGTGTTTTTAAACCCAATCCTCATTAAAGCCCTTGAAAACTGGGTTTCAAATCTGAAGCATTGCTCTATAACATTACGTGTTCAGGACTGGGAGGAAGTAGAGGCCACAGGAGGCCGTTGACCAGGCTGAATCATGGCTTTGGCACAGTGTGCTGGTTGGAAGTTTAGCGTAGGGTAGGTGGATTGATCTGCCTGCTTTCGAACCAGTGAGAGGGGCATACAAAAATCTCTCATCTAAAATAACCCAAACTGTTGTAACTTTGGCAAAAAAAAAAGTGTTAAAGTGGGACACCATCTTTCATACTGTAATAAGAAGCTGAGAAGTTATGGTTTTCAGGGTCTTTAAACAGTTCGTAGTGCACACTACACTACTTATGCTTCCTGTTGGTGTAGCCAAGTGTTTTGTGACAGTACTGCAGCCACAATACTGTGTGTGCACCTTTTTTGTGCATTTTGCTATGTGTGTTTCTGTGACACAATAATTTTGTTAGTGTGAGTATCTCTGTGTGCATTTCCTCCAAGATATTATAACCTGAGGGCTTGGTAATCCATCACACCAGTGTCAGGTGTAATGTGTGACATATTCACCTGAGGAAACATTGTCACATTAGTCAGCATTGATCACTGTCATGCTTCGTCTTGGCAAACCTCTCTGTTTGTTACAAAGAACCACACAGCTACAATTAATAATGGCTGAAGAATGAGATGGAGGTATGAGGTTTTTATACTGTGAATACAACAGGCCCAGAACTATGTGGTACAGGCTTGCATATGCATGAATATTTGTATTTACGTGAGAAGCATATGAGCAAAAGCACACCCACAGATCATCCCATTTTAAATTGCTACTATACTTCTTGCTGGTATAACTTGCTGATTTGTTTATCTGTTTACTGAGCCATTTACTGTAACTTTGAGGTAGTTTGGGAAAATGGATGACTCCACTGAATAACCAAAGAAGTATTTTTCATCAAAAACATGTTATGACAGATGAGAAAACACAATAAAAATACTTTCAAGCTGAGATAAGAAATTGGACATTGTCATTACAATGAAAATAAATGATCTGGCATGAAAGCGCATTTGAAAACTGAGGTTTTGCTATATAAGAAATGTGGAAGCTTTGGCAAGAAAGCCTTCTGAATTTGCGTTTGAAGTGGATCTGGAAAAGCAGATGATGTTTTAAAGACTGCTATCCAGCAGACTGCAGCCACTCATCCAAGACACCTCAAAGGCTTTTGAACCAGGCCCTCAGGTTTAAATCTGAAACATCATTATCATCTAGATCTTCCAGAGGGTGTGAGATTACAGTAAAAGAAAAGAAGTGAAGCGAAGTGAAGACAAAAGAGAAGTGAAGAGAAGTGAAGAGAAGAGAAGAGAAGAGAAGAGAAGAGAAGAGAAGAGAAGAGAAGAGAAGAGAAGAGAAGAGAAGGGCAGTAGGGGGTGGATCATTCTGTTCACCTGTGTAATTTTGTGTCTTGTGTAATGAGGCTTTTCTTGTCCTGTCCCGTGTCCTCTGTCCATTTCTTTGTCCTGTTGTGTGTAATTCGGAGCCTGTGGTGACTGTGATTTCTTGCCATACCTGTGCAATCACTCAGGTCAGGTAAGCCTTAAATGACTAGCTCCATTATTTAGTCGTTTGGGAAAAGAAAAGCCTTGTCTATATTCCAGGGTTATGAATGTAGACTTTTCCATAGCAGGCTACAGCAGTCTTGAACTTTTCCTTAGCTGTAATTTGGGAAGAAGGCAAAGGTCATTATGTGCTAAACTGAGAACTGGTTCTTTTCCTCTGGCAGCTGAGGTGATGATTTTGAAATTGCCTCCAGCAGTTTCATTTTATGTTACATTATAGTAGATAGGCTGACCTAAGAAAACCTCTATGTGAAAAAATACAAAACATAGAATCTGATGACTTTATGTTAAAATGGCTCATTAAATAAGAAGACAGCACACTCTTTTTCAACCGAATACTGAATTTTCATTTTCCCATTTAACATTTTCCCTAAAATGTTATTTGTGTTAATGTTAATGTGTATATTCATGCCTATTGTAATCATAGAAAAAATAACGCTGGAATATCGATGGAATCCACCATTGAATTTATCAATGCGATGAGGCCTGACAAAAGACAACACTGACAAAGGTCAGCTGGTTAACAAGCTGCCATCATCCAAATCCAACATCAGTCTGTGGTGCAACTATCAGTTCCTAGTCAAAAACAACACTTGAATTAACAGTTCACTTTGGACTCTAATGATAATGACTAGTTGTATGTCAAGATAGTCAGAGCTGCAGACTTCATCTGAGGCCACCATTGAGTCTGTGAGATGAAGCATGGAAGTCCTGCATTGCAGTGGTCTCCAATCAAATCAGTCAGCTGGGGTTTATCTTAGATATCAAATCAGGGACTGATTTACACCCAGGACACCAGGTTACTGCAGCTGACCTGCTGGTGTGCGATAGAAAACTAGCAACAGACAAGGTCATAACTATGACTTAAAGCAACTTTAAAGAGTCTATGATAAAAAAAAAACTGTCATGAAAAAGAAAAAAAAAACGGAGCCATTTATGTGAGCAACATGTGTCAAGTGGAAAGAAATTGTGTATGGAGGAAGGAAAGGCGAGTAAGGTCACAAAGTTGGAAAAAGAAAAGAACAGCAAAGAAAAACATAAAGCACAAGTAAGTATGGGTGTCAGTGAGAAAAACCACCCTGAGGGAGAAGGAAGTGGTGTCAGGGGGGGAGTATGAGAAGTAGAGTTTTGTGGAGGGGAGAGCAGAGAAAAGGGACAAGAGGGAGGTCAGAGTGGGAGTGAAAGTCCAGTAATTGCTTTGACCTTGAGCTGAGCCGAGGTATAACTCAGTCAAAGCGAGTGATGGATTCCATGCCCTCGGCCCTGTCGCGGGAATAAAGTCACTTCTTGCAGGGATTTTTGTTTATGACCACATGGAAAAAAACACAGACGGAGGACAAGACTGACTGAAAGAGAGTCTGGGCGGGCTGGCTTCACAGCCGCCCAGGGAAACTGTTAAATAGAAAAGGTGGACTGGAGGGGATGCTTAAAGGCCAGAGAAACAAGAGAGACTGTAGTAGAAATATTTTTAACACAATTGGGGTAGATGGACTGTGTGACCTGTCAGATGGATGATGTTTATGACCACTGATAGACTGAACACTGGAAAAGGACTTGGAGAGAGCTTCTCTTTGTGCCCTTCTCTGCTAGGTCTGGAGTTTTCCAGCAAAGAATACATTAACAGGTTTTCCTGCTCATTAAACTTTCATAAGGAAGCTACGGGAAAATATGTCATATTCTGAAATAGCTTGCACCATGTAACCCACTGTATGAAAAATGGTCTTTTTTGAGCCTTGCTTTTTTTCATGCTGGGCACACCAAACATGTCACATATTTTCAGTGGTAGAGGAAGTGTTCAAATCCTTAAAGTTGTACACTCTTAAACACTCTTGCTCTTGCTAAGAAATCAATGTATCAATGTCTTGGCATTTGTTCACATATCTGGTCAAAATTGTAATTACCAAAAAGATTATTTTTGTGCAGTGACAGTGCCTCCTACATTGGTGTTCTCCATTAAATGTACATTTTTGGTAACGACTGACAATGTCAGTATGGGTAATTTAATTGGTATAATATCTGTGTGGGTGGGCACTAAAAATATTTCATAATATTACTTTAATTCCAAGGCTACACAGTTAGCTAGCTGTTGTTCCCATCCGTGATTTAAGCACTGCCTATATTACTCTGTATCTCAATTTGAATAACAGGATAATGTACGCAGTGCTGAGTTTACAGGACTCCACCTTGTAAAAATACTGCATTCAAAATGTTAATTACAAGTACACATATGTTATCAGCAATATATACTTCAAGTATCAAAAGTAAAAGTACTCATTATGCAGCAAAATGACTTCTGTCAGTGTTATACTGTCACATTGTATTTTTGGATTATTATTACCAATGCATCTAACTACTTTACAAACCAAGACAAAGCGGCCTCTGGTTCGGAGGCAGTTGCCCTAGGTCAACTAAAGGGCAATCTAAACTATAATGAAAAGGGCTTTAGGTTAAGTCCAGCCCTGACTGTTGGGTGGTTTGATCTACATTAATGCATCATATTTTCTAATCTCACCACAGGTTTTTAAATGTAAAATCTTCTGAGTGACTAGTAACTATACCTGTCAACAGGCGCATCGTATCCGCGGGGGTTACGAGTGTTGTGACACCCTCACTTTCACAGAGAGATGAAACGAAATGAAAATCTGTCAAAACAGTACCTCAGAGAATGAGTTCACAATCACAGCCATTTGGCTAACCCACCAGGCCAAGGGAAACAGTAAACAGGTGACGGTACGTAAACAGGGCTCCTGCCACTCGCTGTTGTCACTGGCGCTGGCTGTGATGACAGATTAGAGAACAAGAGTAAATCAGAGGTATGAAACGGCTATTTAACTAGTTAGTAATGTATAATTTTCTTTTGTAACTTTGTCTTGTTATGTGTTGTCTCAGCTAACATTAGCCAGGCAACATAAAATGAAATAGGCTATCCTAGTTGTTGTGCTAGCTGCTAGCTAGCTAGCTACCTCAATCATTCCAAATGCAAACCAGCTGACCAACAAACTAGCTAATGGTGGCTGACCAGAGGTGGTGGAAGAAGTATTCAGATCTTTTACTTAATTAAAAGTACTAATACCACAATGTGAAAATACTCCACTATAAGTAAAAGTCCTGCATTCAAACCTTACTTCAGTAGAAGTATATAAATTGTATTATCAGCAAAATGTAATTAAAGATTACTCATGGTGCAGTAAAATGGTCCCTATCAGTGTTTTCCTATTATATCTGCTGTTTCTGGATTAATATTGCTGCCCACATTAATGTGTATGTTGAATTTTACTGCTGTAGATGTTTATGGTTGTGCTCATTTTAACTACTTCATATACTGTTGGATAGTTTAATTTACATTAATGCATCATGGTCTATCCGCATGTGTGTAGCATCGCTGTCCCATGAGAACCACATATCTCTAAAAAGTCAACTTTTAATGAGCCCAGAAAAACTATTTTGAGTTTAGTGACAATTGATTTTCCAGCTAATCCAAGAGTGTTTTAAATAGTTTATTTAATCTAAAAAGTAGAAGAATTTCCTCAACCCATAAAGAAACACTTTACAAACATTCACATTCAAAATCACAAAATTTGGAGATACATGTTTTCCACTCATTCACTGGACAGGAAGGGGATGAAAAAAATTTAATCTGAAAAGTATATAACTGTGTAAAGTGTGTTTTCTAACAAACATAACCAAAAAAGTCATTGTTTAATACTATGGGATGTTGAACACTGGTGCATATAGTATATTTGGGTGAAGGGCATGGTGCTACAATGTACATTTTGAGCTATTATTTGTTTATGGTGGATACAGGAATGGAGGCCGTAGGCGGCAGGACTTGCGGTGGTTACCCCCCCACCGCTAGAACCCCCACACATTTAAAATCGCTGCTCCACCCCTGCCTGTCATATAAAGTGTAGTGGAGTAAAAAGTACAGTATCCCCTCTGAAATGTAGCGGAGTAGCAGTATATAATAGCATAAAATGGAAGTACTCAAGTAAAGTGAAAGTACATCTTAGTCTGATTATTTATGACCATTCTCATGAGCCTTATGAGCACTCCTGCAGATTGTTAAGCACTCCACAATCTCTGCACTGACTCCCACTGAAAACATTTCCACCTACGTGTTTCTAAAAACAGCCACAGAAAACCCTGATTAAACTGATGGAAATAGAGTTACACTGTACTCCAATGGTGCAAGTGCAGCTACAACTTCTACTTGAGTTCTGTGGTCCTCCCCACTACACGTCTCCCTCGGGAACCCATGGTAATTATCTTGTCACAGGGCTAGATTGGCGTGTTGAACACAACTGATTACACCGAGGCTGATTGGCGCAAAGTATAACTGGCTCCAGATTCTCTAATGAAGAGGGATGTGAACTGGTGTCAAGCTGCTGTCACGCAGTAAATGCCAACCCACATGTCAGCGCTGACACAGGCACTAAGGTTGAGATGGAGGCCCTGATTACGCCTTATCATCCAATATCCGGCTGATAAGTGTTAAACAACGATGGAGTGACAAGGATAACACGGAGCAGAGGAATCCAAGGTAGGGATGAAGGGAGAAAGAAAGGACAGCAGAGACAAAGGACAGCATGGAGAGATAATGACAAAATGTGTGTGTGTGTGTGTGTGTGTGTGTGTGTGTGTGTGTGTGTGTGTGTGTGTGTCTGTGAAGGGGGAGAAAAAGAAGTAAACAAAGTTGAATTTTGTGCATTCTGAGACTGAATACAAGCAAATACGACTCATGGTAACTTCAGGTCTGATTGTTTAATGGCTTCTACATCACATCATGGAGCTAGCAACAGTGATAATTGATGGTTAAATTATCAGGTTTTAGCGCTAGCCCAGTGGCTCTGTGGATGTCAGTCGGTTGGCCCACCACTCTGGTCCAGACTGAAATATGTCAACAACTAATGAAAGAATTGAATAAAATTTGGTACAGACATTCATGGTCCACAGAGGATGAGGCCTACTGACTTCAGTGATCTTCTGACTATTCCTCTAGTGCCATCATGAGGTTGACATTTTTGTTCTTTTATTTAAATGTATCAACAACTATTGGATAGACTGCCATGAAGACAAATATCAATGATCCCCAGAGGATGAATCCTGATGACTTTGTTGATTCCCTGATGTCATCTAGTCGCACAATGTGCTAACTAACAAATAGCATGACTCCTGGTGATGTCTAGTGGGCCTGTTTGATAAATACACTGAATGTGTGTTGGGTAGAACGTGTCACATCTGTGCCTGAAACAGGTGCAAAAGCCTTAGTAAATCTGGCCCTTAGTCTTGTTAGTACATTTAGACTAAAACTTGTACAACTCTGTAAAGAAAGCAAACCAGTCGTAGGTGAGGGTGTACACGAGGGCAATGAACAAGGATGTAGGAACATTTTTACAAGTTGTGCTGAGCAGCCCACACACAGCAGCAGCAATTGAAGCAATATGCAGCGCTTCATAATCTTCATTTGGAGTTTATCTTCGAACCAAGTAAAGAATAAGGAGATAAGGTTGAAATAATGATGTAAGCTAGCAGGGTTGGTTTGAAAAAGAGGAAATGAGGGGAGGGAGGGAGGCTGGAAGAAAGGGTAAAGAAAGCAAGGGAGGAGTGGAGGGAGGAAAGATCAAGAAAGAAAACATTAGGGACGGAAGGAAAAGAGTGACAGCAAAAAGGAGGGAAAGAAAGAGAGGAGAAAGGTGTGGGAAGTAAGGAAGAAATGAGCAGATGCATTCATTTCAGAGGGAAGTTTAGAGAATAAGAATGAAAAGTACCAAAGAAAGAAGGTGTATATGTGACAAACAATGCACTGTTTACCATATGTCATGCTGCTGATGTGTTGGGGATTAAAGCTTCGGTCCACATGAAAGAAGCAGCCTCATTATAAAGCTCCCAACATATTGCTACCTTGTAGACATGAAGCTAATAAGCTACTGTACGTCCCCTATTTACTGTCAGTCATCTGTGTATTTCTGTTTTTAACTAACTATAGGAGAACTGATCTTGCCATCTCTGTCATACATGCAAAAGCCCACACGCCAAAACACATCCCTTTTAATCAAAATGTAATCTTTCCTCTCCACTCTAATGAGATACAACGGAAAAGAAATCTATGGCGGGAAGCTTGGTAATAGCTTAAAAAAAAATCTTATTCTTAATTCCTCATTATTTTAAAACTGGAATTCAGACTTGGATCGCAGCAGCTTGGGAGATAATTGGGGATTCATGACGTGATTGTGATTATTGATGAGTGAGGAGAGGGGATGGTTGGCCGCTGTTAATCCTGACCCACCTCCAACAGTGCCACCGCTGACACAAATAACAGGTGTGGACTTGCATCTTAGTGTTCATCCAGGGCTTTTAATGAATACAAATTCCCAATTAGGAGAGGATGGAGACACAAACACACACACACACACACACACACACACACACAAACACAGACGCTGCAGATTCAAAAATATAAAGTGGCAGTTGGAGAAGTGCAATAGTGTTCCCTGTGGAACGGAAACACTAAGCGATGTGTTGGATTAACAAAGGGGGACTGAAGGTGTGCAGTAATTTCTCTACACCTTCCATCAGTATTTGCTATGGAAAATATAGATAATAACTTAACCACTTTAACCAGAGGTTAAAGGTAGGTAGGTTAGGTACTGTAGGGTTTCAGAAGTTTTCCTGGGATTCTCCCGTATTTTATCCATATTATTTTAGTGTATCACACTGAGGGAAAAGCAATGTGAGCCACCGTGACAAATCTGCCAAGCATAAGCACATGCTCCGCCAATGACTGCATTTACAACTAGAAACATTTCTGAGGCAGATCAAGTGACCAAAGCTGAGCTGAAAATGTCAATGCTTTGGGCCAAAAATAATGTGGCCTTCAGCTTATGCAGTGATTTCAACCGTAGTGTAGCAGACATGTTCCCCGACTGCAATCGCTCGGAAGTACACCGCGGGAAAAACGAAAGCCACGCAACTCATCAAAGGTAAGATATGGCTCCGTTAAGGCTAGCCGCATAGCTCTTTACATATTTTTGTCAAAATATAAATGTATTTGAATGTACTTAATATATTATAACATTTGAGAACCCAGGATAATTATGGTTTTAATAAGCTTGATCTTAAAGCCATAGAGGAGGGATTTTTGAAGCTTCAGTAATCGGTGTTAGTTTGAGCAATGTGTTAGGCAATAGACTGTATTGCTTCAAAATAAAAAGGTAAAATCTAACTGAGTCCTTGCTAATGTCCCCATGTTGTAGCCTAAAGTTACTGGATCCTTTTGCTTAACAGGTGCCATAGCTGTGGAGCTTGATGGGAATGTAGCAATCATATGTAAATCTCAGCCTTTTTCTTTGTGGTGCGACGAATCAAACAACAGAAAAGCCAACAAAGAATTTGTCATACTTGCAAGAATTTATGATGACAACGAATTTCCTTTAAATGAGGAAGCCACACACACACACACACACACACACACACACTGATGACGCTGATCAGGTGATTCTTGGACAACCTCATATCAGCCAGGGCCATCATGGATGATGGACTCTTGAGAGGGACATCATTTGGCAGATGAAGACCTCTTCATTGGAGCAGAGACAAGGGCATTCATCAGAAATGCAGAGCTCCCCGTTTCAACCAAGAAAAAACTCTTTCAGTGAGTATATTACTCTGTAGTTTAATATAATTATGATCTCATCTTTTGACAGCCTGGGAAAAGTTTTATAGTGTGCCAGAAATGTTTGCCTCTATCTAATGCATATCGTTGTTGTCTTTTACCATTACTCTGAACCTTCTATGAAGCAGTTCTGTGAACGATGTTCACCTCCTTTCCACTCAACTCCCAACTCCTGAAGGACCTGAGAGTGCTGGACCCTGCATCTCGGCTTGACATCACTCCAAGGACAGATAGAGATTAGGGACAGTTTCCAATTGACGACATCAAAAACAATTGGCAAGATACACTTTGTATTTAGTATGTACTTAGTGTGAAAGATTGTTTCAGAAGATATTGGACAACATTACTGTTTGTGCTTTACTGTCATGTAAAATCAACCACACTGGTCAAGCTCACGAATAATACTCCTTCTCAGAAGGCGTTGAGGAATGCAAAGTCTGTGACCTCTGTGTACAACAAGTCTCTTGCGGATGCAAGAGACCCCAACGACAAATAAAACAGTATGCCCCATCCATTCTCTCACTCACCCTATCTCGCCCAATCCATTTTCGTAATCACCCTCAATTGTCTCACTTACCAGTAGCCTCTCTATAAATCACACCTGAAGCACAATGTGTAAGTGATGTGTACATATCCTCAGTCATAAATCATAATATTAATACATAAATACACTTCTAAGTGCTGAATTTATATGCCCTTTTGTGTTTTCTGTTATATAATGCAGGGATGTTTCACTTTCAACCAGGTGTCTGATTCTGACCACCTAACTGTAGTCACTTACTTAATGTAGGAACTAGTTAACCCAATCCTTGTTGCACTGATATTTTAAAGCAAGTGGTTGCCTAGTGGTGATTTTAGGATTCTCGGTGTGTACCCTTGTCTAAATGTAAGGGGTATGGGGACAGTGGTAGGACGTTCCCTTATTTTGACATCCCAATGTTGACAAGTATGTGGAGGGGACACAAGAAAATCTCAACACAAGTCGATTTAGTAGCTGTTCTGGAGCTTTCAATGGTATTATTCAGTCATATGAACAGTTGTCATGGATTTGTAAATGTTTCAATTTCCACTTTTCTGAACACTTTAAGGACTTCTCATCCATTTTGGCTTAAAAGTTGAGACTGAAAGTTAATTCTGTGTTGCCAAAACAGTTTCACTATATGCTATTTCCTGCATTTATATCAATCAAGCAAATATCACATTTTTATTGGTAATTGTGCTTTCCATTAGGGCTGCAACTAACAATTATTTTTATTGATTAATCTGATTATTATTGTGCCTGTGTGCACTGGGAGGTCACAGTCTGATGAAGCCAGCAGAACCACGTCATCTGTGAGTCATCTGCACATAATCCCCCAGTGGTTAAACTGGGCCGGGGGCTGTCCGGGACTCAGTCCCGGCACATGCTGCCCTACACGCTCCATTGTTAAGGTTAGCTGGGCAGTTTTCTGTGACGTTATGCCTGACAAAAGTGAGAGGGAAATACAATTATTTATTACTTTTGATAAATGTCAACAGTGTTTATAAACTGCAGCTCGTAAAAAAGACCGCGCACATCATATCGCGTGTGAACATGCGTTCATATGCGCGTGCACAAAATTAAACTCGTGGTTTCCAGCAGCAACCTCTGTGGGGACCAGTGATGACACTCCAGGCATAGCATTTTAAAACAAGACAATGATTATCTAGTCTCTCAGTTAAGGTTTAGTTACAACTCTGGACTAATGCAAGATGGATTGACATTGACTACTGATTAAATATTGAATTTAAAATGTTGATTAGCTGCATTCTGGGCAATATGGATGCACATCTCTCAGTAAATAACAACCATCAAGTATTCAGCCAAGAAATAGCATAAATAGAATTTTATGTTTGAAAATGTATAAAAGGAAATCTGGGGGAGCCACACAGCTGTATAGGTTTTATGTGACTATTTTGAGAGACTATAGGCTTATGTTTACATTGTATAGCCAAAGCTAATTTTATAATATTGTGAGGACTGGACTAATTACCAGGCAGTAGAGCCACAGCTCAGTGTTATATTTTATTATTTTGCACATTTTATATTTTCTACATTATATATATATATATATATATATATATATATATATATTCTCTTATTTATGTTAATGTTAATATTCTTAAGATTCTATAGAAAATATTCTATTCAATAAATATTGTTTGTTTATATGTCATTCTGTTCTGTAGAGGTCTACTTATTCTGAGACCGACAGATGGAGCAAACTGTTTTAAAGGAGGGGGGATTGTAGTGGGAGCACTGGGGTGTCAGGTGTGACTGTGTGGCAATGACAAATGATTTACATGGCTCACGGGTCAGGTTGGAGGGCCCCTTAGCAGAATTTTGCTTAGGGCGGATGGCAAGGTAGCGAGAAAAATAGGTCAGAAACTGACAGGTTTAATAACAGAAGGTAAATTGCTCCAATATTCTGCTTTAACAATGTTTTGATATTTTTGATATTTGATACAGATACACAGGAGAGTGCATTTACAGAAAGGTTTTATTGTCATCAGCTGTAGTTTTGCGCATGGCACTGCATGGCATTGTTTTGGTATGAGATGCTGGTGCTCTAGTGCGACATTTATTGGCAGTGAATGTTGCATACAGCTCCTTTAAAACAAGGTTCTGCTTTAGGTTTACACTCCTGTCAAGCAGGATTGTGGTCACTTCATCATCACACAGCAACTTCTCTAAAATTCAGTGTCCTTTTTTCTCCTACTCTTGTCTTCAGCTTTTTCCCTTTTCAGGCTTAGGCAAAATCCCCTCACCAGACTTCCCTCCAAAAAAAAAAAAAAAATGAAAACCCTGACAGAGAAGTACAATGACCAAACAAAATAAAACAAAGTAAGACATGCCAAGGACAAGACAGGCCCTTTGGTGCCAGCCAGCCTAACAAACTGTCTCGCTACAGCCTCAATCTCTTCCATTGATTTGCTGACAGGGGATCTTTAGCCCAGAATAAAAACGATTCATTCTGGACACCACTTTCTGTCAGCACCATGCATTTTGAAATGCCTTATTAAACATTTACGACTGGGCAAGAGTTATTACAACCACAATTCTATTAATCTAATTCATCACTTATACATCACTGGTTTATCCATTTGGCTCTGCCGTCACATTATCTTTACAGACAGACTTTCATTGTGGCCCTTAAAAAAACATCCATTTAGAAGATCAGTGGTATCATATATATTCAAAAAAGAACATCATGACATATAATATTTGATGACAGATAATTCAACAGACAGTTGAAGTGTCACATAAGGCATTAAGGAATTAAAATGTGGGCAAATTATGGAAGAAAAGGCAATTTAGAGCCAGCAGCCGTCTCCACAGTAAAGAGATGATAGAACAGTGACTTGTGAAAGCAAAAATTCCCTCAGTGCATCTGAGGATTGAGCTTAAATGAAGTCCCACTACAAAGTGAAGCGTTAAAGCCTTTCAACATTAGATGAAAGAAAGACAGAGACATGAGATGTGCTATGAGAGATGTCGTCATCCTGTCTAACACCAGAATGTAATTGAGTTGTAAACCCTCTTATTCCACTGTTACCAATAACCTGCTGTAAAATCCTATTTGGATTACATAGTAATCTGTCTGAAGAATAAATATATTTGTCCCAGGTAGTTGTGCAGGATTCTGCACAAACCATCATGTCGGAAGCTCCATATGGCAGTAAGAGGAAACCGATAACTAACGATTCTGAATTCCAGTACCCAAACCCCTGGGTGTTGATGTCCATAAACTGCACATTAATGTCTGCCAACCTAGCTGATGTGTGCTGCTTTATACCAAAGGGGATGAAGGAGAGAAATATCTCATGCCGGTTAGTCTAGCTGTCTCTGGAGTGCTGCTCACTCCTGTTTACGACACTTTGCATTTGACTTTTCAAGTTTGCATTTGTTTCTTCCTCTGGGGGCAGAAGCGTCCATACCAGACACCAAAATTCAATTTGGGCAAACACAGCATGTTTCAATCAGTAGAAAAAACAGCCATGCCTGAGGCTCTGTGAGGCTGTACTTAGACACAGCTGTGCTTTGAGCATGTTTACATGCTAAAAATCAGCACTTAACACCAAGTACAGCTGAATCTGATGGAATGCCATTAGTTTTGCAGGTATATGGTCATAAACCGAAGTAAATTTTAAATTTTGACCTAATTATGGTGCTAGATGAAAAGTTAAGGGATCACCAAAGTTTTTACAATTCATCCTGAGGGGAACATGACTGTCTGAACCAAATTTCATGGCGATCCATACAATAGTTGTTGAGCCATGCTGCTAACATGGCTAAAAGAAATGATTCTGTCTCAAACGTGTGCATTTTTAAGTGTTATATAATATAATTAGAATGTATGGCTCACTGTCATTTATTTCTTCACAAAAGAAAAAAAAAGTTTATTCTTAAAGCGCAAAGACAGCTATCTCTTCCAACTATCATTCATTAGGGTGGGTCTATAAATCTGTAATTCTAATTCCTCACCCTTTTCATTGCACAGCAGGCAGCCCCCTCACCTCACCTCTCCATCACATTCGCTTTGTTCCTTCACAGAAACTAATGGCATTTTTGCCCCTAATGTTTCCATCAAAAGCAGCAATCAAATGTCCTATGATTGCAAAGAAATTGGAATTGATGTTTGCATCGTCAACTACATTGATCTCAAAAGTCCTTTCATGTGACATTTGTTTATTAAAACTGCTTCTTAGCATTACGTCAAACACCTTCAGCGACAAACAGCATTAATGGGGGTGTCAGGCCAAGGACGATATACTGTTTATATAAAGACCAGTAGAAGAATAGTGGGGGTTTTTTGTGAAAGAAAAAAACACCTTTCTGCTTTACAGAGAAGCTACATTAGGGAGAGTGTACCCTGTGGTCATCACTGTCAACCTAATATCACACCTACACATTTCTGCTTGTAATTAATCATCAAAGCCATGCAATGTTTGTGCCCTCAGTCTATTATTATATAATAATAAAGAAGATCTGCGGTAACAACATATTCTCTACAAAACCAACATGGATAATTGATTTTAAAGGGGGTACTCAAAATGCCCATTTACCGCTTAGGATGATAATTTAATAAAATGTCTTTATGTTAGTTCCTATACCCTTAAGGGAAGCTTATAATAGGTAAGAAGATGAATAGAGACATTTCAACATGAATCTATGTTAAAAAAAACATTGATTTGGTATAGAGTTCATCTTTAAAGGAGATGTTGAAGAAAGCAGAGCTGTAGGCAGGAGTCCATTCAAAGAAAATATTATTAATAATTACTAATGAAATAAAGCTAAAGAAAAAAAATCTACAGATAAAAGAGCCTCACAGCAAGCTGCCACCCACTCTCTTATCACTGACCAGTGACTGACCTTTTACCTTCTCAAGGTACGGTCATGTTACACTTCCGTCTTACGAATATTTGCTTGGTTTCCCATTCACTCCTACTAAAGCCCGCACAACAGACAAATTCAAGCATGCATTTTGAGACGCTCTCCAGCCTACATGCAAACGTGACATCACAAGCTTTTGCTGTGGGGCAATTATGTGACCATACCTTCAACTTCACCTAACTGGAGCCTACCACCTGCTCAGGTATGCATAGGGTGAGCTAGATAGAGCTAGATTCAATGAATAGACAATAACAAAAAGCATGAATTTAATATTTCTCAGTCATCACAATACAATTTAGGAATGGCCACACATGCACATCAAATAGTACACCACTATAACGGAATGTGATTTACTGACGAAAAATTTGACCCCTTCTTTGACAACTTGACAGTGCCAGTCAGTAACTGCTCAGAGTACTCAGATCTTTTACTGAAGTCAAAGTAGTAATACCACAGCATAGATAATACTCTGTTACACTGTTACAAGTAAAAGTCCTGCATTCAAACTTTTAAGTAAAAGGATAAACATATTAGCATCAAAATATCCTTAAAGTATCAAAAGTAAGTACTCATTATGCAGAACGGCTCATTTCAGAATAATATATATTATTGGATTTTAATTATTGATTCATTAATGTACATCACTTTAATGCTGCAGCTGGTAAAGGTGGAGCTAATTTTAACTACTTTATATACTGCTGGGTAGTTGAATATATAATAATACATCATAATTTCTTAGTTGATTATATTTTTTTTAATAATCTGAATCTGCAAAGTAACAAGCAACTAAACTTTTAAAATAAATGCAGGGAAGTAAAAAGTATTTACCTCTGAAATGTAGTATAGTATGTACTAGAATTATAAAGTAGCAGAAACTGGAAATACTCAAGTAAAGTCAAAATTGTTCTTAAGTACAGTACTTGAGTAAATGTGCTTGGTTACTTTCCACCACTGGACCTAATCATGCACACCACTCTCACTGAATGAGCTGATGATCTGCATCAACATCACAGAACAACAACCAAAAAATATTGGAGATGCTGTCATTAGTTGGTACTAGAAGTCTGAGATCCCTTTAAACATATCATGTGGAGTACAGATAAAACTACAAAACACAAACAAGCTGGAACATTTGACTAAAATGTATTATTTAACACAAAACACCTGCTAATGTTGGGAAACAGCCTTTTGACACGCCTTATTTTAAAACTTACCATGAACTTCAGCTGTTTCTCAAACAGCTTTGGAATAAGTGCAAATTTTTCACTCAAGTTGAGACATTCTACACTTGCACAAACGTGTTTTCACCTCAATTTCTGCTCCCTATGGGTGGTCTGGTCTCATCCACTTGCATCGTTCCATTGACTGCATATGCAGTAGTGCACCTCTAAAAATCACATTCAGACTTTTCACAGTGACGGGGCAGGGGAACATTTAACTAGCGTTAAACAAGCGTTACTAATTAAATCTTACTCATAATAAAATATCAGAGATGCAGTCATTAAATTGTACTACAAAGCTGAGAGGCAGCGCACACATGAAATAAAATAATCTTTCAAAATAGGGAGGATGTATCTTGGCTGTCACTGTCTTCATCCTCCCCGCTTCATTCGTCCAGTTGTCTCCCTCCTGAAACTCTCAGCCAATTAGAGTTAGTTGTGGGATGCTGTCCGTCTGTCAGCCGCCAAAAGCTTTCCAAAAATCCCTCAGGACCGACACTGTGAGCGTGATGTGTGTCTGTGTGTGTGTGTGTGTGTGTGTGTGTGTGCATGTCCCATTGTCATCAGCTGCTCCCTGACTTAACTACCTCTCACTCTTTCACAACGAGAACTCAAGATAGCGCTACATAATACTACTCCCACGTGTGCACAAATCACAAAGATGGAAAAGACACACGCACACACAAAGCCAGTGCCGGGCTGAGCTGTCTCTCATTTTCCACCCACCTCTCGCTCTCAGAGACAAGTTAAGTCCAAATATAGTGCGGCTGACAACACCCTTCACTGCGACCTGCTGTAAGACCAGCTTGACAAACACTGTCTAATCACCCCGAGGCCCAAAAAAGTGTACGCACAGCACATACATGCATGGGTGTGAAATGCATAAAATGTGCAAAATAAAATGTGTGAAGCATATAAATAAACAAGCAAAGCATCGTCTTCTATAGAGCAGCAGAATTGGGCTTAAAAGGGTAAAATATTCTATTTGGTTTTTTATCAAAGATGATATGTATCTGATTAACAAGAAGATGCCTTGAAGCAGGGAGAAGTGGAAGGTGTCAGGTTCGTGTAAACTTCTCCTTTTCTCGGCACTTACTGTATATTTTTTTAAAAAGCATTCATCAAGACACCTCCAACCGATAGATATCAAGATGGAAGTCTTTCTATGATGAATAACAAGCACGCAATGAAAATATAATTATTCCCCATGTTTCCATCAAGAAACGCTGTTGGCATCAGTGTGTCATTATTTAGGAAGGTTTGACAAGCTGCCTATCACCTGTTTCCCAAAGGGGCAATGTGACGTGACACAGGCTGCGTACTGACAACACACAATTATGTCCACCTGTGAGTGTTTTCATGGTAGAGATTAAAATTACATTGTATTACTGCAATATGACACCCACCCCCACCGTTCTGTTTTTCTCTAATCCCTTTGAAAGTTAGAACTGCTGGCAGAGATGTTTATGTGTGCAGTTGTCCTGTTTTCCATGACAAAAACAGAAATAAAAAGTAACCTATAAAATCTATGACGAAACACATTATAATTTTCATCAAAGAATAAAAACTAAACAATTATGTGAAAGATGGAGGAATGTCGAAATTAATTCATTAATGTTTCAATGCAAAGTCTTATTAGACTGCCTGCATGTAATGCGCAATCACACACAGTTTGCTTTTGATTGGTCAAACTGTATCCTCTGCCCCAAATGATGTCTTCTTTAGAAGGTGATTTTGCTGCTTGACCTGTTGCGCTGATAAGCAGCATGTAGCGTTTCAGTAACGTTATGCATCTGCCAGTAATTTTAGCAACATTACTAGTTCTTGGAAGAAAAAACACATTTATAGACTGAATGCATTCACAATTTAACTCCAGTCACAATAATTAACACTGTAAGTGTTAAAAAAAGTGCATCTCTGTATATCCTCATGTCAAATAAATAAATATTAATAATTTTAAATAGCTTTTATGCAGATATTTTGCATAGTAAAAAGAAGAACTATAACGATTTATGGAACAGCAGAAGAAAATGAAAGGCCTTTCACTCAGAGTGTGAAATGCAGATAAAAAGAGAGAGAAAGAGCTGCAGAGTCTGGAGCTGACTACTACTCCCCTTCACTGCACGCATGTCGAACAGCAATGCTGGCTAACTACCAAACAAACAGAAAGAAAATTTCCCTGCTGAGGCATTTTGAGCAGCGGCACAAAAATATTTCTCTCGGCAGAGTGTAGACGCTGTGACGGCTCAACAAAACATCTCGGAGAGCAGCAACGGTTTGTGAACATGCACACAGAGATACACTCAGAGAAAGAGAAAGTAAATCACTTAGCATTACTTCCTCCACTCTTAATCTGACAGGTGTCAGCCATGAGAAAAGAATGGGAGGGAGACTTTGGAGCGCTCTCGGAGAGCCTTGTGTTTTCTTTCTCTATTTAGCGGTGCAATCCGGACTTCTACGAGAAGCAATAAAGATGTTGGGAGTGTTTTGTGTGTGTGTGTGTGTGTGTGTGTGTGTGGTTTGCCTGTCCACCTTTCTGTCTATCTATGGCACGTCTGCAGCAATTTCCTGTGAAGTGTTTTGAGTAGAAAGATGAAGGTGAAGGATGGTTCTCTTGCTACTCTCTCCTTCGTCTTACCCTCCACCCTTCTTTGACAATCAGTCTGAAATAAGGCCTTTGAAAACAGAGAAAACATAATGAAAACACTATGAGAGGAAGGAGAAATAAAGGAGAGAGCGAATAGGAGAGGCAGAAAAATGAGACAGTCAAGAAAAGAGGAAAACTGATACGCTCATAAGAGCATGAGCAAGAAAAGATGTTTCGGGTATTCGTGAAGCAATGTCAGTTAGTCAGTGAGGTGTTTGGAGAAAACGCAGGGATGGAAGAGGAAGGAAGGTTGGATGGAAGTAAAAAAAGAATAAAATGGAGGGGGAGGGGCGCAAATAAGGAAGAAGACAAAGACGCATGCAGGCAAAGAAAGAAAGATGAAAAGAGGAATGGCCAGTAATGTTAGCTAACATGTTTATAAACTAAATTCATGGAAGAGGAAGGAAGGATGAAAGAAAGCAAATAAATTGAATGAAGGAAGGCTGGAATAAACATCTAAGGAAGAAAGGAAGGAGGCAGGAGGGAAGAGTGAAAGAGAGAGAAATAGAGGACAGAGAAGCAAGAAGCAAGCTGCAAAAAAAGTAAGACAAAACAAATGAGAAAAATAGGAAGGATGGACAGAAAGAAGACATCAATAAAGAGCAAAGTACAAAATGACTTTCATAACATCTTTGGAGAAGAAGGGTTTGTAAGCGAAGCAGCCTCAGACCAACAGTAGAAACCCACAGATGCACCTCCCGCCATGACCGATCTCTCCAGGCACAGAGAAGGTCACCGTGACAGTCAAACTTTTTGTCAAACTGAGACTTTGTAATGGAAAGAAGTGTCACTTTGTACAGAGGAAATGTGAGCTGCAGCTTTCCCCAGAGAGGCCTGATAGGTACTAGCCCAGGGCAATATATGGCCAGGCCTTAGGCTCAGGGCAACATTTGGAGGGAAAATCTGCAGCTGTGTGTCCACCTGTCTTTAAACTCCTACATCCTTTGTCTCCCTGTTTTAAAAGGAAAAGGTGAGCTATTGACTGCACGGAATCCTCCGTGCATTCTAAAGTTAGGCATGTCTGCAAGGTTCTGTGCTTGGACCAATTCTATTCACCTTATATATGCTTCCTTTAGGCAATATTATTAGGAAATACTCCATAAACTTTAATTGTTAAGTGGGTTATACCCAATTATATCTATCGATCAAGCCAGATGAAACTAATCAGTTAGCTAAACTTCAAGCATGCCTTAAGGACAAAGCCTGGATGAACTGCAATTTTCTGATGTTAAACTCTGACAAAACTGAAGTTATTGTAACCCCACACATTATCGAAAGATATAGTTACTCTAGATGGCATTGCCCTGGCCTCCAGCAGCACTGTAAGGAACATTGGAGTTATCTTTGGAAAAAAAATCAGGCAAATCAGGAATTTGTTTCTTCTAGGCTGGATTATTACTTATTATCAGGCTGCCCGAATAATTCCCTTAAGACTCTCCAGTTGATCCAGAATGCTGCAGCAGGTGTACTGACAAGAACTAGGAAAAGAGATCATATTTCTCCAATATTAGCTTCTCTGCACTGGCTCCCTGTAAAATCCAGAATAGAATTTAAAATCCTTCTCCTCATTTACCATCATATCCATCAGGCACCATCATATCTTAAAGAGCTCATAATACCGTATTACCCAACTAGAACACTGCGCTCCCAGAATGCAGGGTTACTTGTGGTTCTTAGAGTCTCCAAAAGTAGAATGGGAGCCAGAGCCTTCAGTTATCAAGCTCCTCTCCTGTGGAATCAGGTCCCAGTTTGGGTTCAGGAGGCAGACACCATCTCCACATTTAAGAGTAGGCTTAAGACTTTCCTCTTTGATAAAGCTTAGAGTTAGGGCTGGCTTAGGTGAGTCCTGAAAGATTATTTAGTTAGACTGTTATAGGCCTAGACTGCCCGGAGACTTCCCATGATGCACTAAGCTCCCCTCTCCTCCTCTCCCTCTCCATTCTTATTCCATTAATGCATGTTACTAACTCAACATCTTCTCTCTCCTGTAGTTTTGTGCTTTCTCGTCTCTCTCTTCTCTCCTTCAGTCACATTCAGCAGGTATTTCTGCCTCTGGAGCTGCAGAGTCTGGCTCGATGATTGCAGGCCACCTGCTACAGACGACCGCTGCTACAATTATTATTATTAGTCTTATTACTATTATTGTCATTATTATTCCTATAACTGTCCTATTCCTGTTCCAATTATTATTATCGTATTAATATTAATATTAATATTACCACTACCATTATATTATTATTTTAAAATGTGTGTGTGTGTGTGTGTCTAGGTCATCAGATCACATTCTGCTACTTTGGCTTTTAGTTTCTTCTTTCCAATGTTCCAAAAAGGTTTCTTTACATTGCGTTACAATTTGGTTTACTCTGATTGGTGTTTGGGAAGCAGTGCTGTTGTGAGACTGGTCAGAGTTTGTCTGAGAGGGGGCAGTTAGTCTCAGCACCAAATGACATAGGGGACTCTTTTCTGGGCTCAGCTCTTGGGTTTGGAGGGCTTTGGAATGGAGGGTGTCTCGGGGGCTGGATTTAAGGTGATAATTGGAGCACTCTCTTTTGAATGTTAATTATCAGTGGGTATCGGCCTAATTCTGCTCTACATGCATTTGTTGGTGTTTTTCTGTGTACGTGTGAAATGTATCTGCAGAATTCTGCATGTAACGATTCTGTTGGATGTTTGTCCAACGGGTATAGCTACGATGACTGAGTGGACCCCATACTTCACTTCACTACCATACAGTGCAGTGGGCTGGATGACACTATCAAATAGTTTAAGCCAAATTTTAATTGGAATTTGAAATTTTTCTTAATTGCATTTAGAGCTCTTCGAGCCTTTTCTTTTAGTGCATTCACTGCCATGTTGAAACTCCCTGATGCTGTTATGGTTATACCAAGGTAGTTATAATTCATACTGTGTTCAATGATATGATTATTAATGGTAAACTGGTATTTGTTATCCTGGGATCTGGGGCGTTTTTGAAAATTCATTCTTCATATTTACTGCCAGGGCCCAGTTCTGACAATACTGTTCTACTATGTCCAGCTGTTACTGTAGTCTTTGTTCAATAGGAGACAGTAGAACAAGGTCATCAGTGTAAAACAGAGACTTCACCTCTTTATCTAGGAGGGAGATGCTCTTCTCTCGGTGAAGGATTCAGTTTGTTTGTCTCCAATTTTAATAGTACACCTATTTTCCAAAGACACTGATTTAACCAGATCATACATTTTGCCCCCTATACCTCTCTCTCTCTCAACCCAACCGGCAGATGGCCGCCCACCCTGAGTCTGGTTCTGCTCAAGGTTTCTGCCTCTTAAAGGAAGTTTTTCCTTGCCACTTTTGCCAAGTACTTCCTCATGGTGGGATTTGTTGGGTCTCTGTAAATAACATTATAAAGAGTACGGTCTAGACCTGCTCTATAGGAAAAGTGCAATGAGATAACTTCTGTTATGAATTGGCGCTATATAAATAAAATTGAATTGAAATTGAATTGCTCCCTATAGTGCTAAAAGCTGAGCCAGATTTTAAAAACATGTTAAGCTTCCACACAAAAGAATCGCATGTCAAATGACTATTCACAACAGCTGTAGCCATGACAGGCAGTGCCCCGAAGCACCTGCTGAGCAATGCATTCAGAAAGAAGAGGAACACAATTGACAAATCCTTTTAGAGGTGAGCAAGAGTGCACTGTGGAGCAGAGCAGACCTTGAGATTTGGATGCAGAAATCACTATGGAGGCAGAGAATTGCATTAACGTCATTAAAATGTAATTGACTGGGCCTGTGATCACACTTCTCCCCTTTAAAGTTGATACAAACGGCTCGTTGGCCAGCAGCTCTTGACATTTTGCTGTCTGATCCTGGTGTGATCACACCTGGCTGAGAGCATGTGGCATTTCACAGGGAGGAATAATTAGGTAGCTACTGATTTTTTTTGTCCTGTGTCAGTGCGCTGTGGCATTAAAAGGGCTGAGGATTTACTCCTTGGCCAGCAGCTCTTCAAATTTTCAACCTCCACTCTTGTGATCGTTTTCACTCTCGGCAGCATGTGGCATTTCCAAGCAATCAATAATTAGATGTGCCGTGTAATTTTGTTTCTTGAGTAAGAGACTGGTGACATTAAAAATATACTTTTAGTTCCTCTGGTCAAAGGGAAAGAAATCTGTGTTATCTGTCTGTTCTTAATCTACTGACACTAGTAGCTTCATTCAAAACGAGCTCAGGCAACTTTCCTTGGCCTCATAAAGGCTAGAAGTATTGTGTGTGCTGTATATATTTTTCAAAATGAGAAATCACACAAGTTGGCACGTGCTGTATAAACAATACATATACAATACATCATGGGGTTTTCTATATATATACAGTATATCAGTTCAAGGTGTGTTCACACAGAAAGCCAAGCAAATTTTTCGCGTTGCGCGATTACATACAAAGTCAATGCAAACACACGAATTGGGCAACACAAATGAGGCAAATTTGCATTATGACACTTCTGGTTTTAAGGGGAGTTACATGCTGTAACTATTCCTTAACTCCCCTAAAACCATAACTTGGATCACTTTGCTTGAGCTTCTGCTTTAAAAGTTTTTTGGGTACCCTAATATGACTACTGTGCTACATTGATTTGAAGTTCTTAAACTCTTGGGTGATGTTTTTGTCATTGAAACTCGCTCATAATTTGGGGTCATCAATTATGCTAATTATCAAATATCACTGACGTGAATGAACAGTTTTCAACTAGTTTATACAAGTATAGTTCTCAGCATGCAGCTCTATTTGTCTATAAAGGATGTGCACCTTATTCTGACAGCTTCAGTGAACTGACAAAAGCATTTTAGGATCTTGGCACGTTTAAACCTGTTGCTGAATGTTGCAAAGTCAATGGTGCCAGTATTTAGAGAGATCCATTTTCAGAAAGTAGTCAGAGCTGTCAGCTGGTATGCAGCGATGTGCTGTGCGTGCTGTGGTACGAACTGATGTGTGCCTGAAGCCTTTCAAAATGAGCTTTATCACACATATTTTACATAACCTCATGCATGTCGGGCCCTGTTAAGTGGGCCTTTGTGCTCACATGCTTACCAGAGAGAATTTGATGGACAGCATGATGGCCAAGTTAAACAAACAAGCAGGAGACGATAGATTTAGGTCATGATTTTGCAAAGCAATTCATGCAGCAGCAATTCAATAAACACCTCAACTTTGACTGTGGTTCTCGCTTGGTTTACACTAGTAAGATGGAGCAGGCTGTTGTGTCAACATCTATTCAGCGTCTAAATATTTGCTTACAGAAAAAACCTTCGTGTAATTTCTGATTGGTTATTAAATGCTGCCGCATGACTTTCTGAAATATATGACGTCTTCCTGCAGCGTGCTGCAGCGCTGACAAGTTTGAAGAAGCACCTCTCTGACAGAGATGTTCTGGCTTGTACTCACATCATCACAGTGAGAGCTCTCAGGTCTCGTTTTCCCTGCCTGTCTGTCTGCGTCTCTGTCTGCCAGTCTGCCTGTCTTGTGCCGGGCTTAGGCCTGTGTTAGTTAGGGGAGCGCAGGCCGGCACTGGGCTGGAGAGGTTGGTCTTAAGGCTTTGTCCACACATCACCACAGCTGATTGCTCCTCTGGATGGTTGGGATTCTCAGCTAAGACAGGGATTACTGACCCATGTCGGCTTCCCACCTCTACAGCAGCCACTTCGATGTTCTCCCAGTCTGAACTTAGACGGCCCAGAGAATTGAAAAAATGGGAGTGTGTATGTGTGTAATTTAGTTTGTTTGTGTCTAAAACCTTGAAAAGATAACTTCAATATGTTCAATGATTCATCTACAAGGCAAAGTGTGTGCATGAGGACACACGCAAACACTGGAATGTACTTGACCAAAAATAAAGTGTTATCAGTCATTCTTGTATGCGAATGAATATATATATATATATATAATTTCTTTCCATTTATGTGCAAAATTCTTTGAATAATCACCTTAGAATTAGGCTTCTGATGATCTGAAGAGGATTTGACTCTCACAGGCCATCTGGTACAGTGTCACCTTAGTTTTGCACTGGTTATTTATCATAAACAATTACACCTCAACAGCAGTATTTAACATAAATTCAGTGTTCTCATGAGACTAAACAATGAGAACTTTATTTATACTGTAGTACACTACTTAATGTTCTGTCTGTAGTCTGTTTCCCTGTGGCATACTTAAAAGAATAGTTCAATACTTATTTACTTACACGTGTTCACTTTTGAACTCACACATAACATTCACACATAACCCACTAAAGAACTGTGAATTGTCATTTAAACACGGATTAAACAAACAAGATTTAATGTGTTACTTAGTGAGCTTTAGAGGCAGATTTTGTTATCGTCAGACAGAGCGAGGCTAGCTGTTTCCCCGTTTCCATTCTTTACAATGAGCTACGCAAAATCGTTGCTCGCTGTAGCTTCATATTTAATGCACAGATATGAAAATAATATCAATCTTATAATATCATCTAACATATAACTCTCGGCAAGAAAGCAAATAAGTATATCCTCAAGTTCCCAGTTCAGTGATTACAGCACATCAGCACAACACTAGTGCAGAAATGCTTAGTTGATTAATCAATTAGTCGAGTGATCAAACAGTTTTGATAAAGGATCAAATGTTTTTTTAACATTCACCTGTTCCAGCTTCTCAAATGTGATGATTTGCTATTTTATATCATTTCAAATTTTGTTTCATACTGTTGGTAAACTGAAATTGGGCACTGTGAACATTCACTGGAATTTTTTTTTACGATTTCAAGTGAAAACACAGTTCTCCTGTTAAAAGAAGAGACACTAAACACATTGTGGGGTCTATATTTTGTCATATGAATGGGGCATAGCGCAGGACACAAAACCTTATTGATTCACGGTTAAAAAAAAGTTTTAAGACTCCCTGTTACAAAATCCGACAACTCAATAGCTGACATTCCAGTGTACAGTGTACAATCGAGCTGTTTCATTCTACAGCTCAACAGCTAACATTCCAGTCTACAGTAGACAATCAAGCCATCTCATTCCGCTATGAAACAGGCTGAAGTTTCCATTGTGTCAGGGTAGTTATTAGCCCCAGAGACAGACAGAGACAGCCAAGAGAGGAGTTAGGGCTGTCCGTCAGCCTCTAATGTCTCCACACAACAGCCCAAACCTAAACTGACAGGCACACACCACAGTGACAGCACACTAACAACACACTATTGTTCCCTCGCAAATGGCCAGGACACACCTTTCAGTGCCCACAGAGAGAGAGAGTGGCTGAAAGAGGACACACAGAGACAGCAATATACTATGGGCCTCAGTCGAAATAGCAGACAGGAGCAACAAATGTAACATAGAATAGGGTTGGTCCATATGGATAAAATCTTCCATCACAGTTTACGAAATTTCATACTGTGATGCTTATATCCATTGTATCGTGATATAGGACATTATCTGGAAATCCTCTGAGAAACTGATTAGAGACTAAATATCCAGACGCTAATGTCTGTGTTTGGGAAAATTAAATACCTGACAAATTAAGCATGATTCCACTTTATTTAGTTTGTAAATTACATATACAGCTATAGTTGAGAAGGTGCAGATGGTCGTTCATTAATTACAGGGTTGGTGGTTTGATCCCCAGATCCGATCCTGTCCACATATCAAAGTGTCCTTGAGAAAGACACTAAACCCCAATGATCCTGATGGCCAGACCAGGAAAAGACAGAATGAAACCTTTTATAACTGAAAATGATTGGCAGGTCTTTTCAAACATGGACAAGAACACTAGGCAGTAACTAAATCTATAATCTTTTTTTGTATTGTGTTTATGTGAATGAGTGAATGGGAAGAACATTATAGAAAAAGCTTTGGTATACAGTAAAAGGGCTATATTAATGCACTCCATTACCTTTGCTGTCTACCATGTACAGTCACTTTTTTATACAATCAACTGATTCTGATCACAGTTGTTGTTTGTTGTGTGTTTAAGACTACAGAATTAATTATGGGAGATGTAAGCAGGAAGTGCAATATTGCCAAGGAGTCAGTTTTTTGGCTGTGGGCTATAATGTAAACCCAATTTTTTTAGCCTGTATTTGTGTACATTTTGTCAAACTGGCACCATTAAAAGTTTGCTAAATTAGTTATTAGCAGTTCCTGTTCTGTCACTTCACAAAACCTCTGCTCTAGACCAAAAAAGTATATGTGAAAAATCTTTGACGTTGTCTTCTCTCCACAAACTCTAAGTACAAACCAACATAACGACATCAGTCAGATTTGGACAACACCCCACTATCGAGAATTCATGGAATCGTAGTTACATACATAACTATCATTTAGCGTTATAAGTCAAGTCAATTATATTTATATAGCCCAATACCGCAAAGTACAAATTTGCTCAAGGTAACTTGGAAAAAGATCAAGAAATTAAGAATGTGCGAGTGAATGTGAGCCATTCTGCTGCCATTACAGCTTTACTGATTAAAAGAAGGACACTGGAACTCGTAGTAAGCCAGCCTGTCACCTTTTATTCGAAATTCAAACTAACGTTCAAACGTGGACAAAAATGTTCCTCTGACCAATTTCATGCCCCGTTGCCCTACCATTAAACTAGGCTATTGTTGTAACTAACAAACTAGCAACCAGTGCTGATCAGATAATCATGACACCAAACCAGATGAGAAGTAATATGTAGGAGCATTTTGGATTCAACAACACAGATGAAAACATCATGGATAAAGGTAAGGCTTTTTGATGACTCTGTAAAATGCAACTGCCGTTAGCTTGCCACTCAAGTGAGGCAGCGGAGAGACCGCGAGTGAACACCTATTCTACAACATAGTAAGCTACATTGTTTTCACTGGAATTCAAACTAATTGCATGTTAGTTCTAGTTCATTCAAACTTAGCCCTAGTCATATCTGTGACGGGGTGGGAGTAACATGCATTGAATAACTGAAGGATATGTGTTGAAGCTAAAATGCTATTATGTTTCTTTTTAAAGGTATAGCTACATACCATGCTATAAATGGTATAGCAAAATATCTGACTGTCGTCTCACTGTATATATTGTCACATTACCCAACCCTATATGGAAGTATGCTCAAGCACATCTCTCAGCTGTGTCCTGTCATGCACTCTTAGTTCCCTGTCTGTGCTATGTTTCAGTTTTTCTACAGACACACACACACACACACACATACATACACACACTTGAGGAGCTGAGGCAACAGCCTGTCCTCTCGGGGTGCTATCCAGTGGATGCCTTCCAAAAATATCTGATCCCCTAAAGGCATAGTTCACTCAAAGGAAGTCTGCCGATGTTTTCCAAAGGAATCTGATTTCAAGCAGAATCCGGCACCTCGTACTGTCAATATGCATCTGGTTTAATGAGAAGGATAATGAGAGGGTGAGAGTATGAAGACGCCCTGTGTCGCTATGTTAATGCTTTGCCCGGTATGGAAATGAGAATTTCAATGTATTGCACATTCATCAACTGCCATTTTGACAGAGTAAAATTAGCGTGTGTGCGTGTGCGTGCACGCGCGTCATTTCAGATTCTTATTGCCTCAGCCTGTCATTAACCTCTCAGTATGTTGTAATAGCCCCTGACATATGGCAGGGGGGCATGAGCACATAATGATGATAGTGTATCTACATTCTGTATGCACTGATGAAGGTTGCGGTCTGAGATGATTACAGTTCTTGGATTTTATTGTTTTTCTTTGGGGTTTGTTTTATGTATCCCATTTCTTGCCACTAGCACTTGGGTTTAGTCCAATATGAGGGTCAAACATATGAAAAAAACATGGAAAGTGTGTGGTTACACCAAAAATGGAGTGACAGAGAACCCGCATAGTCTCCATCTGATGTCACCCCTACCTTTTGTCGAATCTCTTCTTCCATCTTGATGGGGGAGCCAAACTCAGCAACCTGACGAACACCCTCGCTGGCGTAGCCTCCGTACTCCCACAGCACGTAACCTCTGGAGTGAGACGCACCAATCAGAGCCGACCAGTGGTTGGCTCGTCCTGGAAGACAGGAGCAGGAGAGACAAAGAAATTTAGGTTTGGGTGGTTTAAGTAAGTCAGTAAGAGAGTGAAAACTAACTGATTGAATGAGTAGCTAGCTGGCTGCCTGACGTGACGTACTTTATCAGTGTTTTCAGATAAGGATGGTAAGCATTTTTCAGTTGGTCAGTCAGCACTTTGGCTATTATAGTTTTCCTTGATATTCATAGTTCTGTAAGAATACTCTATGTAGATTAGTTAATACACTGAAGCCTGTAACACTGATTACATTAGCCTAACAATCAGACTGAACTGCCATTTTGTTTCACTTTATTCATTCAGTGATACATTGTGTTTATGTTAACTCATATCTTGCTACTACCAATCGTTAGTGAGAGATGTATCCATCCCGCCTGTCACGTTCAGTTGACACAGAAGCAGCAGTAGCGGTTGCTAGGAGCAGTTAAGTTTACAGAGGTGTGTGTGCGGGGCTATTTCTTTGCTGGGTGCAGTAACTTAGTAGAGTGTTGTCATAACGAGTCACTTCGTCTGGCCAAGAAATAGTCCCGCACATAACCCCCTGTTAAACCACAACTTGTTGTTTTTATACTTTGGTTTTTGTACAGATTAAAAAAAGGAGATACAACGTGTTTATTAGTTAGCTTTGGACAGACCCAGTTTTGCTGTTTCCCCGTATCCAGTCGTTATGTTAACCGGCTGCTGGCTGTAGCTTCGTATTGACAAGAAAGCGAATAAGCTTTCCCAAACTGTCAAACAATTTCTTTAAGAGTTGTTGCTTCAGTAACTTGACTTGGAATAACCTGTGCTGATACATTGATCTTATCTATGGTTGTCACCATTTTTGTGTCTCATTATCTAATATTTACTTTAACCGTCATCATGCTGGATATACACACACACTTATGTATGAGTATGAATATCTACAGTGCATTCTTTATTTACATGGTGAATGTGGACAGTGTACACGCAATAGTGCATGCCCATGGTTTGAACTTACTCGGGTAGTCTTTGGGATGTACTTTCTCTGACCAGTTGCCGTAGAAGGTGAGTCTGTACTTGGCTGTTCCACAGGCGCAGCACTCCATGGCAGGAGCTTCTGTGGCTTCACCGAACACACGCTCTACAGGGAGACAGGACGTGAACACGACAACACACACAATACGTAAAGAGTAGAGGGTAGACAAGATGCACAAGCCTAATAAATGACAGAAAACACAGTTCAGGGAGCTAACAGACAAACAGAGATCAGCCGGTGTGCGAGCTTTGACACAAATGCACACCTGCATAAATTATCAGATGAATGACTACAATTTGGAACCGGTGAGAATGTCACAAAATTACATCACTGGAATAAACTGGTATTTAAATGACACATTAGCCTTGACGCAGACTCATAAATATTCAAATATTGGCCTCAACCAATGTTTTGCAAAGATAGGTCAAGGAGAGTTTTTGAATATTTATGAGTCACCAAATGATTCGAAAGAAATTCTCACTTGACATCTAAGTTATAGCAGGATGAGTAAGCAAATTGAAAACAGGGTGGCTTGATTGGCTTGCATAATAGCCTGGAAAATTAGATTTTGGTAAGGAGAGGACGATTTTATGAAAGTAAAATTCCCCCTGAGATTAAGTTTGAAAAACCATTTGTCTGGGCTCTGGTTTTTATTGTACAAAAAAACGTGTGCATCAGAGCTAAGAGAGTCTCATCGCCTCACTGTCTCACAAGAGTTTAGTGTTTATTTGGGGAGCGGACAGCTTTCCAAAGCTGGCGTGGCATTTTTCTCTGCGGTGAAATCACAGGAAACACAAAAGCTGTGGAGCTGCTCTGTGGCGAAATACAAAGGAATATTTTAATTCCACACAGACTCCCAGGAGATCCGTGATTAGTTGTCCTCAGTTTTCCCCACTGCCTCTGTCGGCGTCATATTTTTTAAACATGGTATTAAAGAGTGGGAGCTGTTCTGCTCCAAAAAAAAAGGGGCGCAACGACAGATAGAACAGGGGATAATAGCACCATGATGAGCGGTCAAGGATGAACGGGGGGCAGCCAATGGCGATGATGGCCAGCTGTCATTACCTTTCTCACACAGTCGAATGGTGAGAGAGCCTTCATCCTGGAAATAAATGATTCTCTTCTGGACAATACTGGCCCTAGAGAGACAGAGAGAGAGGTAGTGAGAAAGGGAAAGGAAGAGAAAAAAATTTAAATTATGAGAAGGGAGATAAAGTCGGATAGTACGAGCAGTGCAAAAAGTGCATTAGATGGATAATACTGGAGTGTTTTTTTTCAATATCTGATCCATGTATTCGTCAGCGAGAGGGGAAGGTAATGGGTTCCCTGATGTTTCATAGTGGACACGGATAACACATCTTTTTACAGATACAGCGCTGTATTCTCTGGACCTCATGACACAATCACACTGCTGCAATATGAAATGTAACAGAGCAATCATGACCACAGACATGAAGAAGAGAGAGCTGGAATTACAGTCGGAAGCAGGAATATATCTTTACACTGGCCGCAGACAGAGCCGAATTCTAACTTATGAGCTAATATTTGTTGAAAATGAAACTGTCCCAATGAAAATAGGTTGTTTTACCAATACCAGTTACATTCCTCTTCAGTTAAAATGAAATGCTTTTCTCATATTGCGCAGATAGAGCTGTAAAACTTTGTGTGATGCCACTCATATGGAAATTCTGAGACAAAGAAAAAAATTGTCAGGAACAATAAAGTCTGGCGGCCTTGCAACACTTGTCGTTTGCAATCGTTTTACATTCCATCGTAGTAGAGTTGCATACTCTCCCAGTGCTTTTACATTCCCTTTCAATAGTTCTGTAAGTTTGCACCTACATTTTTTCAGATAAAATACTTCCTTTCACTACTGTTCTGTCATAAACGGTTGGATGAACAAAGCCCTTTTAAAAAAATAAATTGTAAACAATAAAAAACAACAACATAGAAAGCGAGCAATTTCTGTCTGATAGAAATCTGGGTGTTCTTTTTCTACACCAGGTTCTGTGCCCCAGGGACCCAAGCTCATGAATGCATAATTTGCTGGAAAATATTCGTAAAAAATTTATAGTAAACAGTATACACATTATAGTACAGTAAATCATATCACATGTCACAAACCTTGTTTTACATTTTTGAACTAAGTTTGCTAACAAACCTAATACAAGAGAGAAAAAAAACACTCTGGGGAAAACAGCACCTAACGTTCCACTGTCTCACTGTCAAGTTTTCTGCTTTATTCTGGAAGAGCGCCCACACCTTTCTCTCATAAGGTGAGTGCTTCGTATGCAGGTGGTGTATCAATTTATTGCTTTTAAAAGGTCCTCGTTGTTTCTAATTACTCCGACACACCATACCAAATATATTTGTCTTTATATCTACCTTCTGACATAACTTCATGACATTAAAGCTGGTTGTACAATTGTTGGATTTTGACACGTGGACTGTTGCCCTGCGATACGGTCGAGAGCAGTGAAAAAAGGATCTGCAGAAGCCTGAGATCGTTCAGAATCGAGCAGCATATCTGGTCCTGAACTGTTCATTCAGACTGGAGGTTGAGGGGATGCATGCTGGTAGCTCTCCCACAATGCAGAACTTTAAAGAAAACTGTTCTGTCCAGGGTGGCCTTTCACTGGAATAATTTACTATCATTGATCAGAAAAGCTCTGAATATGATTATTTTTAAGAATATGTATCAAGAGTCATATATACAATAAAGGCTATTTAGACTGATACAGGGTTTATATAGTTAATTATGACAAGAATATGACGGGGAAGTGCCGTGTTCTTTATTGTGTAATTATGGGCATGTGTATGCTGCAGTATTGCTGATTATATCACAAGCTTGTACTGTACCTACTTTTATTTTAATGAATTACCTGTTAACCTGGCAGTTAATACATATACTACCTATTTATGTGTATGTTTGTTTGTATGTATGTGCATATGTATGAATGAATATGTATATAATCCTATATTCACTTATGTCTGATTAATCACATACAATTATTGTTGTTTATTTTTCCTGTGGACACCAGGAGGAGGAACATAAATGAACATAAACTTCAGTTTGGGCTTTAAGATAAAGCTTGGTTGTGGGGGGCCTGAATCTGACTCACACTGACAGCGCACCAACAAATGTCAATTAGGCAGGTGATTGACAGGCAGGAATGCGTGCAAAGCAGAAACATGTGTATAAAAATGTCCTGGTAACAAGCAGCTGTCAATATATGAGAGCCAATGCTATAAGAGAGAGAGAGAGAGAGAGAGAGAGATACAGAGAGATAAAGAGAGAAGACTCTGAGAAGCAAATAAAAATGAAATGTATCATTTTCAAAGCAATTAATGGCCTGTCCCCAAATTTCATCCATGCAGAATTGATATATTTGGTAGAAGTAAAGTTTGTGGACAGACAACCCAACTGTGACTGTTGCAAAGCCTGGTTTAATGACTAAGGATAATCAAGCTTCACAGTCAGAATGCCTAAGATTTAGTAGATTTTTGCTTTGGAAAATTCCATAACAAATTGTACTTAATATAATATATAAATTAATTATATCAACTGAAATACATAACGATTATATTATTTTTCTAAAAGCAGTCTTCAGGTCTTCAGAGTGTCTCCACCTCATACAGCAGAGAGACATAAAAGCGGGATATGAAAGTGAGCTGAACGACACTGACTGTGGAGACAGAGGAGGGACTGACGACATTAAGTAGGAGTTATCGGTTATATTGCTCCTATAAATCTTACACAGACTGAATGGTGCAATATACCCTACAACATGGGCTGACTGCTTGGGCATGAAATTGATAAACAAAAGTGAAATATACGGAGTATTATTGAGCTGTCCTTGATATTTTTGAAGTAATTCTGTAATAGTTTCAGTGAGGCTAATGAAATAATAAATTCTTCAATAAATCCAACAATAAATCTGGTCATTTGGAAAGACGTTTTGACACCTTTTCACTGTAAAAACGATTCATACCAACAGCTACTACCTGTCTTTCTTTAACATATCCCCTCTTCACTAGACGTATCTGTTCAATTGGTGCATCAGTTTGTGAGTTTACTCGTCTATTTTGAAAATTTGTCAATTACAGGCCACTGCACCTCAGAGAAGGCAGACAGTAACAGTAATGTGTAGGAGGGAATATGTTCTAACAACGTGGCTGTAACTCCCTCTGGGTCCTAAAGAGGTCATAGATTACTTTATATATCTTTTCCAGTAGTGTACAAGTGGAGAGCAAGGCCAAGGAGCTAGAGTCGTGAAAAGGTGTCTACTTTACATTTACCTTGAAATTCTACAATTAGTGTTTGAGTTCCTAACTCACATTATGGCATTTTCCACTTATCATTTTTCTTAACTATAACAAAAACCACAAAACTTTGTCAGATGCCTGTTTCAGATGCTTAAACCTGTCCAAAGGTGTTTTACTTGACTAAACTAGGCATTAACTTCCGCTTCCACTAACCACTTCCAAGAAGTCCTTGGAAATTTTTCAGCATTAAGAAACTGAACTTGAATTTATGCCGATTTTAACATCTACTCAGTCATTATTAACATAGTATCTGTTTTAAAGCTGCATTCATTGATTTTTCATTAATTTTCCACTAGCATGTCACTAATGTCTGTCAGCCATTTGGTGCTGGGCAGGTAGTGTATAGTGGTTTTAGAAGATTTTTGTCTTACAGCAACATGCCTGCTGCTGCTTGAAACTGGGTTGATGCGAGTGGTGAGACTAAACCAAAGCAGTAAAGTTGTGGGCTGTAAAACCAAAACAATGAGCTGAAAGACACTAAAACTCTCTGTAGAGGTGAGGGGAACTGCGGAGTTGGGTGATATTTATCTGGGTTTGTTACTATGGCCGACCCCTTTCACATTACACTAAGTCATTTAGTCTATTGTTAATGTAAAAATATTGATTATTGCATCTTACGTAAATGATAAAAGTACTATATTTATATGGTGCCTGTATCCTGAAAACTTCAGGATCACAGTCACCCACACATACACACATTAATACAGCACTTGCTATGCAAGGCTGTGTAACCTGCACATTGAGGGCAGATTTGGGGTTCAGTGTCTTGCTCAAGGACACTGAACCACCAACCCTGCGACAACTGGAGGAGCAGTTTGTTCCTTTTTTGTGCTTTAGTAGATACTCCTTTTGTGTCCCTTATTGTGTCCCTTACCCCATCCTGTATTTGTCAATATAACAATATATTGTTGATGACTTGAAAGAGTGCATTTGAGTTCAACAAGTTGTCAATCAGAAAATACAGAGCTTAACTAAATTCTTTGACTCTATCACAGAAAGCAGCATCTAGTCTGCAGCTTTTCCCCCTGGCTTCCGCTCAAACTGTGAGATTTGATCACAGCTCTTTCCTTTGCCATTTCCCCTCTGATCGTGGGATTCAGCACGAGGCGTCTCCCTTTAGATCTGGACTCTCATATTGGGTAACCACATCCAGTGTAGCTCTCTCTGGAGACGTCCTCTCTCTGACTGCACACCCGTGGAGCTGCTGTGGCTACATGCCTCTCACACTTCCTGACATACTGTAAATGCTTGGCAGCAAAATGTAAAGCAGATGCCTATAAGATGATGCTTTAAAACAGTGGAAAACTAAACAATGATTTCACTTTTGGCTATTGTAAAAGAGAAAATGTGTCTTGGTGACACATCAATCTTGCAACACTTTAGACAAAGAATATTAATGCTTTCAAATCTATATTTTTTCATCTGTTTCCGATTTGCCATACTGCTGACAGATTTTTTTCTTATTCCCTGTACTCCCCTGCCTCCTTCTTTTCAGGTTTGTTATTAATCGTACTTCCATTGGCATCTCTTGCCTCATGCATATATTCCACATCTCAGCGACATGTCTGCTGACTTCTCTTCTGTGTACCCTGGAGGCTTGGACAGCCCTCCCTGCTGAATCTTCAGCATGCTGTTAGGATTCATGTGGGGAGCTCTCCAGAGAGCAGCTCCAATACGTACAACTGTGTAACTGTTCATAGAATAATGTTTTCACTCCACGATAACTGCTCCTGACTGCAATAATAAACATCACAGAAGATCATCACAGAACATCAAGTTACTGTTAAAAGACAAATCAGTTTATCCTGTTTACTTTTATTTAGTTTATTTATTTGCACATATATAAATAAAGAAAATGAGCCACTGGAGATGATACAACTAAACAAATACACATGTCACTGGAGGGACAAAGGGGACTGAGTTTGCAGGACCCTTATGTGAGCAGGGCCCACAAAGATACTAGAATGTATAGCCGTGGATCCGGGGAGGGGCCCATAGAGAATGCCTATGTACAGGGTCCAGAATCTTGTGCTACGTCACGCCCCTGTATCAGCAGGACTGGACAGTAACAGAGTGATATTGATGTTTACAACTGGGAGATTGTTCATTGATTGACAAGGATGCTGAATTCCTCTCTTTATAACAATATGAATTCCATAAAGTGGTTCCTCTGTATCTGAATGAGAATTTGGCTAACTGTCCACAAGGGTTTGTAGAATATGAATAAATATTACAGTTTGTAGAAAACCAACTGTCTTGGGTACAAAAGGAGGCAGGATATATGTTAGAAATTAAAAGCATGCCGTTTATTTAAAATAGGTTAAATTGCGGATTTGATGCGTGAATACCAACATGAGTAAGTATAATAAGTATATATTCAACTGTATAGAATATTAGAAGGCATTTCTTATTGAGTACAGTTGACATTTTATACATACGGCCAAAGCCATTACATTTTTCCGTATAATGTCGACATGGTTCTTCCAATGCACTTATTTAACTCTCCTTAGACTTTGATGTTTACAACATGACTGTCAGTACAAACTATTGAAATAAAGCTGCTTTTCAATAAACACACAGTGTTTACATGCCCTTTTAACACTCACATTGCAACAGGACCTGCCAACTTCCACTGTCTGATTATCTGCTGCCTTAGACTTGGTGAGTAGCCTCTTCCTCAGTTCAAGGGGAAATTCTGACTTGACAGCAGTGGAGAACCATCGGGGCCTTCAAAGAGGGCCTACGATAAATCTAAATCAAATTTTGGGAAAAGTGTTACGTCTCATTTTATATTTATTTATATTTTGTAAATCTTTTACTAAAAAAGTCAAAATTAACAAATTGGTCTCAAATCAAGCACATAAAAAAATAAAATTCCCCTGTTTTCTATCCTATCAGGATCATACCTTTGTGAAGTACTGGGTAAAAAAACATGTTGGTGGGCTCTATGATTGGTGGGCCCATTATAATTTTGATGGCCTTGCAAATACAACAAACAAAGCTATTCTGGAACACAAAGAATATGAACACAAAGCAAATTTCAGAGGTGGCTATATTACATAAAAAAAACAATGCAAAGACATGAGTGGATGTGAATTCTTCCTGGATGGTGCTAACTGCAGCGAAGGCACACTTCTCCTGGGGCTTTTTGACTACAAGTCATGATGTACAGAGAGAAAAGGAAACAGCTACTGTAACCACTAACAGCTAACATCTGTACAGTTGGTAGGTTGGCTGTTTTGGGTGAATAAACACAGACCTCAAAAACATTCCACTCAAATGAGAATGTCATTAGTTTTTGCAGGTATTTGGACATAAAGCAAAGCATTGGACAAATTAAAAATGTTACCTGATGATGGTGCTAGATGAAAAAGGTATTACAGTTCTTACAAACTTATTACAATTCATCCTGAGGGCAACGTTAATGTCTTATGGTTGTGCCTGATGAAAAGTCAGGGGAAAAGTCATTAGGATCCATCCTCTAGGGACCATGAGTGTCTGGACCAAAGTGGTTGACGGACCAACAGACTGACCAACCAGCCGACCGACTGACATTGGCATTCCTAAAGCCACGTCAATAGCACGGCTAGAAATGTGGGAACAGTACTCTGTACATCAATGTTAGTGGCTTTGTTCATGGCTGAAAGTTGCATTCTGAAGCGTGTTTTTTGCTTAGGGTGGAGGGTGGATAGAGGGATAGTCTCATTTCACCACTGCTTGACAGTGGTGCAAGACAAAAGGTCAGGAAGTCACAGAAGTCATTAGCAATCATTCTCTGAGAGCATGAATCTCCATACAAATTTGAGGTAAATCAGGCCTGTAGTTGGCAAGGTATTGAAGTGTCAAAGTGACAATCAGACTGATTGACTGTCTTGACTGCCCCACAGCTGGCTAAAACAAGAAGCGATACAGAAAGAATCATTTCAGCTTGAATGGATTTTTGTGGTTAGCATTCATGGGACTTTAAAGTTGACATTAAATAGCAACAAATACCCAGGCAGTAGTGGTTTCCTACAGCTTAGCATACTTCATATAATCTAGTCCTGTGATCAATACAAAAGGCTTGTCTGTGTCTGTGACTGCGTCAAGACAGAAGAGTTTAGATCCTGCTGTCAAGCAGCTCGCAGTTAGACTTGTGTTGTCACTAAGCAAGCAGACGACTGGTGGCCTCTTCCTCCTCCTCGAGTCCTCCCAGTAACAGCAGCAGCATACTGATGGGGAAGATCGAGCAGGAGGTCGATGTGAGGTGAAAATGTGATGAACAGACAGCCGGAGGGCATTGATGGCGCGAGAGGAGAAATGTAAGTATAAACTTGATAACGAGATGAGAAGTGATCAACAGGACAGCAAAACTTAGATTGGAAAACAGTCTGCCTCACCCTGTTTCTACTCAGACAGACTCACTTTTCTCTCATCTCTCTCTCTCTCTCTCTCTCTCTGTCTGTCTCTTTTAGCTCCGAGTGGAAACGTTTCCAGACACTGAAAGACTTTTCAGGATTTCTGGAGATTAAAGAACAGATTTGGGCTGAGTTCATCTGAACTACCAGAAGGACCTTGGTAACCTGGTTTGGAAAACACACAAATGCAAAAACACAATCACTCACACACAATCTCACATACACACTCTGTCGTGTCACGCTCGCGAAAGATAAAAAGTCAAAACAAGGCAGAAATTTAAAAACCTTGCTGGTGAAAATCCTCCTCATAACATGCAGCAATTGAAACTGGATGATGCTGTGAATATGTAGAAAGGAGGGAAATTATGTGGGTGTCTCACCATTATTTAAGCAATCTGAGAAGATTTGACAGTTTCCCCATTAAACAGAAATGTAATCAAGTTGTTTTTACTATATACTCTTGAGATATAAACAAAACTTTCTAGTGCCAACTGTTCATCTACAGGAAGAGGTTGGAAGATAATTTCAAAGATCTATGTGCATAAGTGTTTGTGAGTTGTTTTCTTTTGAAACTGTGAAAAGATCAGCATTTACACTTAAGCAGCTTTTTGCTTTTAAAAAGATGGTCGATTACAACTAAAAGAAATAATAATTTTTAAAGTTGAACTAATCAGTTGTAACAATGGATCAAATGACTACGTGTAATGCGAAAAGGTGTCTGTCTCACTGACAAACCCAGAGAGATTTATCAGTTCAGCTTTACCAAGCATTTTAGCATCTTTTAGCGCAGCTTTACTGTTGTGATAACTCTCACTGCTATCATCAACCTGATTTCCAGCAATTGCAGGCATCAGTTTTCAACTAAACTACCTGCCCTGTATCAAATAGCAGACAGACAAAGTTTGCGACCAGCTGGTGAAGAAAGTGGAACATTTAGCTGCTAAAGACCCAGATATTTCAGTCAGTAGAGACCAAAATAGAGCAAAAATGAGAGTGAATATTGGACTCACATTCATCTAGTGGCCAGAAATACAACGTTACATGAATTTTAATGTTACTTTGTGTCTGCTGAATGTGCAAATGGTCAATTATGTGCTAACACATGGTCATAACAACTTTATGAGGTGATAATATGCCAGTGTTGTGTTTAAAGCTTGTTTCGCTGCCCCCAAGTGGCAAAAAAAATCTATTCATGCAGCTTTCAGAATGTGCACTATATTGTGAAACGATTAAGACATATTAAGGTAATATGTAATATGCAATATATTTTAATTACATTAAACCATAGCTACAAAAAAATTTTCTTCACATTTGGCCGCCAGGATGTCCATTAATATTGGCTCAACAGAGCCACAGAAAAACTTACCATAGTAACACGACATCTGTTATGTGCTACATTACCAGTTAACTTTCACTTGTAGGACTAAAACTCGTGGTGAGGCAGCTTTAAGCTTTTTTGCCCCGAGCTGGAACAGTCTGCCGGAGGATCTGAGAGCAGCTGAAAGTGTTGAAATTTTTAAACAAAGACTGAAAATCTACCTCTTCAGCCAGGCTTTTGATTAAGACTGGTTTGACATTATTTACTTTATTTTATTCTCTTATTTGATATTTGTATTTATGTTGTAAAAATGTTATTTTATCTGTTAGATTTTTTTAAATTATTAATTGTTTTTATCCCTCTTATCGAATTTATTTGTTTTTGTTTTGTTGTCTTTTTAAATATTTTATCCAGTTTTCAGTTTAGCTTTTATCTAACTCTATTGTATTATTATTATTATTATTATTATTATTATTATTATTATTATTATTATAGCTTTTAATCGTTTTCTCATTTTCATCATTGTTATCTTTGTCCTGTCTTTTAATCTATTTTATTTCACTCTATTACGGTCTACACTTCTGTCTTATTATCGTGTTGTCAGTCATACTGTATGTGAAGCCCTTTGAACTGCACACACTTTTATGAAAGGTGCTATACAAATATAGTTTGATTGATTGATTGATTGATTGATTGATTGATTGATTGATTGATTGATTGATTGTAGCTGCTGACATTTTGGGCATGGTTCCCATTTGGCAAAATACACAGATTCATTAAGCTTCATTACTAACGAATCTCTTATAGAACCTCCCTGCTCATTTTTACTAGCACAGAGCAATGTAAAAAATATTCAGTTAACATTAGCAGGCATTTCATTTTAGCCGGCGCTGACCAACGCTTTCACTGGTTGAACTCACAAACATCAGTGGTGCCAGATTAGATCAGCGGCAACTAATTTCCCAACATTTGACAACAGGCCAAAACAAAATTGTTGGCTGTTGTCTGGTTAATATTCTCTCTCCGAACCCGTGTCTGCCAAAGATCGTTTAATCATACATTTGGTTACTAGTAAATGTTGAAAGCTAAAACTTAAATGGATTCAATAGGAATTTGACTCAAAAAGCAGATTTGATACTAGATTCATATTCAACAAAAAAGCTATCAAAACCCAACCCTATACTCACTGATAAAATGGACCTTAGCATGGGTCGAACTGACTTAAAATACATTTGATTCAAAATTATTTAAATTTGAACACAGCTTCTCTTTTTGAGAAGTGTCCTGATAATAATATGAAGATAATGGACTTAGAGGAAAGGCTGCCTCCACATTATCGTGTGTTATCACTTATATAACAATAAGTAAATGCCAGAATTCATGTTTGCCTGTTTACCTAAGCTGAAACTTAGGAGGAAAGCAGCATCAAAAATAAATGCAGCAAAGCTAAATATGTGGCAGGAAAGTTAAAAACATGGTCAACACAAGCGTGGACTTCTTCAGCGCCTGTGGAGGCTTTGCAGTTCCTGGTTCCCTCTGCCTCAGGCTACATGTTGTTTCAAGGCAGACAGCTCCGCAGGATGAATGACAAGAGTTGGGGCGAAAACTAGACCAACTGAGGAGGAGGAGGGCAGGCCTGACAGTACATTTCCTGCCTCAAGGAGAAAAGTTGCACATTGTATCTTGAAGATGTCGTTAGTTCCAGTGCCAGTAACGTCTGAGACGAGCAGAGATAGCACATGATAGAGAGTACTATTTAAAAGCTGCTGACATGTTCTGCTTGCCAAGAAACTAATGAGCATGTTTTAACAGCTGACTTCTTTCAGGTGTTGAGCTTGCACATCACTTAACTGTGTGTAAACTTATGAAAAGAAAGAAGTGTAGTCCCAAGTGGAGTTTCACAGTATGTGATCAAGAAGGAGTAGCATTGCCTTAAAAAACTAAAACTTATTTTCATTATCGATTAATTTACAGATTACTTTATTGTTTAATTGTTTGGTTGATAAAATGTCAGAAAATAATGAAAAATGCCCATCAAAATGATCTGACCCCAAGTTCACATAATCAAATTGCTTATTGCACGCCTTTGTTGAATCCTCGATTCTGATTGGTCAATTACGGCATTCTACAGTCTGTTATTTCTGAAGAGCTGGCCGCTGCTATGAATAACAGACCGTTGCTATAGACGCAGTTCTGATCATAGACTCTGGAGTCCAATCATATCAATCCGCAGAAAGAAGTCCTGTGATACCCGGTGATTCTAGGCCCCGACGCGAAGGCATCACCCTGTCAAGGTTAATTTCGCAACAATGACCGACTCACTGTACATTATCCCTTACTTGTTTTGTTGATCAACAGTCCAAAACCTAAAGATATCCAATTTACTATCATATACGACTAAAAAACAGCAAATATTAAATTCCAGTCAATTTTTGGCTTAAAGAATGATTTAAATGATTAATCGCTAATTAAAATAGTTTCAGATTAATTTTCTGTTGATTCGATTTATGGACTAATTATTTCAGCTCTAACCTTAAAGGATAATTATGGTTTATTACAATGTGGGTCTTATTGTGGTTTTGGCCATCAGGCTTATTGGTTATGATAACATTGCACTTGCTGCAGTAACAGCTGAGATCTGGGAACACAGCGACATCACTACAACAAAGTCCAACGGGGCAACAAACACGAACAGTCAGAAAGGTTAAAACAAAGCAAAAGTTCAATCAGATTATCTAAAACACTTTATTTGGAGGAAAAACCCATAGTGAGTCCACCCCATTATGTCAGCGATAAGCCCTCATTGCACAGGAAAACTGTGCACGCACAACTACGGTAAGTGCGGTAGGTCAAAGTTGAACTAAGAAATCTGTCTGTAAACTATGATAGATGTCTACAAAGTAGTGAAATAAGTTTCAGGGATTGTTTAAAACCTCTCTGATAGTCTGACTGCTCATGTTTTTTGCCTTGTCTGGCCTCATTTTTTGTGATGTAACTACTTTGCCAGATCTTAGCAATTAACTTGGTGAGTACAAAGTTATAATAACCAATAGAACTAGTTTGGCGTGCTTGTTGGAGCTCATGTAAATCCTCATGAAAATGTTCTGTCAGTACAATTCCTTGATAACAGAACACTGTTAGGGAAATAGTTTGTAGAACCCTCTCTCCCAACTAGTGAGGGCGACAGCTAAGTAGCAACGGTTCATAGTCTTGTAGCGTGATTTACTGTACACCACTTACATAAAATCACAGATAAAGAACTGCTACAAACAAAGCTAATTTCCAAATGTAACACAGTTATAAAACTTCTGCCTCTGTTAGCTAAAACCAAGAGTCAACCTCGGGGGCTGAAAAATGTGGCAAAAACTGCAGTACCTCGAATGGCCACTTGAGGCTCAGGTGCTGGAAATATTCAAAATTGTTGTGCGTGCATAAAGACTGAGTGTTCGATTCTCGTCATTTAAAGTGATGGCAGCTGTATGTTGTGTAAAATTCAGATTTTCTGTTATTAGTAACAGCCACATTGTTGCTAGCATGCTGCTGATGTTAGCTCTATTGAAAGCTGTAATGTTAATCGTAAGCATACTACTTTGATTGCTAACATTATGTGTAGTAAATGAGAATGGTTTGCTGTGCTTATGTTCCATTAAGCAAAGTGTTTGTTTACTAGCACTGCCTAGTTCATTCCCATGAAATCACTGCAGCATGGCATACTGTTAATTGATATTGTGTGGATGTACTGTGTATGGTGAAGAAGCTTGACCATAAAGTTCTGAACTTCAACGCCACCTATCTGTCTCTTACTGGACATCCTGCAGTGGGTTAGAATGCCAGAGTTCATAGTTTATTATAATGGGGGAGGGCTAAGGAAAAGTGATACTTTTATTCTGCACATTTCTAAAAGCTCTGTGGATGTTTTTTTTTTTTTTTAATATTCGTCTACATAAAAATGTTATCAATATATCCTTTAAGGCTTAAAGTTATGCATAATTAAGGACGTGGCCGCTTTGAGTAACAGATGGGTGCCGTCACAGGTGGCTGGTTATAGCAACCAGGCTTCATTTGGCCCGCCTCAGCTCCATGCCTATTTTTTGGATTAGCGGAGTCAGGCACTGCCAAGATGGCATCAGCCGGAGCCACCACACTGAGCTTCACACTGGCTCTTCAGAAACCTATGGCGATGTCATGGAGACTACGTCCATATTTTATACAGCCTATTGCTAAAACACAATACTGTTAATTAAGTTATTTCACTAAACTAATGGGTTTTTCCCTTCTTCTTTCCCTTGTTCTCTCTGTTTCTCATTCTCTCTAGTTTCACTAGTCTTTCACCCTTATACCTTACTTTAGGTCAGCCATAATTGGAAAGTTTATTAGCCTGCTAGCAAAGCAGAGCTAGCTGCTTCCCCCTGTTTCTAGTCTTTATGCTAAACTAAACTAACCAGCTGCTGGCTGTAGCCTTGTACAGACATGAGGTATCTACCTTCTCATCTAATTCTCAGCAAGAAAGCCAATAAGCGTATTTCTCAAAATGTGAAACTATTCCTTTAATTTTTTGTTGGCTTTTTCCATTACAGTTATTAACAAAGGATCTTAACAAATATTTAAATAAAAGTCTAAATCTCTAGCTAATCTGGTAATAAAAACTAGTCCCTCTATTTAAGCGCTACAGCTGTCCTTAACAGCTTTGTCACCTCTTTGCCTTTAAAAAATAATTTTGAAATAGCAGGTGTTGAAGTTGGAATCAAATTTTTAAAAAAAGCAATCCCAGAGGCCTGCTCCAGCATTGAAACGACCAATGAGATTTTTTACAGTGAGGGAAAAATACTATACACACACACACACACATATATATATATATATATATATATATATATATATATATATATATATATATATATATATATATATATATATAACTAGAGAGTGCTGGGGAGAAGAGAGAAACAGACTGGGTAAGATAAAAAAAGAGGCAAAATACTTTCCTAAGACATGGGATGTAAGTGAAAATGTACAGCTTTGGTGTGAAGATTCATAGTTGAAGTTACATTATCTTTCTTTTTACTCGACACTGGTATGAAAGGTATGATTCATAGGAGACAGTTGCTAATGTTGCTAATGCTGTCCACTAAAGTGATGTATTGCCTCCCTGACTGACATGAATTTGCTTCTGAAGAATGTGCTAGTTGCACCATGGAAAAAACAGACAGTCTCAACAAAGATTAAGTGACAAGCAAGTTACAACAGCAGAGAGTGGACAGTTAAGAAAGAAGACAGAGTGAGACCGAAAGGCGTACACGTTAGATGAGGTAATGCTAAATCTCTATTTCGCCGCTGACAGACAAAAGTGACAGTAATACGAGGTGAATCTGCATAGCAGATGTTCCCCTACGCAAGGCTAGATTTATTGGACTAGCAAACACTGGGATGGCTCCGTGCCATCTGTCATACAGCAGCAGCAGATAAATTAAAAGTAACAGCTGTGAGTATACTGTGGAGGTAAGGGCAAGTTATAGCATCTTGCTTCGAGGAAGAAATGCATGTCAGGGAGGTTATTCCCTTCGGGAAGTCGGATGAGGAGATGGCAACGAGAGGGAGGGAAAAAAGCAGAACTGTGGAGAAAGAGGGAGGGAGGCAGACAGAGTGAGAAACGCTTTCAGAGGTGTGTTCACTCCCGAGTTATCGGTTGTTTATCATTTGTATTCTCGATTTGCCAAAACGTGGCTAGCAGCTACATATTGCCATAACTCACCGTGCCTGTATGAGCCCACATATGATTTGTTTGTGCTCACAGAGGTGGCATGAATTACACTTTACACTTCATCATGTATTCATTTCAAGAGGGATTTGTTATCAGAAAATATTACATTTGTAGAAGCATAAATCGAAGTCATTGTGCGTAAAAATCAATCCCTTAATTCTTTCTTTCACTGAAGACTGTCTTTTGCTCTCTTTGGCTTTCTACCTCATTTTCTCTTAATTCCACAACAGCCTGTGGCTCTTGTAAAAACATTAAGAATTCATGTGTTCATCATGACATGCATCAAAGTATTGTAGTCCAGGGGCTAAATATAGACTTCACTGCATTCCACTGTGTTCAATCAAATTTTTTTCTATTCTTTTCTTTTTTCTTTACAGAGCAGCTGAGGTGATGGTGCATACACTAAACAGAAATATGCAACTCTGGATGTGAGTATAGCTTCTGTAAATATAATAAAGTAATAACGTTAATCATGGATTGTTGTGAAAATGCTTTTGTGATTCGGAGCACGAATAAAACAAAAGATCTTCCCTTGTTTAAAGTTTTATTTCGTACTGTAGAGATATTCAGCTTTTCAAAGCTTTCAGTCTGTGAGTGTTAAGAAGAAGAGAAGGCAGTTAAAGATGAAGCAAAACATCATTAAAACATAAAAAACATCCTCTTCATATGTGGAACAGATGGCTAGTGGTCCTCTACCATGGAGTCAAGGCTGGTCAGTGTCTACTTAGTAATATTTGGCCTGCTTACTTTTGAATAAAGCCAAACCAATACCGTATTTTTGAGGCAGATACTGATATTAATGTTTGAGAATTAAAGCTGCACTGATCAATATTTTTATATTAACTATGTGTAATGTGAAAGGGGTTGCTCGTAGTAATAAGTCCACTGAGAATTCACCCGACTCTCGAGTTTCCCTCAGCTCCGTGACGCATTGTTTTGATTGTCTGGCCTGCAACTTTACTGTTTTGGTTCATTCTCACCACTCTCATCAACATAATTTCCAGCCATGTAGATTTTTTACATAAAAATACATAGACACATTTTTGACACATATTTAGAATATACAGTAATAAAAGACACAACACATTATCACCAGATATGCTGGATGTGTAACTAGGCAACTGTTTGGTAACACATTAGCCATATCAACTTTAAAAGGTGATAATATATCAATGGACAAACTATGCAGTGATAACATTGTTTCTAAATTACCTGAATTTCTCTGTTGCAGTTGCAGTCTTATTTATTATTGTAAGACATATACACTAATACCAATATATCTGCTAATATCAGCTAATTTCTCAGTCATGCTCTTCTTTAACACCTGAATCTCATTCTTCATATCATTAATATTCATAGCATACACACTGCTTCAGTTACCACCACACCACTGGTTCCACAGCACCATGCTGTTTCACGAGGAATCAAAATAAAGTGATTGAGCCTTTAAAATGACTAAGAGGGAACAAAACTAAGCAGTTAATGCTCATCCAATGTGTGTCCAGGTGAAACAGTACAAACCCTTTGATCTGATACAGTGGATTTGACATGTAGGAGTTGTAGCTGCCATCTCACACAACCACATACAACTAAGGTCACACACACACACACACACACACACACACACACCACTCCTGAAATAACACAGTGCAGGTTTAGTGTCACACCTGCTTCAAACCACAAATTGCCCCCCTAATCATCATCTGTTTCTTTGTTGTGGAGCCGGTCCCTTTTCACAAGCCACAGTGTGTCATGGCTTTTGGAGAAACACCTGGCATTAGCTTACTTAATGTGTTGCCTATAACCAATAATGACTATCTGTAAAAACAACATGCAAGGGTGCAGTGTTCATCGGTAGTGAAGCAGTCCAGATTTCTTCTTTGTGCAAGCAAAAAAAGAGAAACTGTAGATTAAGTGATCCTACTGTTGTGAAATTATATAACTTGATGGATCATACTGCTGGTTTTTAATTTTACCTATAAAATACTTTCCATTAGTACTCTCTATTATCCAAAGCACACCGTATGGTTTTGAGACTGATTTCCTTTCTTATAGGCAGCTACTGATTTCCATTCATTTTGTCACAGCATGAACTACAACTTACAGAGACTTGAAACTTGCTTGAGTAAAGTCATCTAAAGTACATTTCTGAAGTACTTGTACTTTACTTGAGTATTACCATTTTATGATACTTTATACTTTTACTACATTTCAGAGGGAAATATTGTACTTTTTACTTCACTACATTTATTTTACAGCTGTAGTTACTAGTTACTTTTCTGATTGTACATTAAAAAACATGAGAATCTTCTAAAATACAATGCACTGTTAAAGATTAAACCAGTGGTTCCCAGCCTTTTTTTGCTTGTGACCTCCTACTAAAATCAGTGTGTACTTGTGACTCCTTGTACTCCTGTACATGTTTCAGATGTCTGAGGTTATAGCAGATCCACCAAAGAGAAATTTCCCCTATAAACTTCTCATATGGTTTCATTTAAATGAATGTTTTTAGACCAAACAGGTAAAATTATCCAATGTTTAACAAAAAAGCAAATGTTATAGAAAAGTAAAAAGAAAATATGAAAAAAGATTTGCGTATCAGAACTTTGTTTTTTCGTCTTTCCTCTCCCATTAATAATCTCACAATCTCACAACCCCCAACAAGATTTATCTTGTGACCCTTTGGAGGGTTGGGAACCATTGGACTAAACTATCAAACTGAATATAAAGTAGTTCAAACTAACTCCACCTCAACGAGCTACAACAGTAAAAAGCTGCTTACATGTTGATACATCAGTATTAACAAACTAATAATAATGTAATATACATTAATATATCAGTCACAGGGGAAATTTTACAGCAGAATGAATACCTTTACCTTTGAAAATTGAAGTATATTTTACAGCTATACTTTTACTGTTACTTGCTACAAAGTATTTTTACATTGTTTTATTGGCATTTTTACTTAAGTAAAGGATCTGAATACTTATGTAATACCTCAGCTTTTAAGTCTCTGCAAGCGGATTTTGATATTGCAGTTTTTGCTCTCCAATAATGGCACCATATTAAAGTGTAACTTCACCCCCAAATTGTGCTAGCTCCCTCCCTCCCAGCATATTTATGCTGCGGGAGGTAAGGAGACACCGGCCAGAGTGAGCGACAGACAGCTAACCAGCCGTGAGCAGCTGCTGTCAGACTCCGTGTCCACGCTGGAAACACGCTGGAGCTTTGACAGTCAGAAGCACATTCATGGCCCTTTGTAAAAGTTTCTGTGTGGTTCCTGTGTTGTAGCTGAGCTAACGTTAGCGGCTCAGAGAGGCTGGGAGGCTCTCCGGTGAGTGTGTGTGTCTGTGGGGGAATGTCAGTACGTAGCCATAGCCCTGCTGTTAATCATGGGATCATCATCAAGGGAAAGAATGCAGTCCAGTGATGTGTCTATAGCCGTCAAGTCCGAACCACTGCACCAGAATTGAAAAATACTAAGTACAGGGTTAGCAAAAACTAGTGTAAACTCTTGAGAATGATGCATCTCAATCTGCATATATTTAAAAATGAGCGCTGTTTCACAGACTCCCACTCACAGTCAGGGGGAGGTGGGTCTAGAGGGTGTTTTAATATAAAAGTCATGACGTAAATTAGTCCCAAACGGTCGACTCGGTCGTCAGCATTGGCCTTGCAAGGTTCAGGGTGATTTAAATCAGTAGATGGCGTGTTGAGCCATTTTCAACCTGTGAAATGCAGATTTTCATAAATTTGGTAAAGATGTCAATATTAACACCAGCATTGATGTGTTTCATCACAGTACAGTCAAATAATTTAGTTTACAGCTCAAAAAACACGTTTAAGTGTGCAGTACCTCTTTAAAGGCCTCTCGAAAGTATGATCTTATTCAAAGGGAGGAGCATAATTAGACAAAAACAAAACTCACTTCAGTATAACACATCCAGTCCCAGTAGGTGGCGCTGTCCAGAAGACCTGTATCCTGGTGCGTCGGCGAGGGGTGCTCTCCGTCACTGCAGGGGCACAGTTGGTCATGAACTGTGTGTCATCCTCATCAATGATCTAGAAAGAAAAGAAGGAAGGATTTAGTGTTAACATACTGAAAACAAATGACATTGCTTTTGAAAATGTCACCATGATCTTTCTGAAGTCCATTTTCCCTGAAAATGCATATCCAGATCACTCAGCAGTAAATTGCAATGCCAGCCCATAAGAGCTCTTCTCTTGCTATGGTCTGACAAGGCTCAATATGATTTGCTTGAGACAGAGGTTATTTCCTGTAGCAAGTGATAATTCTTTTCGTCACTCATACATCAACTTTCAACCTTACGATACCTCACCAGACGAATACACCACTCACTAGGTGCTTGCTTCTAATTTTGAAACAGGAAAAACATGGTAGAGATAGATCCGATCTCATTAACTATCCACCAAATAAATTTTCTGAAATTATTTGAAATAAAAATAGTTACTTATTAAAAGCCGACAAGTTATTAACACCATCTAAACACTCTGGTGATGTTCTGATCTGGCCAGGCTCAGGTCATTCTCAAGTGGATGTTTTTAACCACACCATCAGCATGGCTCTAGGGGGTGGCAATGTCAGTCCACCCCTTTGGTCCAGACTGAAATATCTCAACAACTACTGGATGGATTACCATGAAATTTGGTACAGATATCCATGGTGCCCGGGGGATGAATCCCACTGACTTTGGTGATCCCTGACTTTTCATTTAGCACCATAAACACAATTTCAATTAGTCCAATACTTTGGTTTATCTTTTTAAGTTTGATTGTCCTTACAATGAGCATTACAGCCTCACAGAGCCGCTAGCGTGGCTGTAGACTTGTTCAGACCTAACTCCTCAAGAAAAACATTAGAGCTTGTACGATGCAGTCTGGCTTTGCAAGGTTAGGAAACAACAGGGTGGATGGCAAATCTGGTCCCAATTTAGTTGAATACTACAACATGGTCATTGTCTATTGTACTGTATTGTAACCTATGCACTTCAATATTTCAGTTAATTGTACAATTAATATTCATTTGAAATTTAAATAATTATGTTGAAACTTTCTGCTCATAGCATCCATTTTTTATTTTAAATGACTGACCATTGGACCATACTGTACATATAACATCCTGCAGGTTTATCAAAAGGAATACAGGTTATTTTGGGAAAAGCTCTATTTCCACCAATGGCCCCACGAAGGAACAGGTCTCCAGCTAAATGAAAGCATAACAGAATCAACATGGCTCTTTTGAGGCCAGTACAGCTAAAACTGCTAGCTGATTTTTATTTGTTTGTGCTACTCCCATGTTTGTTCACTTACTAAATCAAATTAGCAGGGGCTACATTTTCAGATTTGAACAGAGAACAGAGACAGACGTATGCACTTTGCTTCCTTATAATAATGTCACAGGTGCACGGAGTGAGTAGTCTTCATCAGTGATCAGAGAGCAAGAGCAGAAAATGTTTTACGTATCGAGCTATGGCGGGAGCTACAGAGTGCAGATATGAGAGAACTGTGCATGTCCACTTTTAATATGGTATCTGTTCAGGGAGTGAGTCATTAAATAAACTCATATGTCAACATTAATCTCAATGGTTAACTGATGTCTATACTTAATATTACCAGTAGCAGTAATATGAGCAATCTCTGATTCTTCTTTGATGACATTAACATAACATTAGCTGGTGACACCAGCTTGGGAAAGAGGATAGTTCTCAAATGCCCTAAGTGGGGATTTGGATAACAGTCTTGTGTATTCAAGACATGTACAGCCCAGTCCGTTCGGTACTTGGACTTTGTCAGACATTTTAAAGACTAAACACACACACAGACAGACACACACATGCACACATGGCCTATGACCTTGTAGCTAGTGTTCCCCAGCTGCCTCGGCTCAATAATAACAATGACCTAACACCCAGTCCCAAAGTCCTGATGACACCAGGAGGGAGACAAAAGTCACAGACAGCTCTCTCCATTTTCATTTTCTTTCTTTCATAAACTCCCTTTTCTATTCCACAAATACACATCCACACGCACATACACAAATGCACACAGTGTGAACACACTGAAATGAACACAGACCTGGAAAACCCCATGCATACAGAACATACAAACACGCACACATACTTCTATGTATCTCTGTATCGACCTCCTCATGCATCCTTATACACAGTTTGGTTTACTTTGTGTCACCGAGACTGAAGTTCTGTCAGTCAAAAGCATACACAAATCACTGGCTAAAAGGCAGAAGAAGAGAACGAGACAGAGACTGGGGTGAGAGACATAAAAGAGGTAGGGGAAGAAAAGGAGAAAGGGAGAAACAAAGAAAAAGGAAGACGTAAGCTTAAAGAGAAGACAGACACAGACAGACACACAGAGTTTTGGGAGAGAGGAATGTGGAGATAGATTAGGGCTACAACATGATAAATTGACACAGAAACTGCACATGGATAATACTCAAATAAAGATCTGCTGTCTAGACATAAGAAAAGTACAGCTTATTTTCTGTAATGACGCTGTTGGCTCAGATGTATGTGTCCACACTTAACATCAAGAGCAATAGCACAACAGCGACAGAGTGTATGAATAGGACAATAGTCCATCATTGTGTTTGCTCAGACTGGATTTGTCTACTGGACAGCACTGCAGTCCGTTTAATAAAAACAATAAGACAGTCAAGTCCTAAATCACGATCAGAGTCATGACAGTCCAGTCCCAAGTAATGCTCCAAGTTAAGACAGTCAATGCCAAGTAAAGAGTCCAAAGTCAAGACAGGCAAGTCCCACATTAAGCCCCACAACAGGACAGTCAAATGTCCAGACAGTTGAGTCCCACAACAAGGCAGTTAAGTACCAAGTCCTAAACTTTCCAAGTCATGGTCCTTGTGTTTTCTTTTCTTTCTTGCATTCAAATACAATATATCTTCAAAATGGTAATCCTTTTGTTTGAGAGCAGCATCTTTGCCTGCTCTGTCTCTGTATAAGCTGCTGGTCCCAAAAGACTACTCCACTTTGGGCTTAGGGGGAGATCAGGCTGGAGCCTGATGACTTGAAGTCAGGAGTCAGTGGTGTTAAAGTCAAAATTGTGTTGCCAGTCCATTTTGATTTTGTTAAGTCGAATCTTAGGTTATCGGTTTTGGGGCTAAAGTGTGACTGTTAATACATACAGATCACACTAGTGTTCTGCTCTGATGACTTTTATTCAAACAAAGAAACTAGAAACAACACAGGCCCATTAAAGTGTCAAGCCATATTGTTCTAACACTGCTAACAGAGAATGAGAGATGGAAGGACAGACAGAAAGAGAGACAGAGAGGGGAAGAGATGGAGTGTGGGAAGACTGGCAAAGGAGCGTTTGTTTTCACTGCAGAGGATGGCATGCCTGTGTGTGTCCACGGTTTGTCTGTCTCAATCCCTCCCTCTCAATCTCTCGCTCTCTGTTGAGACGGTAAACACAGATGCTTCAGAGCGCCCGCACAAGCAAACGCAGAGCCCTGTTCAAACACACACACACATCATCACGCACACAAAGAGACAGAGAGCGGGAGACAGACAATGCAAACCAAGGCTTGAACAGACACCCAGGATCCCTGGAGAAAACTGACAATAAGAGTGATATTACTTTGTGTGTTTGTTGGTCGGTGTGCACACACATTGCAGGTTTGTAATTAAATGCAAAGCAGATACAAAGGAGTGAATACAGTTAAAATCTTTGGAACCTGAGTGCGGAGGAAAAACAAAGGCAGACAGACAGATAGATTGAAATGTCACGTCAACCCTTGAAGATGAGCTTATTTCAGAAAGTAACAAAGTTCTCTTGCACGATGAAGACCTCGAAGGCGCCGACATTCTGCCTTGAGCTTTCCATCAATCAAAGCCATACTATTACTGCAGAATACCGCTGAGATCTTGGGGCTATCACAAATATTGCATCATATTACATTTTGTGTCTGAGCCACCCAACCAAGGCAGCGGTGTCATATATCCAAACAGCTACTCTGTAAAAAACTACATGTGTGTGTGTGCAGGTTTATTTCCTTGCAAATAGAGCCAATTCTGTGGCTTTTGCCGTTCAATTACACTAAACAACATTGGAGAAGAGGGAACGCATTGTTCATTGAGTCTGTTTAATATAAAAATGACCCCAAAGCTCTTTTTAAAATCCATTTTGTTACAGTTTATATACAGATTTTAGTGCTATAATGCTTTGTAGAAATTTCTAGCCATCAAACCAAGTGTTTGTGTCTTGTTTGTGTTCATGCAGATTAGATTCATAAATGGACTGTCTTCTACTTGTAAAAAATGCTCAAATGATTTCTTGCCTGCCCTTCTTTGAGTGTCCTGTCCTTTTCTCATCTCTGTTTTTCTTGTGCAAAAAGTCTGACGTTATCAGGGTTTGGTGTGAAAAGCTCTGATAATAACACACATGTCTGTCACCTTGACTAAAGTGCATGCTCTTGGAATAGACTAAATAACACATACAGATATACAAAAGAAATGTGGTAAAGTGAAATACTTTCTATGACATGGGCTAGCCATTTACAAACACTGAGTATTGAGCTTTTGACCTGAAGTCTGTTTGTACCTGACGTGTTTCTGAACCTCAATAATCCAGTAAACATATAGTGTTTACAGACTTTGTGGCATGGAAATATATTTATTCCTTTTTCTTTTGCTGTCTGAATTAATGAAAATAGGCATTATTTCCAACTGGTATCATCATTTCTTTCCCATATAAGGAAAACCAAGCCATGCTTAATTGACAGCTGTTTTGATATTTACAATATCCACATTTTCTCCCAGACCCAAGTTAAGTACAAAACAGAACATGGGACGTTTTTACATGAGCAAATTAGATGCCCCTGTCAATTACTGGCTGGGTGACCTTGTTTTGGACAAATAAAAAAAATAAAAAACATATGTGCCTAATCAGAAAGAAAGGGTAGCTTGGTTTTTCATAGCAACAGGGAGCCTCATAAAGTAACAAGGGTTGAACTTAACAATTTAACCTGACTGAAACCTTAACCAAAGTGTGGGGCCATTATTATTCTGAACAAGTAAACAGCCACTGTTTATGTGTGTGCATGTGGTGTGAATAGGGTTGACTTTGTGTGTGTATGTGCCTACTTGTGTGTGCATGTCTGTTTTCCAGCCTTGCCGACTAAGGTTTGTTTAGGCTATTGTCAATGAAAAACAGCATGAATAAACCAGACAGGCTCCTGCTTAGACCAAGGCTGAGTCACAGAGCTGCAGAGCTGACTTTAGCAGTCATCCTCAATCGCTTTTGGCTTCCAAACATTAAAAACTAAGTGGTGACATTTTCTGTGACACCAAACAGTGGTAATAATAAGTTTCCTTTTCAAAGTAATTTTGCTATTGTTCCAGTGGTGCATATTATACTATGCTTTGACAAAATACAAATGTATCAAGCATTTATTTGGCCAAAAGTGGTGTTAGCAGTGACAAGGACTACAGTGCATAGAAAATCTGGGGGGTTGCAAGTAAAAGCATAGTGTGAGCAGTACTGAGACATCTTTCTCCATGAAGTTTCTGAAATTTGACTTTCTGCAGATGGTACTTTTGTTTTTGTCTGTTCAGCAATGATGGCTATCAGTTATATCAAACCACCACTATTGCTGCTGTTGGAAATTTAAAATGATGGTGTTGCATTGGACTTCCCACAGATCAACTGTCAGTAAAACAGTGTGAGCAGAATGCATATGAATGGCACAGAGGCAAAACTTCTGCCCACTATAGAGGCCCAGGCTCCAATTCCTGGTAGTGGCATCTCTGGTTCTGTTGTGTTTGTGTGTGTTTGTATTCTAAAGTGAATGTTTGTGGGTGGGAAGCCAATGAGTTGCTGCATTTGTGACATCTACTTGTTGTTTGGAATGACTACATGGAGGTGGTGGGACCTATTGGGATAGCACGAACCTGTTTTCTGTTTCTGAAGTTTGGTCAGTGATAGTGGCTATCATTGCTCATGCTAAAAAACTAGCTAGTTATATAAAAAAAAAAAAACATCAACACTGTTTGCTGCTGTTGGAAATTTAAAATCACTTCCTGTTCAACAGAGAAAAACTTACCGGATACCAAAGTGTTTAGAACAGCAAACGTAAACGCTTTGGGTATAGCTTGAGAAAATATAGCTTTAGATAATCTGTGGTAAAGATTAGCATGATAAACATTTATTTATATGAAAATGTTTTGGATGATTGTAAAAATTCATCATGCTCTCATTTCTTACATCAATTCACAATCCCCCCCAAAATGATTTGTCACCTCCTTGTGTGGATTAAAGAGTGCAAGAAATAGTGGCCTCACACTCATAGTCTTGATGCATTATGTATTTAATAAGCCATAATCAATGCAGAGTACAAGATTATTTATCCAAACCTCAAACATCTGAACCAGCGAGCTTGTCAAGCATAAGATGTGTACATCATCTTCTGGCTTCACTGGAAGTTCCTTGAAGTAAACAAGCACACAGTTGTCCTTAACTCCTGTTATTCAGAAAAACAGAAAAGGGTGCGGGACTTAGGCTCCAGCATGTATCTATCTTTGGGTACTTAGAGAGACAATAATGACTTTAGGATCACATTTGAGTGTGATTATGCTACATATCAGGTCACCATCATTCCAACTCTTTCACGTCCTTTTCTTTAAAGCCCTCTAAGCTCTACTTGGCTTATGTAATTGCCTCTATCTGAAACCTATGACTTAGCTGTTGCACTTTAAACTGATTGGGTTTATTTATCCCCAGCTAAACTCAGAACCCTAGATAATCTGTGCAGGGGAAAAAAAGAAGATAATATCTCATGCCTGCTCATCTCTCCCCTTATCCAAACAAGCTCCGTTTGTCTCCCTGAGCAATAACACGTTGCTGCCCTAGATAAATATGACCCGCGTCCCACACTAACACAAGGCGTGCTGGGAAAAACACACATGCAGACCCACACATATACCCACATACCCATTCGGTGCATATATAAGCACAAAGACACACATTACCAAGCAAACAATGACTGCAGACTCAGTGGGATACTGAGTCACACACACACACAGATGCACACTCACAGCGAAACTCTCTATGGTCTGACACATTAAGACAGAAGTCCTTTAATGGTAGTATTGGGGACAAATAGCAGATTATTGCTTAAGGAAAAAACAATGAGCAGCGACTCTCAGTTGTAGTGTTTTAGTGAAACAGCAGGTGGGCACATTCCAGGACAGCTGCCAGAAACAACCCAGTACCAGAGAGGGAGGAGAGAGAACAGCCGTACGGAGACCCACAACTGTGTTCATTTGGCTCTTCTTCCACTGCACAATAACAATCATGACATTGCAAAACTAGCCGCATAATTAACTTGTGGAAAATAAACTGTCAGGAATATAAATTGTTGCATGAACTTAATTTTACATAAGTATTATTATGTAAACCTCTCTGATAAAGAGAAGCTGAGTTTGATGGATTGAGGTCATTTAGATAAAAAGCCAGACTCGCTGTCATGCTGCATCTTCTCTTATCGACCCGCTAATATAACTGGGACACAAAGGATGGCGTATTTATAAATTAAATCATTCTGAAACAAATTTCTGTTACTACATCAATCCAAAGTAAAGTTTTCATTAATTTAAAGTAGTGTCCTGATAATGTAGCGTCATGCAGGACACATCTGGTTTCATGCAGTCAACTTCTCAGAACTCTTCAGAACCAAATATATTATTTTAATACTTGACAGTGTTTTGACAGCAGCTTATCTCTAGAGGCCTTAATCATTTTCCACATGTGGATAAAAGTGTCTATTACAACTGTCAATTACAGTACAAAAGGTGTCTGATGGATTTGCCAATATGTATCGAACAGACTGCAAAGCATTGTCAACTTTAATTTTGTGCAAGCTCAGCCCACACTGTTCCAGTTTCTGCTCACTGCCTACTCCCTGGTCTCAGCCTCACTCCAGACTCTGTTGGGACTCCGAGGTTGAGACTGTGAGGTATTTATTGTGCAGGGAGCTGAAATCAAATAGAGCAGAGTGAGGTGAGATGTTTGTGAGAGTTTGAACTGTTTAAACCGAAATGATCCGAGCAAGTTAGCCGTGCCTTGTGACAACACAGAGTGGACTGCTAGAAACCAACATGGTTACTCAGTTATCTTTGTTTTAAACACCAAACTCCAAGTAAAAAGAACATCAGTCCAGATTCCTCAACTTTATCTATTCCACTTGGGGAGCTCACACAAAATCACTCTCAGCTTTTAAAACTTCAGAACACAATTGATGCCTTATTTTTTATTCTTCTTCCAGTGAATGTTATTTGTTTTATTATTTGTAAATCAGTGTGTAAAGTTATGAAGAATTTTCATTAGAATTTAGTGGTTTGAAAAGTTGGAGAGTAAACCCAGAGGCAGAGATGCTGAGGGCCGAACCACGGCCAGGCATGTGAGACTTTACACCATATAAAAGTGGAAAATACACTAGCAAGAAGAGCAAAGTGAATGAATGAATGAACAAATGAAACAATTCATACGTATTGACGCACTCTCAAAAAGACCTACAGTTTCAGTGTCAGAACCCAAGCTCCCTACACTCTTTGGCTGCCTGTAGAGACTATAGAGAGAAGAAAGGTGACCTTCCTGTTCAGTATGTCTTCAGTAGACATTGTCATACCTTCTACCACTAAGGGACAGGAGGCTTGACATGAATGAATAAAAGATCCCGAAAGCACTCAAAGGGCCAATAACTCTGCCAAGACTGCACAATCGTCTGTTTGTGATTATTTTAAATAAAAGAAAATGTTTAGAAACTGTTAAACTGCTTTTGGATTTGGATTTGCATGAAAATACACATGATAGATAATCATGGGATAAATGTGCCAGGTTTTCATGTAAATAAGAGCGGTAGTTCATGAGAAAACTGCTTAACGGTTCAATATTGCCCATTTTGCAATGAACTATTAACACTAATCATTTAGCCCATAGCTGAAGTTTCCACCAAATTGTATTCAAATTTGGTCCATATTTGATAATAAGATCTGGCTGACAAACAAACAATTGAACTGAAAACATCCTTGTTACTTCCTGGATCCATTTAATGCTTTGCATCTAAAACTGATACACTATATGAGCAAAATGTAGACACCCCTCACCGCTGTTTTTCGTGGTTCCAATTAAGAGATACCACAATATTTTAGACAAAAGTGTGCTGCCAACTTTGTGGCAAGCGTGTTTGGCCCCTTCCTGTTTCAACATGATAATGTTTACATAGCCAGGTCCATAGAGAAATTGTTTTCCTAGTTTGGCTTGGAAGAACCTAACTGGCAGAATTGAATGGAACGGTAACTGTGTATCACCCAAATTAATGCCCATGGTTTTGGAGTGTGTGTAATGTTGAGGGGTCCATATACTTCATTCTGCTGTCCACATACTTTTGGTCATATAGTGTACATTGCACTCAGTTGCCAGTTAAAGTACACCTAGCTAAAACTAATGCAGTCAACGCACTAATACAATACAAGAGTCCTGCAATAAATCCTCCCGTCATGAAGGTTATTATGTTCAGTTTTTGTTGAAACTGTTTTAGAGAGGTGTTGATTCAACTTTATGACCATTTTGGATGTTGTAGATTGTGGTGCTGTTTAAATGTACTGTAGTGTATTATATTATAATATATAATGTAAACTATTAGTTTTGGTGCTTTCTTTCTTTAAGGTGCCCTGTGGAGTTTTGTAAACAAACAAAAGTTCTCTTTACATTCAGTGTTTCTCACCAAAACACGTGTATATCCTTAAGGTCTGACAAAAGCTGATTTTGGCAGTAGGGATGGCAATGTCTGTCAGTCCGTCAGTCCACCACTTGGGTCCAGGCAGAAATATCTCAACAACTACAGGATCTACTGCCATGACATTTTGTATAGGCATTCATGGTCACCAGAAGATGAATCCTTATGACTTTGGTAATACTCTGACTTTTCATCTTCAGACTCTTAGTCTTGTTTGAATGTTTTAAATCCTGCATTGTTTACATCCATGTTTACTTGCTTGCACTCTTCTTTTTTCCCTTCCTTTGTTGGCACATTGCTACATTTCTTTGCATGTTGCTGCTGGAATGTGTTTCATGCTGTATCGCATTGCCCGCATGTTTGTGCTCGTGTGCGTGCACAATAAAAAACAAAAAAGGGACCCGCATTTGAAAACATTGCTCCATAGCGCTACTAAAAAACTCCACAGGGCACCTTTAATTAATGTGTACTTAGACAAATTACATCATACATTAAAGCCACACAAAACTCCTAAGCCAGTTTATGACTGTTAATCCACATACCAGGAATTGATCACTGTAGTTTCTTTCGCTCCGTCATCAATGGAAACCCAAACTGTTAAACTGAAGCGCAGAAGTGCCAGCAAAAACAGATGCTGCCAACGCGATTAAAAGGAGGATCATAGCTTAAGATAAATAATTGGGTAAATACCTTACACTCACTGCTGTGTCTGCATGTAGGGAAAGCTACAAAATCTCAACAAACTTGAAGAACTATTTGTTTTAAAGTCAGAGGGCTGGTGGAACCAAGAAGTGAAATCTTCTCAGCCCTCTCTTGAAACTGTTGGCTACATGAAAGCAGCCTCGTGCTCTGTTTGGTAAGAGTCTGGTTAGGATCCGCATGTGGAAACACAGCTACAGATGTGTGTTCCTGTTTACACTGAGCGGGAGGTAATTGAGGAAGTCTGGCTCTCTCCTCAGGAGCTCTCTGCTGCTCAGTGGGAGCTGTGTTACTACTGAACCAAACATCTCACATCTCTCTCCTGCTTTCTCTCTAGCTCTCTCTGTTTATCTCTTTTCTCTCTGTCCTCACATGCCTCTTCCTCTCTATCCTCCTCTGCCTCTCTCCTTCCCTTTCTCATTCTTCCGCTGGAGGAAATATCTGCTACTTAGTGGGAAGGATGCCATGTCTGCCTCACCCTAGAAGAGATGCACCAAAGAGGCAACTAGATTCTCTTTTCTTCACCGCCACAACAAGAGAGCTCAGTTTTTTAGCTTCATCCAGGGGAGCTGTGTTGCATCTGTCAGCAACACCTCCTTTAACCTCCATATCAGAAGACAGCGGGGAGCAGCTAAGTCGACTCCCATGTGCATTATAGCATGCAAATGAGTTCATCTTTTGCAAACTTTCCCAGAAAGCTCAGAGCACATTCAGTATGCAGCGATTCTTCCTTTCCTCTCCACAGCTGCTCATCCTTACCTGGAACTGGCCGGTGTAGTCGTCGTCTCTGGTGCCCTCTCTGCCCTCCTTCAGCGCGATGAGGGTGAAACCTCTGAAATAAGAAGGGCTGGTTGCCAGGAGGACCACTATAAAGGAGAGAGAGAGTGTGTATTTACTTCACAGGGACACTGAACACTAAAGAGGCACATACATTGACACATCAGGGTCGCACCGCATGACGCAGGGTCACCCTGGATGATGCCAGAGAAACACACATGAAAGCAGCTTTCCTGCGAGCATCCGCGCAATGTGGAAGAGTGAGGGCTGTAAATAGAGGCTTAGCATCTCACACTAGAATAAAAGAGAGCCTATAAATCTCATGCTGGGAGTTTGGTGCGGGGAGCAGGCCAGGAATGGGAGCCATATAATGAGATGTGGGTGGAATTTTATTCGGCTCACTCTTGTGTCCTAACCTAGCATTGTCATACCGGCCCATTTATCTTAAAACTTGCTCCAGGTGCTGAGAAGGAAGATGTCAATATTTTCAATCTTATCTGGTTTTATAAAAAGTGAACTTATTTGCTACTTAAAGGTTGTGAAGGCTTGGGGAATAACTTCTTTTTTTCCTCGGGTGGTGTCCTTCACAGGTTACTGATAGCTGATTAGAATTATGACCGTGATTGCTAAATGTGGCATCACAGCCAAAAAATGCATGATCTGGAGTATGATCTCAGTGGGGAGACTTTAAGACAAGGTGACCCTTGATTTTCATCCTTGTTTTTGAAGCCTGTGTCAAAACTGTAGCAGACCAGGTCTTATTACTGTGAAATCCCCCCGTTGTATCACTGGATTTATCAGAATTTTTATGAATAAAGTTTGGATTTAAAAACAGAGAAAGTGAAACTGTTGTATTTTGAATTGAAAAACTGCTTAGTGTGAAGTTTTAGACTCACCAAGAATCTCTGTGAGTACGCCAAAGTCTTTTTTCTGAGGCCAAATCCACCAGGCAGGATAGGGACTTTAAATTTGTAGGGGTCAGCTTAATTGGAGCCAGATCTGTGTTTGTGTGTATGTGTGTCCCCTTGCTTGCAGGAAGAGGAGAGGAAGTGAATATAGGTCAGACATTATAACACTAAGTAGCCTTATCAAACCACAACTCTCCCTGCAGGAGCCAGAGGAGGCGGACTGACTAGTTTGGAAATTGTGTTCTCCAGGCTACAATTTCTGGTCAAATATTAGATTACTGTGGATATTACTTACAATGTTAGGTGATTAGACATCTGGAAATGAAATAAAATAACGATTACTATAAATTTCAGTGTGCACATTCCCTGTTTTCCAACTTGATTAACAGTCCACTTGTTAAATTTGGCGCATGTTTACGCACTGATCGCGCAGATGGACTGAAAAATTCTACCTCTGTAGGTGCTGCCGGGCTGGTAGCTTTCCGGGTCCCCCTCCACTCTGAGCCTGAACTCATGGTGCCCATCCTTCCGGGTCCCCTGGGTCTGCGCCCGGAGAATCCGCCCGCAGTACCCGTCCAACCTGCCTCCGGAGGGCTCCTCCACGAAAGCGACTGCGTTGCACACGAAACTCGAGACGAAATAGTACTGCAAAAGCAGCAGATGAATATACATTCCCATTTCGGAGCCCGGAGATGAGTATACAGTGGCAGTTCAATCAAAATTAAAATCAGTGAAAAGGCGAAACAGCAGACAGAGGATCCGTTCCAGCTCCTTCCCCAGGAACTCCCACCAAACTACAGCAGCGTCACAGTCAGTGGTAAAGGTGAAGAGAAGGAGACGAGTCCATCCTGAACTGGAGAGTGCGCGTCTGGGGCGCACCACGTTGAAGCGGTGCTGCTCGGGGAGAGAGGATCTGCTGTTCCCGGATCAGTGTGTGGTGCTGATAGAGAGCATGGAAGCAGCGGGGGGCCGCCAAATTACAAAGCCCGGGTGCCCGCGGCTGTCTCCTTGACTTGAGGCGAGGGAAGGTCCAAACTGGAGCTCCGCGCTTTAATAAGAGCAAGCCCTCCCCTTACACACACACGCACACAGTACACGCGCGCTGTCTGTCTGTCTGTGTGTGTGTGTGTGTGTGTGTGTGTGTGTGTGTATCTCACACCCGGAGATGCCTTTTGGGGACAAATACCTATGTTCTGCCTGCTGATAAAAAACGACAGCAAATGTTCTATTCCGTATACACTGTGGGCTGCATGGGAGTTAAAATGCATCATGAAGTTACATATTTTCAGTACAAACTCAAAAGTGAGTAGCATAGTTATATTAAAAGTGAAGAAGGAATAGAATTGTGTTTATTTATCCTCATCTCAGCATTTTTGCTCCACAATTATGCGAAATTACCATGTTCTATGAACAATGACCATCATTAGATTTTCTGCTCTGTATATACTGTGTGCTGCATGGGACTTGAAAGACATCATGAAGTTAGATAAGGTCATTATAAACTCAACAGTGAGCAACATAGTTGCACTAAAAAGTTTTTGGTCCCGTCTTGTGCGTGTTACGCATTACGCACATGTTACGCATGTTTCATGAACAAATGAGCAATGAACATCACTTAATATCAGATAACGTCAAGCAGAGCAATGTTCGCTGCTCTGAAGTTACAAATATAAATCAACTGGTGCGCTTTCTAGATATGAACCTGAGCAGAGGCACCAAAATACATTCTGAGCTGAATGCCTCTCTGATAGAGTCAAAAACGAACTTCAAATGTTAATGAAATGTATTTGCTCCACACTGATTTTATATTCTTTTCATTTTAATATACCTTAAAGTGTATGAACATGTGCTCCATTATAGACTGTCATTTTATTTGATCATTTCCTTGTGGATTAAATGCACACTTTTCTGTATGGACAACGGGTGTACCTTAAGCACACCCTCAGGTTTCCTCACATCTCCTCACACAATGACTATAATCCCTTGTCAACACTTTTACAAGATAGACATGCATTTACAACAGGAGGCAGTGTGTTTTGGCCAGTAGGTGTCGCCAGAGTATCTTAACACCTTTAGGTCCTCTAGAGCTACTTAGTAAATTTGTCACTCTCCTCATCACTGCACTTTTTACTCTCCCATGTCCTCAAGTTTTATTATAGTGTAGAGAAAAGTATGAGGGATTATGGAAATGCAGGGTTTAAGGTCTCATATTAAATGTGTAGTTTGGACTAAGCTGAAGCAATGAGTTGAAGTTAGATGATATTTTGATCCATTTCCTTTTCATAATATATTTTGTTCCTTTAAGACATTTTACACTTCCCCATTATTCTGTCTGAATTACAGACATGCACGACTTTTAAGTTTGACTTTCTTTGTATTTTTAAATACAACAATCAAATAATCAACGTCTATTTATAAGTAACAAATGTGGGTGTGGGTGTAAATAATAAAACACAGAAATGAGCTTGCTCACATTTTACATGGTTTTTCATCCACATGCCAAACATGAGTGTGTGTGTGTGTGTGTGTGTGTGTGTGTGTGTGTGTGTGTGTGTGTGTCTAAACCTGGGGAGTGTTACCTAACTAAAAGCAGTTCTCAGAGCTGGAGATGGTTAAACTAAACAACATCAGCCTGGATGTCTCTGCGTGATGGATCCCATCTGTAGTGACTCTGCACTATAAACTGTCTGACGGATGGATAACGTCTGGAGCGTACCCTTGACCGAGATATGGAGTTAAAAACAACCGACCTTTCAGAATGAAAACAACCTGTTTGCACACCAGCCAATAACATTCCTGCATTCAAACATCCAATCTTTTATTCAGTTTGAGGAAATCAGTAGAGTATTGGAGTGAAATTGTCTAGTCTGTCCTCCTGAACATCATGTGAAATGGTACTGGCTCAGGATTTTTTTTCCTTATACAATATTTACTCTTATACATATTTATGTTAAAAGTATTCACCAGTATCGGTATTAAATAGATGTCTGAATAGATAGATGCATAAAATCCCTACTTTTTCAAAGTCTTCCAGTCAACTTGCCTGCTTGAATAAGACTTTCATGAGGATAATAAGGTTCTGATGCAGGAAGCACAGGCCAAAAGGGTGTATTAAATATGAAAATTGCACTGATCTTAGTGTGTGGAAGTCATTTCCTCTAATGGACTATAAGGGTTCTAAAAAAGCTCTCAATATTGTGCTCAAGTGTGTAATAGAATTTCTAATCATTTTACAAAGCCTTTTTTATTCTGCTCATAGAAGGCATTTACTTCATTTAGGTCCTTGTTTCTATCACAAGTAATGAAGATGGACTGAATGTATTGAATTGTATAGGCTAAGTGCTCATTGTTGCTCAAGAACATATTCTTCATTTTTGTCTTGTATTTCCATAATGGTGAAGGAGACATATTTTTGCTGCAGTAGAAGTGCCACCACTACATATTAATTTTACCTAAGTAAGGGTGCTTGTTTGGAAGATAAACACACAACAATGTTCAGTGTCCATAACTAATACATGAGTAAACACTGGACCCTGACTGACTATGCTAGCCAAAGATATAATTGGGTAATTGGCAGACTTTCTCAGGAAGACCTGGTTTGATTAGGAGATACGCATTCATCCCACTTTGGATGGAGCAGCTCTCATATCCAGAAATCTGGCTGAGGTTATTAGTGGACTAAAACCATGACAACTCAGAGGTGAGACCAGGAGGTAGAGTTACCGTCCTACTTGCTTCTCTGCACTTCCAGAGCAATTACCCACCCAAAACTCCTTAGTGACGGTGTCTGCTCTCCGACCACTTAAATTAATAAAATCAAAAGTTAACAGAAGAGGAGTTATACATGAAAACCTGAACAAAATTACCGCAGCTGAAATAGCACAACAAAACAGGAGAATTAAATGTGGACTCTTAAACATCAGATCTCTGTCATCTAAAGCTGTACTAGTGAACGATTTAATATCAGAGTATCGTATTGACTTATTTTGACTTATTGAAACCTGGCTGGGTCATGAAGAATATGTTGTATGTGTAAATGAATCCACGCCACCCAGACTCAAGCCTAAACACAAACAAAATTATAACTCATTTGAAAGCCTTGTTGTTAGTCTTTCACACCCAACCTGAAAAACACGGCAGCCTATTCTATTTGTTGTAGTGTTCTGCGCTCCTGGTCCTTATTCTGAATTTTTATCTGAATTCTCAGAGTTTTTATCAAGTTTAGTCCTTAAAACAGATAAAGTAATTATTGTAGGTGATTTTAATATTCATGTGGACGTTGATAATGATAGCCTTAGTACTGCATTTATCTCATTATTAAATCAAATTGGCTTCTGTCAGAGTGTACATAAACCCACTCACTGTTTTAACCACACCCTCGACCTTGTTCTGGTATATGGCATTGAAATTTAACATTTAATAGTCTTTCCACAGAATCCTTCATTATCAAACCATTATTTAATAACTTTTGAACACGTGTTACTGGACTACACACCATTAGGCAAAACTCCTACTCTAGATGTCTATCTGATAGTGCTGTAGCTAAATTTAAGGAAGCAATTCCATCTGCATTTAAGTCAATGCCATGTCTCAATACAACAGAGGACTCCTGTGCTAATTTCAGTCCTTCCCAAATTGATCATCTTGCTGATAGTGCTGCAGGCTCACTGCGAACAACACTCGATTCTATCGCCACTCTAAAAAAGAAGATAATAAAACAAAGAAGGTTAGCTCCATGGTATAATCCCCAAAGCCTGACAAGACTAAACGGCAAGAATAAAAACAATAAAAACAACCCTGGGTTTCTTTTCAGCACTGTAGCCAAGCTGACACACAGCTGAGTCACAGCTCTATTGAGCCATGTATTCCTATAGCCCTCAGTAGTAATGACTTCATGAGCTTCTTTAATGATAAAATTTTAACTATTAAAGTAAAAAAATCATCATGTCCTGCCCTCAACAGGTACCAATTTATCTTCAAACACAGGAACCTTAGAAACAGCTGGAAAACCTGATATATCTACTTATCTACCTTCTTCGACTAACTTCAATGATTTCTTCATCTAAGCCATAAACCAGCCAACAGTCTCTTAGACCCCATTCCAGTCCCCATTAAGTTTTACCCTTAGTTAGCGCTTCTTTACTGGATATGATCAATCTGTCTATTATCAGGCTATGTCCCACAGTCTTTTAAAATAGGTGTAATTAAACCTCTTCTTAAGAAGCCCACTTTTGATCCAGGGGTTTTAGTCAACTAAAGACCTATATCTAACCTTCCATTTCTCTCTAAGATCCTTTGCCAATCAGTGGTGTGACTTTCTAATTAACAATTGTTTATTTGAGGATATTCAGTCAGAATTTAGAGTGCATCATAGCACAGAGACAGCAACTGGTGAAAATTACAAATTACCTTTAATTGCAGCAAACAATGGACTTGTCTCTGTACTTGTCTTGTTAGATTTTAGTGTTGCAAATGACACCATTGACCATCACATCCTATTACAAAGACTGGAACATTTAATTGGCATTAAAGGAATCGCACTAAGCTGGTCTATCAGATCCATCTCAGTTTGTACATAACGGTGAGTCCTCCTTCTTCGACCTACGTAACATTGCAAAAATCAGGCACATCCTGTCTCAAAATGATGCTGAAAAGCTACTCCATGCATTTGTTACTTCTGCAATTCCTTATTATCAGGCTGCCTGAATAAGTCCTTTAAGACTCTCCAGTTGATCCAGAATGCTGCAGCAGGTGTACTGACAAGAACTAGAAATAGAGATCATATTTCTCCAATATTAGCTTCTCTGCACTGGCTCCCTGTAAAATCCAGAATAGAATATAAAATCCTTCTCCTCACTTACCATCATATCCATCAGGCACCATCATATCTTAAAGAGCTCATAATACCGTATTACCCGAACACTGCGCTCCCAGAAAGCAGAGTTACTTGTGGTTCCTCGAGTCTCCAAAAGTAGAATGAGAGCCAGAGCCTTCAGTTATCAAGCTCCTCTCCTGTGGAATCAGGTCCCAGTTTGGGTTCGGGAGGCAGACACCATCTCCACATTTAAGAGTAGGCTTAAGACTTTCCTCTTAGATAAAGCTTAGAGTTAGGGCTGGCTCAGGTGAGTCCTGAACCATCCCTTAGTTATGCTGCTATAGGCCTAGACTGCCCGGAGACTTCCCATGATGCACTGAGCTCCTCTCTCCTCCTCTCCCTCTCCATCTGTATGCATTTTTATCCCATTACTGCATGTTACTTAATTGACATCTTCTCTCTCCCGTAGTTTTATGCTTTCTCGTCTCTCTCTTCTCTCCTTCTGATACTGTAACAAAAGAGTTTCCCCTCGGGGATCAATGAAGTATTTCAATAAAGTATTTCTGATTCTGATTCTGTCACTTTCTGCAGGTATTTCTGCCTCCGGAGCTGCAGAGTCTGGAACTGTGATTGTGGGCCACCTGCTGCCCCCATGTTCCTGCTCGACAACTGCTACTACAATTGTTATTATTAGTCTTATTACTATTATTATTACTTTATTAATATTACTATTACTACCATTACATTATTATTATATTATTTGGAATTTGCATTGTGCCATCCCTCCCCCATTCAATTCAATTTGGCTTTAATGGTATGGGAAGGCTGATATATACTGGCCAGCAAGATCTGCCATGTCTCCTTCTCCTAGGAGTAGTTTTAATTTTGAGAGCTTATTAAGTAGGTTAAGTAAGTTAAGTATCTTCCTTTTTCAATTGCCACTTTGTGGTCACTGAGCCTGTACTCGGTCAGGGTCTGTCTCAGCTTTCTGTCTCTGACAGCAGAGAGATATTTTGCCATTTCATAATCTCTTTTTTGGGCCAGATCACATTCTGATCTACTTTGGCTTTTAGTTTCTTCTTTCCAATGTTCCAAATAGGTTTCTTTACATTGCTTTATAATTTGGTTTACTCTGATTGGTGTTTGGAAAGCAGCGCTTTCAGAGTCAGAGTTTGTCTGAGGAAGGGCAGTTAGTCTCAGCACCAACTGACATAGGGGACTCTTTTCTGGGCTCAGCTCTTGGGGGTTGGAGGGCTTTGGAATGGAGGGTGTCTCGGGGGCTGGATTTAAGGTGATTAAAAAATTTGAGCACTCTCAGTCTCACAGTCTTTTGAATGTTAATTATCAGTGGGTATCGGCCTAGTTCTGCTCTACATGCATTTGTTGGTGTTTTTCTGTGTACGTGTAAAATGTATCTGCAAAATTCTGCATGTAAAGATTCTGTTGGATGTTTGTCCAACAGGTATAGCTACGATGACTGAGTGGACCCCATACTTCACTACCATACAGCGCAGTGGGCTGGATGACACTATCAAATATTTTAAGCCAAATTTTAATTGGAATTTGAAAATTATAAAACACTGATCCAACTGTTCAGCAAGTTCATTTATATACACATTAAATAAAGTCAGGCTTAAGTTGCAGCCCTGACGAACACCTCTTCTCTGGCAGAAGGATTCAGTTTGTTTGTCTCCAATTTTTACAGCACGTCTATGTTCCAAATACATTGATTTAACCAGATCATACATTTTGCCCCCTACACCACAATGTAAAAGTATGTAATAGAGCCCTTCATGCCAAATAGAGTTGAAAGCATTCTTGAAGTCAATAAAACAAGTGAATATCTAACCATTTTTTCTTGGTGTACATGTTTGTTAATTAAAGGGTGTATACATGGACAGTGGTGCAGTGTTTTGGGAAGGAAGCCAATTAGATTTTTACTCAAGATGGAGTGTTCTTCAAGTAAATCTAGTATTCTTTTATTTAGAATATTTTACCTAGACAACTGCTGACACAGATGCCTCGGTAGTTACCAGGGTCTGATTTGTCTACACTCTTATGAATGGGGGAAATGAGCCCTTTGCACCAGATGTCGGGAAAACATCCTGACTGTAGTACGAAATTAAACAAATTCAACACTGCACCCTGCATCTCTGGGTTGTTGCATTTTAGCATTTCATATATATAATGCTGTCTGGACCACAAACTTTTCTTGGCTGGATAGACTTTTTCTGTGGGGTCAATTGTTCCCTAGTAATTGGGAAATCAAGGGGGTTTTGGTGGTCTTTAACTGTTTCTTCTAATGTTTGGAGTTTATTTTTTATTAGTTTATTAGTCATTAGTTTATCTTTTATAATACATTGATCTGAATTAATTAGATTTATTGGTATGTCTTTGTGCAGATTTTCAAAATGTGCTCTCCAGATGTCACCATTTTGGATGGGTAGTTCTTTTTGTTGCTTTGTGTTGAAGTTGTTTCACATATCCCAGAACCGATTTTAATTAATGGCATTTTCAATATGTTCAGGTTTCTTGTGGGTATAATTTTGTTTTTTGTTCCTGATTGTATGTTTATATTTGTTTAAAATGTCATTGTACCTTATGCGTAAGACTGGGTTGTTTGGTTTGTGATGTTTTTCATTTGCTATTTTCCTCAAGTCTTTTCTGATGGTCTTGCATTCTTGATCAAACCATTTGTCTGCATTTTGCTTTTTAATAGGATTCCATTTTTGTTTTGGAAGGTTAGCTTTAATAGATGCCTTATGAAATATATTGATATCATCAATAGCCTTTTTTACACCATCTCTGGTAGGGACATTTTGATTTTGGTTATATACTGATATGTAATTCATCAGATCAGGTGAGTTCAAGGCCATGATGAATTTGTTACCACTGTCTTGGACCCAGTAGGTTTAATTTATACAGCTTACTGGGTTCCCTCTTTGTGTCACACATTTGACCTGAGAACACATCTCTCTCTCTCTCTCTCTCTCTCTCTCTCTCTCTCTCTCTCTCTCTCTCTCTCTCTCTCTCTCTCTCAACCCAACCGGCAGCAACTGACTCTGGTTCTGTCCAAGGTTTCTGCCTCTTAAAGGAAGTTTTTCCTTGCCACTGTCGCTAAGTTCTTGCTCATGGTGGGATTTGTTGGGTCTCTGTAAATAATATTATAAAGAGTACGGTCTAGATCTGTTTTATAGGAAAAGTGCAATGAGATAACTTCTGTTATGAATTAGCTTGACATAGGGGCTGGAGGTGGGTGGAGGTAGCTAGTCTCCACCAAAAGAGAAGGAATATGCCTTCCACTAACTTCATATTCATGTGTTGTGTGCTCTTAGCTGGCTTGCTAACGTTAGCCACTCTTTTGTTCGGAGTCAGAGGGTGTATGACCCTCTCAGCTTCACAGTTAAGACAGGACTTCTTCCATGTTGCGTGTAGTCACAGAGGCTAAAATTAAGCTAGCTGTTGATGGTCAATAAATATGTCCAAACCGTAGACTAGCTAGGCCTACTTGTTAAACCACAATGTCTTATTTTCTACTTCTATGTGTGTTAAATACAGAGGATATGACATATGAGTGTAATGACTTTAAACCTGCTGTTTCAAAATTTTTAGGAACATTTCACAACTTCTATTTATTTCAAATTAGATATAGAAGTAGGGGGGAAAAACAAAAAAATTTCCTCATCTGCCAGAATTACCACTACCACTCTTTCTTGTACGCCTAACAATTAGCGCTAATCCTAGGATTAGCGCTAACTGCCTACAGTGAGGACCTAAACATGAGGGAATGGGAATTTAGGCTGCTTTAAGGCTGAAAGTTAATTTTAATAACAAATCATCTAAACCTGCCAGGCTTGACAAAACAAGACATATAATCTGACTAAATGAATGCAGCTCTTACCTACATGCATGATAATAGACCATTATCACAGAGATATTTTGACTCATTAAACACAGGTGTAACTACTAACTTTAATACTAGATGCATTCTATTAAGGTGTGGCAGTACTACTATTGTGTATAATGGCTCACTGACAAAGCTTGCTGGCACATCTATTTTGTTTGGTATCCCATTTATAACCAAACTGCGACAGTTTCACAACGTAAACCACGTGTTTAATGTCACGCCTGCCACTGTTTTGGGGAACGGTCATGTATGTCGTTTTGGGAGTCATTGGCAATCGACCTATTCACACCACCATAATAAGCCCAAATGTATTTTGTGGGAGAATGTCTACTTGTTATGTTTTCATAGGAAGAAAACAGACATTTCATAGCCGCAGTGTTTTGTTGATCTGCAAAAGAACTTTAGATAATGCTAAATACTGGATTATTGATTGGCTGATTATTAATTATTAATTATTGAATATATTCTATTTTAATTAGCATGTGCACCAGACAGCAAGGAGATGATTCTGATGTCATTTCTCTAATCAGATATTTGGTGTAATGGGTAATCAGATATCATAGGCCAAACTCATGATAAGTCACGTCAGTTGTTGCCGACCACTGAAAACCTCTCTATATTTGATGATTTTTTTCTGTCTTGCGTTGGAAAACCTCCTCTAAAGTGTAAACTAAATTGCCTAAAAAATGCATTGTCACAAGGCCTATAACAAAGTTTATTACATGAAAAGTTGACATTTTGGAGATAGATGACTTTCATTGGATGGCAATATAGGATCTCAAGTGCTTAAACTGTTATGTCAAAATATAAAATTTAGTCACACGCAGGAGCACGTCATATTGCAGCAGGCAGCTTTTAAAGTAGCCTAGTGTAGAAAGCTGGTTAATATTTGAACTTGAGTTTTATAATGCCATTCCACACTGTAATATAGGGTATAAGCTTTCTATGTTATCGATTTAACAGTTGAGGGCTCAGAGCCAGATAGCCATCAGAGACAAATGAGATCTACTGAATATATTAAATTAAAGCGCTTGATGAAATCCACTGTATCTAATACTAAAAGCAAATTGGCCAAAGTTGAATTAAGTGGAAACAAACTGAAAGCTGAGGAAAGTGTAACCTTTTGGAATCAGGACGAGCATCAAACTCTGTTATATCTTCTCTGTTGAGGAGACATCCATCTGTCGAGTCATTATGTATTTGATAAAGACAGCACACTGAAGAGCACGGGCAGCTATGTGGTACTTTCAGCCCATTGATCCCAGTGTCTCTGATTGGATGGGGCGCCCCGGTATCTGAATGGTTAAAGTGCAAACCATATGTCTGCAACATCCACAGCGGACCTTTGGTGCATGTCATACTCCCCTGTTCCCTGTCTGCCTCTCTACCTTTCCAATAAAGGCAAAAAACCAAATTATTATTTTTTTAAATAAAATAGAATAGTAACTTTAAACTTTGGTGTAACTTTCTGTTACCAATACTACTACAGTCGTGGATAATTTAACAGTGTCTTTCAGCTCTGTTAATCAGCAGTCCAGATTGCAGGTGCATTTGCAACTGCAAAATCAGGTCAAGGGGTACAAACTATGCCATGCCAAACTGTACCAATAAAGAAAACCAGCATTCATGAGCTAAAACTAACTGTGACAGACAAATATAAAGTATATGGCGATTAGAAAATACTGATAAGTGGCATGCAACTTAATTTGACCCAATTTAAAGCACTGTGCACCCTGATAATTAGTTTTACTGTATGTGTAACTCTAGGAGTTATACAAACTGTGGTGTAGTGCTCTGACTGACTGACTGGTTTCATAAATGAGATTGGAAGAAAATGAAATGGAAATGATTTGGAGTTGGCAGCTTGCAAACAATACTGAATTCTTGAGATTCATGTGGAATCGTGGAAGATGATGACATGCCAGTGACATACTGGTCTGTTCCACTGAAAAGACAGGACGCATACAGTCCCACATTAGAGTCAGTTTCTTTGCTATTGGCTGTCTCTGTCTCAGCCATGCAACGGTGCCAACAAATTATAGGTATTGAACAACTAAAGTGTCAGTCTGCTGAACGTATCCAAAATTATTTCAAAGTGTGAAGCATAATTTACATGCACTCATACCTCCTGAAGGTAAATGAATCATTCATGACAAATTAGTGCAGATATCACAGTGTGAAAGCACATATATGGCTAGTAATTTCATGCAGTCCCCATGCATGGACATCTCTGTTCCATTTCCAAACCTCACTGCCCTGACACTCACCACAAATATCTGGCTCTGTCAATCAAATTTAACAAGCTATAGAAGGGTGGAGGCAGTGATGGGGGGTGGGGGGTCTGTGTTGGTGGCAGCCCTCAGAAAGAAACAGGAAAAAGACTGACAGTAAAGAGATTCAGATTCAGAGGAGTGACAGAGAACTAAATTAAAATAACTGCAGGTAGAGCAGTGTATAATGACACCAGGCTGTGTTGATCGTGTGTTTATAGAGCCAAAGGTTTCACTTCAGGTTGTCCAAGTCTTCTGATCACCAATTAAGGACTGCCTGGAGCAAAATACAACACAACTGAGTCACTTTATAGTATTGGAATAAATGTTAAGAGGTGATGGGAAAAAATAATCACCCAGCTCAGAGTTCTAATGAGAAGAAAAAGCAATGTTTCAAATGTAGTTTAACCTCATCAGATCTTGAAACAGCATCAGCCCTGTATATCCTCTGCAGGATGGAATAATTGAGCTGACATTTGGAGAGGGAGCAGGCAATCAGCTTCTCTGTGTTCTGTCTGCTGTACCTTTTCCTCCAACTAATCTTCACTTCATTAAATGTATTCAGATTGCATGTGATTCTCTGTTTCTTCTGTTCTTCTCATCCTCTTCCATGTCTTACCTCACACTTGTTAAAATGCTCTTATCAGCCACAATAGCAGTGTGCTTAATGGATGGCAATGTTGGTCGGTGGGTCGATCTGTCAATCCACCACTTTGGTCCAGACTGAAATATCTCAACAACTATTAGATGGATTGTCAACATATTTTATACAGACAGTTATGGCCCCAGGGGATGAATTCAAATTACTTTGGTGATCCCTGACTGTTCATCAAGCGCCACCATGAAGTTGACATTTGTGGTTTAATTTATTTGGTCCAATACTTTTGTTTATAACTAAATACCTGCAAAACTAATGACAATCCCATCAGCCTCAGCAATAGTACTGTTTCATGCTAATTGGCAAATGTTAGCATGCAAACATGCTAAATTAAAATGGTGAAGATGGTAAACATTATATCTGCTAAACATCAGCATGGTAGCATTGTCATTATGAGCATGTTAGCATGTAGCTTGAAGCAACACTATGCCTAAGTCTGGCTCTGTGAGGATGTATGTAGGCAGAGTGGTGCTTTGAGCAAAATGCTAAAGTCAGCATTCTAACAAGCTCACAATGACAATGCTAACATGCTGATGTTTAGGAGGTATAGTGTTTACTAAGTTCACCTTCTCAGTTTAGTGTGTTAGCATTCTAACATTTTCCATTTGGCACTAAACACAAAGTAAAGCTGAGGCTGATGGAAATGTCATTAGTGTTTCAGGTATTTAGTCATAAACAAAGTATTGGACAAACTGGAAAGAATTTGACCTGATGATGGCGCTAGATCACCCATTTATGGGGATCATAAATATCTGTACAAAATTTCATGGCAGTCAATCCAGTAGTTGTTGAGATATTTCAATCTGGACCAAAGTGGTGGACAGACTGACCAACACTGTCATCCCTAAAGCCATACCGTTAGCATGGCCAAAAGGAGATGCAGAAGAACATGATGAAGGTAATTCCAGATGTGAAATCATGCTTGGATGATGCTTGTATAAGACCAGAGCTAATCTCAATGCACATAATTGTAGATGAGATGACAATTTGGAGAAGCTACACTCTGGAAGTAATCCTGCCCTGTTAACACCTTCACTCCTCTTTGGCTCTGGCAGGCCCTGCCAAAAGCCTTGTGAGCACAAAAAAATTGCATTACCTCAGTGACAAATGTCATTATCGTTAGCTTCTCCACTGTGTCAGTTTCGTCAGGACTGAGTATCACTAGCCTCACTGCTGCTGAACTCTAAATACAACTTTGAATACGGCACAGCCGTGTCTGGAACATTGCTTTGACTTTTTCATTCAGTGGTTCTGGTGGGACTTTACATCATAACAGAAAGTCAGTCGGATGAATCAGAGCTCATGAAAATGTTCTTTGATCCTTTTTTGTTCCTTTTTCTCCACTTTTCTTTCTCATCTTCCTCTCTTTCAGAGCCTACCTTCACCCCTTTTCTCTTCATTCTTACCCTTCTTTAAGAACATGAATAAATGATGTTTTTCGCCTTGTTAGCTAGAGCTAATGAGATCTTCTGAGATCTATTCAATGCTGTATTTTTCCAAACTAATATACTGTATGCATCTAGTCAGCCTAAACAACAAAATAGGGAAAAGCATCACTCTGAAATGCTGAAATGCAATTTGCCACTTCACAGAAATGAATTTGAGATGGTTGGAGTTAGGTGTCATAAGTAGGAAATGCACAGGCAATCATGAAGCAAAGCATCCTGCTTCAAGTGGTAGTAAGTTGAATTACTAAATTAATAATTTTATGAAGGAAAACATTCATAGAAAAGTCAAGTTGTTTTAAAGAGTTGGTTAATCAAAATTACAAAAACATGTTATACAATTACAATAGAACTGATTCAACAGACACATCTTTGTCAAGAATCAGTGTCCCCATTACCCTGCACTGGACAGATCACAATGTCAACAAGTGTCACAGGGACTATTTCTTCAGCAGACACTGAAAACTGTGCAAAACAAGCTCTATGGATTATCCACCCAGGGCACTGATTTTGGAGGCAGAAATATCAAAATCTGGACAAACAAAAATGGCTAAATACCACTAGGGGTAAGTGGAAAAAAATATGTTATGGTAATTTGGGTGAACTCAAAGATTAATTTCTTGATTTAAGTAATTAAACTTTGTTTGCTTTTACATTTTCTAAGACCAAATTCTCATGGCCCCATTTAGAATTGATGATATATACCTCATTTGCATATTAAACAGCCTTATGTGGTTTCCCTACCAATAATTTTGGCCTAAATACTGCATGTTTTTCTGGAAATACATTACTAAAATTTGGTCCAGTTTTAATAAACGCATGGATGAACTACAAATCACTAAAACCACACTGACTGGTCTGTGCTGTAATCAGCTGCTCCAAAAACTAACTTCATCTCTGGAAACAAAAAACGGAGAGCAAAATCCACAAGCCTCTGCTCATGAAATGAATGTCACTTTAATTTATCCCCATTAAAGTTGCCCTGCAGAGTTTTCTTGTGAACAAACAAAAGTTCTGTTTATTTTCAGTATTACTCACCAAAACATATTGTGTGTATCCTTGAGGTCTCAAAAATGTGTCGAGTGCATGTCTTTCCTCATAAAACATTTGCAAAGCTTAAAGTTAAAAGCAAAGTTTTAACCCTGCATTAGCATCCATGTTTACTAGCTAGCTGTTCTCTTTTTCTTTGCCTTTGTTTACGCATTGCTGCATTTGTTTATCATGTCATCCACGTGCATGTGCGTCTCTGTAGGCATAAAACAGGGACCCTGGGTAAATGAGCGGCAAAAACCTTGTAAAAGCCCTTTTATCCAAAGTGCTTTATAAATGTAGCCATTTACCATTTAACATGCCAACAACAGACCGACTCGGGACCACTGTACAGACCGGAAAGCCTGCCTGCAGTATGCCCTGCTGGGCTGGGTACACTGCACAATTCCATATTTCAGATTTTTATCAGGTGGCGTACTTCATCTGATTACAATGCAAAAAATCATGGACTGCAAGTAATGCTGTTTAGGGTTTAATTACTAAGCAGGACACCCGTGGAGGTTGCACAGCAATGTTAATGTTTAGTGTTTTGAGACTGAATAACATCCACGTTCACACAGGCTGCCTTCATCTGTTGGAGGGGGTGATTGCCAACTCTGATCAACCCAAACATTTCTTCTTGAAAATGTGTTCAGTTTGGTGTGATACTGCAGTAGTACCACACATAAATCAGTCGGCTGATTAGTCTATAGCTAACAGTCATGCAAACATGTTACCTATCACATAGCAGGCAAACAGCTGATGCATGCTAGCATGATTTCAGTGCTCCATTTCTTTTGCCATCTAAGTTTCAGAGTTTTCTCAGCATCAGTAGGCTTTTCATTCATAACTAAATCTTGAGAACTTTTTTGTATTCTTCATACTGTTTCCATGTCTTGACTGACCCCAAAAACTGAGACAATGACAAAAAAGAAAATACTTTTGACTGCAGCTCATGACCATAATGGCTTTTTCAGGATATTGGATGGACTTTTGATCTTTGTGCCACTTGAAATAATAGCATGAATGATTGAAAATGGTCAGAGGTAAAATTAAGCTGTTCAACTGGTGGATCAGTGTCTCTGGAGTTCTTTTGGCTGTGGGTTTGTCTATGTAGAAAACTGCAGCTGAGTTCATCCAGGTGGAACTGACATGAATATATCAATGGAAAAGTTCATGAAACCATATTTTAAGTTCAGAAAAATGGGTGCGTACCCCATCAGCAGAACTATAGCTGATACACACACAGACACACACATACACACACCTAGAACCGGACACATGAACACCCACACATTTGTTGCACCCTCTCTCTCTCACACACACACACAGAAACACATTTACTTAATTCTTGTTCCACGTCTCACCTAAAAATTGAATGCCAGGTTGCATTTCTTTCCGCTCAGTCATGATTTTATAATCTACATTTCCTGCAACAATGCATGTAAAGATTTTGCTACTAACAGCACATAATTATGGAATTCCAGGTAATGTTTGTCGCAGTTCAGTTAAAGTTTTCACAATCCATTGTTGCAGGAAAAGCAGAAATTTCCTCAACCTGGCTGGAATCATTGCATGATGAATGGAGTGGGAAATTACCTCTTGCAAAACCAAAATGTTGCTAGAACACAGAAGCAGAAACTTCAAAAGAAAATTGTTGGGGTGTCTCTGAACATTTCGCAAAAACATTGGGAGTCATCTGTCGATATTAAAATATGAGCCTGTTTATTCATTTGTAAGCTGCAGTCCATGAGAGGCACTGTATGTCATAAAACAACAAACTTTGCTCGTCTCATTTTGGATTACTGTGTGTTAACGACAAAACTAAGCTGCAATGGATGTCAGCTTTATTATTTCTTGATTTAGTAGCAAGGCTGAGCCTCTTTATCAGACAAATGTTGCAGCAGCATCATCCCGAGGGGGACAAAATAATTCGAAAAACGACTGGGTCAGCAATCTGTGGAAGAGGAAAGAAACTTTACTGAAGTTGGCTTTTTCTCCCTCACCCTCTGTGAAAAACAGTAACTGGAAAATGGCAGTAAGAGGTAACTGGCAACTGCCTTGGCAGACGTACTGTAGGGTCAGTGGGTCAGAGAATGTCCTCTATTTCACATTAAATACATCTGTGCACAAAATGGGCTAAATTATGTTCAGATAATATAGATGGGCCTGTACAGTAAGTTGACAGTGTGTTATTTGTATTACTGAATATATATAGTACAGTATATGTCAAATTAGTTTGTACCACGATCACATTTTGTTTGTTTTGTTAGAGAACACCCAAAATTATAATGATTTACACTGGCTTCCTGTCTGCAAAAGAATTGATTTCAAAACACTGCTGTTGGTTTATAAAGCCCTGAATGGTTTAGGGCCAAAGTACATTTCTGATCTTCTGCTACGTTATGAAGCATCCAGACCTCTCAGTTCGTCTGGGACAGGTCTGCTTTCTGTCCCCAGAGTCAAAACTAAACATGGAGAAGCAGCCTTCAGTTTTTATGCTCCACATTTCTGGAACAAACTTCCAGAAAACTGCAGGCCAGCTGCAACTCTCAGTTCTTTTCAATGAAGGCTGAAGACTTTTCTGTTTGTCGCTGCCTTTTATTAAATCAAATAATGATTAATTTCTTACACTGCACTGTAACTTTTACTCTCATCTTTTATCTTTTTAATTGTATTTAAATGTCTGTTTATATTGCCCTATGTTGCTTTTATGTTTTATGCAAAGCACTTTGAATTGCCTTGTTGTCGAAATGTATTATCCAAAACTTGCCTTGCCTTGTGTAACAGACTTTAAAGTAAAGTTTCATGGGCTTTTGTGCTAACTGGAGGTTTTCAGGTACTATTTCATTCAGTGTGACAAACATCTACATTTCATGCAGGAGACCTGAGTTCCTCTGCTGTCACACACCTGCAATTAACGTTTGCCTTTTTATTAACCATAAACATGATCTTTCCCTAACCTCAACCATACTGTAGTCGGATGCCTTGAACAGATATTGTAGAATGCGCACATTTTATAAGCATTGGCATTGGATGTAAATGTAATCCTCTCTAGATATTTTTTTAGATATATAAAAGACTATTCTTTGAATAATAATTTGTGTGATATTGTTTTTATACAAAAATGTACTCCTTCTTTCAAACCAATTTTCTAGCGCTTGTAAAACACTTATCAAGGGAGTCCAGCCTTTAGCATAACCCTTATAGTATACGTCTTCCAATTCCCTTTTCTGTTTTTTTTTTCACTAAAAAACTTTGCAGTTTGCTGTGAACCTGAGAAATGCCACAGATACAATCTTCCATTTGTGAGATGATTTTTTACACCCCAATTTGCTGAGCACCTTCATGCTCCCCTCATGGTTTAAATAAGAAGGAGAACATTTTTCAGTATGTTAAACCCTCATGGTTTAAATAAGAAGGAGAACATTTTTCAGTATGTTGTTTGTTCACTTTCATATTGTTTTCTGTAATGAACATTGCAGCTTGTAGGAGCTGCTAACAGGGTCTTAGCCTTGTCCCACTGTTACACCAGCTGCTGCCCCTCTTGCTGTTGGCCATTATAGTCTCACAATGCTATCAACTGGCAGGCCTTTATCTTGATTAAAGGACAACTGTTTGCCACTGACAGCCCAGCATTGCCTACAGGTGATGTGCTTGTAGTGGCAGCAGATGGTGGTATGTGTTGGCTTTGCTCCTGCTGTTGTATTGGCTAATTAATTGGGCGTGTCAGCTTGTTGTAGACAGAAACCAAACCTGCACTATTATAATAATAATAATAAATCACCTTAATCACAAGCCTGGTAGAAATATACTTGAACAAAATCTTGACAGGTCAATCGACAAATCACACTGTAATGACAAAAATATCTAATTAATTATCAGTATATCCATGGCCTGATAACATTTAACACTGACTTTAGATTATTTGAATTTTTTTCATCAATTTTTATAAATACCAATATCCATGGTGCACAGAGGTTGAATCCTATGGGGATCCTCTGACTTTTTGTCTAGCACCACCGTGAGTTTGACATTTGGGGTTTTGAGTGAAATGTCTCGAAAACTACTGTGTGGATTAGAGTAAAAAGTGGTACAGGCATTCATGTTCTCCCCAGGATGAATTATAATAACTATGGTGATCCCCTGACTTGTCATCTAGTGCCATCATCAGGTCAAAAACTTTCATTTGTCCAATACTTTGTTTATATCTAAATACCCGCCAACCTAATGACATTTCCATCAGATAATGACATTTCCATCAGTACTTTGCCTTTAGTGCTAATTAGCAAATGTTAGCATGCTAACACACTAAACTAAGATGGTGAACCTGTTAAACAATATTCCCGCTAAACATCATCAAGTTAACATGTTGTCATTGTGAGTATGTTAGTATTCTGACAATAGCATTTATCATAAAGCACTATTGTGCCCCAGTGCAGCCTCACAGAGGGGCTAGCATAGCTGTAGACTTAGTCCTGTTGAATAAAGAGTAAGAGAGTATGACCAACTAGCATTCATTCACCACAGACATGTTGAATAGAACCTTCTCCAGGTACTTGCTTTCATTCATACTATCACTATCTATGCAATACCACATAATTTTAGTTGTATTGAGCTGGGAATGAGCCATGCTCTTATTCGATGCACCATAGTCCTGGACTGGTTTTATGCTTGTTTAATTTCGAACCAATTTCCTAGCGCTTGTAAAACACTTATCAAGGGAGTCCAGCCTTTAGCATAACCCTTATAAAGTATACGTCTTCCAATTCCCTTTTCTGCGTTTTTTGCTAAATCATTTAGCAGCTTGCCGTGAACCTGAGGAATGCCACAGATACAATCTTCCATTTGTGAGATGAATTTTTAGACCCCAAGGTGTCTGTCGCAGTGTAGTAGTCAGTTAGTAATGCTTTTAAAGTTTTGTGGGAACATTAAAGTCCTTGAAGATCCTACTTAAATCCTCACAAGCATGTGTGTGTGTATATGTGTGTGTGGTTAGACGCTGAAGTAGTTACAGCCTTTCCTGGAGCACATACTGGCTGTCCTTTATTACCTCTGTAAAGGGCCTAAGGCCTTCCAGGCTTACAGCAGTTACAATAGCTGTGCAGCCCTAAATTGCCTGGCGTCGTCCCTAAGCAAACTCATCCATTTTGCTGCATGTATTATCATATTTCTAAATCCACCTGATATACTTTTGGAACTAATTGACCACTTTCTGTGAAAATGAAGCATCAAGGACAAACAGGGACCCCCTCATCTAATTTTCGTGAACACGTTTGTTATGGCCTCAAGAACACATACACACATGCTCGTCCACACACACACACACACACACACACAGACCTGCTAAGGCACCTACTGACTGTCTTGAGTTTAAAACTCAAATCTTCTAAATTCCCTGGTGAGCAGACTTCCCACATATGCATGTTAATGAATCACTGTCTCAGCAAAACACACCAGCAACAGCAGGGGAGTTTAAAGACCAGAGGCTCTGAATGATCCTCACTGTCCCAATAGATTCACCTGCCAAGACATGTCTCCCCTTTCTGTTTTTAAGGTTTTTTCATTCCTCAAGTCAGCATTCGCAACTGCAGCCCTTCCTATTGTCCTGGCCTCTCTTTGTATATTTTTTTTTTCATGAAATGATTTTATATATATATATATATATATATATATATATATATATATATATATATATAAAATCATTATATAGCCTGGCCATCCCAGGTCCTTTCTGGGAGTTTGCATGTTCTCCCCATGTTCGCGTGGGTTTCCACTGGGTGCTCTGGTTTCCTCCCACCATCAAAGACATTCATGTTAGGGTTAGTATTTCCGTAATTTCTACTATAGGAACCATGTTGCCAGATCTCATATTTTCTTAGGCCAAAACTACAAAACTATGACCCAAGTTATAATAAACAAGATTAAGATTGTTAGTGGAATATTTGATTACACCGCAATCCCTTTAAGGTATGGGATAAAGTTAGGGGATTTTAGTTTTAAATGCATGAGCTTCATGCCAATGATTTCTTTTTAATTAGTGACAAACACAGCAGGAAAAAAGGAGAGGGCAAGAAAAAAAGAAGCATGAGGCAGGAAATTAATTCAGCTTGATTAAGTGATTGTTTATGAGGGACCAGAACCATTAAGTAGAATGTTATTTTCCCCACAATCCCTTTTAAATAGCCCTTGTCTTTACATATTGCTTCATATCCTGCTGCACAGCTGTTGTTTGTCACAGTGCTTCAAAAACCCCAGATTAAGCAAGTGTGTGTTTGACTAAGATTTGGATATCCATTGCTACAGATGGATGTCTTTAGATATGCACTTCCTCAATCCCAAGACAAAAAACTTGATTTTAGCATTGTTTCATTATGTTGCTTGTTGTTTGTCTTCTCTATGGATGATTGCTCAACACACTCATCAACCAATAGAAGGGATCCGTATCAAGACTGTTTTGTTAATGGTAATGAAGGCCTCTCTGACATTGGATTATTTCCTGCTCTTAGTCTGTTCCCTCACTGTCCACCACAATAAAATCTGGACAGGGATTATTGATGGCCTTGGTCTAGTCTATTGTGGAGACAACTTTTTTTAATGGGGGGCACTACTGGCACTAAGCTAGCCTGTCAACTTGTTTTGCTGTTTTACTGCATATATAAACACATTTACAATACATTCATTATAAAAACACCTTTTGGCTGCCTTGCAAGAATGTCACTACAACCCATTTTACAACATAGTATAGTGCAACGAGCGACTGTAAACATTAAAATAACTACACACTAACTCATTCATTTAACCACTATTTACCTTGTTGTATTTTACACAAACCTTAGCAAAACAGATGTCAAGCAGCCACAGTGACAATAAATACCGACAGCCACCATGTTGTCTCATTGTTTACACACATGAGCTAGCAAGACTCCATTACAGTGGGCAGGAACATTCTAAGTTTCTAACTAGTCCAAACATGCAATTTTCTATCATCAAACATCAGACAGGCTTTGAAAGTCCAGGAGACATTCACTCAGAAGGCTGTTCTCTGAACTAACACTCACTTTGCTGGATACTCCCCTCGTGGCAAAACTGAGGAACTCCATTTAAGACATAAAGCTTGAAACCTTAAGTATAAGGAAAATTTGACCCCTTTTCACTTAAAAACAGATAACAAGTCCAACTGAATAATTGTGACAATACATTTGTAGGTGTCACATATGCAAATGTAACTTGAGTATTAGGAAGCTCAAGAGCTTGTCTTAGCATCTTTTGCATGGGTGCTGGAAGGAGGGGTCCAAGGGGCCATTGCCCCTGCCCCACATTCTTTTTAAGTCATGAACCACTGCACCCCACAAAATTGCAAATGCAAAATATTGCAACACTTACAGTAAAAAGATATTTAATCATTCCCACCCGCTCTAAGACATTAGGTAAAATGAAGCAGGCAAACATAAAACCGGAAGAATATTTACATTTTACATTTACATTTTTCCAATCAAAGAGTGAATAGACTCTACCTCGCTGTCTGCTGTTGTTATTTCCTTGCTAACGCCGACTCCGGTGACACAAAGTTTTGGAAGTGAGCAAAGCAGGCCGATTTCTCTGTTGTTGGCTGCAAGAACCAAAAGTCTTCATCTACTCCTCTCATCCGAGGAAGTGAAGACCCAGTGGATTAACTTTATTTTTGATGGAAATGTCCCCACAAACAACTGGAAAACTCATAAATGTGTACGCTAACCATTTTACTTAGGACTGCTTTCTCAGCGAGGGCCAGTACAAACCAGGATTCGCTTAAAAACTGAAGCTCAAGGATGGATCGATACCGACTTCAAACTTGGAACCTGTAGGTTTTGCAATTTTTATGTTGCTTTACTGTTTATTTTACAGGTTAGCCTGTTGAACTTGGCGTTAGCACATTCCACGCCTAATGTGGCTATAGCGTTTATTGTAGTCACACATGCTGGAAAATGTTGGAGTTTGTAATATTGAGGGACAGTCAAGAGAAATTGTGTGAACATTACAGTTTTTTCCAGTTGCTAACAAGCATTGTTCAATACTGAAACCACATTTTCAAAACTCTTCACACAGTCAGCGAAACAGAAGTCAATGCAGACCAAACTGTGAACCATTTTTCATTGCTTTCAGACAAAATGCATTCAGTGACCACACTTTTCAAAATTCAGGAACTCTTTTCCCATTCGTACTCCACAACATGCAAAATACTATGTATTTTCAGCATATTTTTACTAACACACTGCATTCAAAATGATTAAAAACACACTCAAAACAGAATGATGGCAAATTCTGAGCATTTATGCAGTAATTATTTTAAAATATTCTCAATTTTATAGCCAAAAATTTAAAAAATAATCATTACAAGCTAATTGCAATTTTAGCTGAAATTCCACCCAGGTGTTCTGCCTTAGTCTCATTACCATGATTTAGTATAAAAGGGGATAGTTTGGAACAGAATTTGTTGGCCAATATGGAATGTAGAGCGGTTCAGAGAGGGAGAGTGCGTGGAGGACAAAAGAGAGGAAGGCCAAGAGTGGTGATCTCTGATGAGATAAGAGCAACAATTATTGACCATGTAGTAAATCGTGGTCTATCTTTGAGAGAAGCTGATCTAAGGGTGCAACCAAATCTGCCACGTTCAACAGTTGCATCAATAGTACGCATTTTCCGACAACACAACAGGTGAGATGAGCATCCCTTAATGATAACTGAATTACACATTACAGTAAAATACAATATAATGTGTACATATTTACACATATTGACATTTTGAAGCCTATTACAATACAGTAATAGTTGTGATTTACTGTAGGATCCAAAGGTTGCCCACGAGAATGGCAAGAAATTGCCATTGTGGATATGCTAAATGCCAACAATGCAATAAAACTGCAGGAAATTCGGGAGAGAGTGCTGGCAGACAATGGCACTTTTGAAAATGTGAATATGGTTAGCACAACAACAATTGCCAGACCCCTAGAGAAACATAAAATAAGGATGAAGCACACTGTACACTGTAGCCTTTGAGAGAAACAGTGAACGTGTGAAAGAACTCCGGTATCAATATGTCCAGGTAAGATGTCTGTTCAGTAACCAAACAGGGTACATACACATTGATGTATAATGTCAATTACTGTGAAACTGTTTGTAATTTATAGGGTAATGGAGATGGAAGTCAGACGAACTCCACATACTTTGTGTCTTTGTGGATGAAGCTGGATTCAACCTGGCAAAAAACACAACGCAGGGGAAGAAATGTAATTGGACAGAAAGCAACTGTGGAGGTCCCAGGCAAAAGGGGAGCTAACATTACGATGTGTGCAGCAATGTCCAATGAAGGTTTGCTGTTACACAAACCACTCATTGGCCCCTACAATACAGAGAGGCTCATTTCGTTTCTAAATGACCTACATATTCAACTTGTGCCAGCAGAGGAGAGAAGCCAAAGGGCATCAAACTCCCCTTCCTTCATTGTTGTGTGGGATAATGTGGCATTCCACCACTCTGCTGCAGTCACAGAGTGGTTTGCGGCACATCCCAGGATGTCAGTATTATACCTGCCTCCATACTCCCCTTTCTTAAACCCCATAGAGGAGTTATTTTCTGCATGGAGGTGGAAGGTTTATGACCACCATCCACATGACCAGATGACTTTTACTGGAGGCAATGAATGCGGGGTGTGGAGACATTTCTCCTGAAGACTGCCAGGGATGGATTAGACATTCCAGGAGGTACTTTCCAAGATGCATTGCCAGAGACGACATCAGATGTGATGTTGATGAGAACTTGTTGCCAAATGCAAGAGAGAGAGCAGACTAGAACCATCACTGTAATTTACCATAATGAACAACTACACATTTTGTTACAGTAATGTGTAGAATGTATTTTATTTATTCTTTTTTTATTATCATTACAGGAGTCCTGGAGTTTTTCCCTCTTTTTTTACCTTTTGGTTATAATTTTCAAGTACTATATTCATATAAAAAAAATGAAATTTTAATTTCTGATTCATTCGTGTTACAAATGCTTTCAATAAAGTGAAATTGTGTTACAGTATTCTATATGAAGAACTGATTTATGTGGAAAATCATTGAAACTTTAAAAAAGAAGTTCATCAATTATGTAATCCTTCCTGTTGTTAGTGTTTTTCAGGCCAGTGTGTTGTGAATGAAATGTGTGTTTTCTGAATGAGAAATGTTGCCAGTGTTATGTTTGTCACAGCCTGTCATGTTCTCACCAGCCAGTAGTCACACTCACCTGTCATTAACCACACACATCTGTGCACTAATCCCAGTCACCTGTCACTCATTACACACCTGCACCTAATCATCACTCCACTCCCCTATAAAACACCATCCCTTACCTCAGCCAGGGTCTGGTCTTGTTTGGAATAAGGACAGATCGCCATAGCCTGCCTCCACAACGCCACGGACTCACCTACTTCTGAGCGAAACGTCTACTCATCTCCAGAGCCCCGATCCCGACCATCTCCAGTGTGTGTCGCTCCAGATCCCGGTCCTGTGTGTCTCCACTCTCCAGTGTGTGTCTACTCAACCCCAGAGTTCCTCTTCTACCAGTTAAAGAATGGTAGCATTATCCTCTTCACATTTCCAAATTCCCTTTGTGTGCAATAAACTATCTCGGTCTCATCTAGGTGTCTCTGGTCTGCTCTGTCCGTAACAATGTTGGTCTGAGTGAGTTTTATAGGTGAGATTAACTGTTTGGCCATCATTCACGCTGGTAATGCAGACTATGAAGAGTATTGAAAATGTGGTTCTAGTATTGAACAATGCTTGTTAACAACTGGAAAACTGTAAGCCTCATTTGAAGCCAATAACCAGAGTAGTAGATTAGATGTGGAAAACAGTTTTTGCATGCTGCTTTTTGTGAAACTTCATTCTGTAACGCAAGGTCAGCTGGCTTTGTTGCTACACGAGTTGGTAGGTTACTTGTTCATGCGAAGTCTCTGGCCTATCTCAGAACAAATATTCTGGGTGAACGAACTTAACCAAATAACTTCTTAAAACGATCTGTTCTCAGTCTGTTCAGCTGAACTGTCATTGCGAGCGAACATGCAGGGACACTCAGAGATACTGATTGGAGATACTGATTCGAGTCATTCGTTAGCAGGAGAAATTAGGTGTGTTCAAGACAGCAACATCTAACTCTAATAATTTAACACCATTGGTCTTGGACTGCAATATATAACATTATCTAGATTTATATCTTATGCAAGGCTAACATTTAACCTTACACATAACCTTACTGTTTTGAAAAGAGGACAGCTAGAAGGAAACATTCACTGAACTGAGTGTGTCTTTGAACGTTGGTTACCTTTTGCACACCAGCGTGTGTCACTGCAGTGAAAACTGCAATATGAAACATGGGTGGCTGAACCTGAGATTGTCTCAGATCCTTTCACTGCAAGGGCATGTTCACTGAACACATTACAGTGAACATGAGCCCTGAGTGATAGACAGATGCTGAGTCGCTCAAGCCCCTACCTCTCCCCCTCTATCATGCCTTGAATTTTGGAAGTAGGACCAAAAACTGTATTTAATAATTAGGTGTTGCAAATATATGTGCTCTACATAACCGTTTGCAAACGGTCTCTTTATCCAACTAAATTCTCAGCTCACTGGCTTATCCTTCAGATGCAGGCAGCTGGAAAGGACTAGTGTGTCAGTATACCTGGATCCGGACCTTTTTAAATATCGACCTTTCAAGTAGGCCTATCACGATAACAACTCTTGTTGGATGATATATTGTCCCAGCAATAATTGCGATAAACGATATCATTTTAAGATCATTTGCATAAGGGTGGTGGGTGGCAGCAAGGGAGAGATTTATAGTCAAATAATCAAACTTGTACATTGTATATTTGAAGTAAAAGTCTACAAAGGGAGGGAGAAGATCAAACTATTTTAGAGTAGACTATTCTAGAGTAGAGACGAGAGAGGTTGCTAAATTTTTCGCTACTGTTTTTAAAAATAAAATTGCTAAGAGGTTCTAAAAAGTCGCCAAGTTTGTAACATTGTGTGGAGATGGAGCTGCCTGAGCCCCACCCACGGTGAAACTCCACACAGAGGACAGACGACGAGAGGACTGAAGCAGCGCGACAAGAAATGATAGCAGAAAGTGTCTCAGCATAGTTTTTTTTTCAGTTCATTCAGTTTAGGTGCTGTGAAAAAACGCTTAAGCGTTGCGCCTTAAGTCTTATAATGTAGGGAAAACCCTGCCGTTTATTCTGGCATAGTCTTGGCAACATTCTTGAGCAAAAAAGCATGTAACTCATGTAAACACAACAGGCAATATCAAGCTCAGCAAAAATGATCGAGGTCACGCTCATATCGTACATTAAGTCTAACGTAATTATTGCGACAGGCCTACTTTCAAGTTTTGTCATGTTTGAGTATTAGGTGTTGCACACCTTTTAGACCACGCTAACTGGACGTGCTGGTACTGAGTGGAAATACAACAATTTATGCTTCATTATCCTTCCAAAATATTAAGTTGTAGGCTACATTATGAAGTGTTTTACTTTACTTACTGTGACAATTGTGTTGATGCTACTGTAGTGATTCTGAAAGTGGGTGAAAGAGAGTTAAGGGCCGCAAGATATATTATTCATTTCCATTTTTTTTACTATACAGTTTTAGTAAGGTTTCATCGCATACAAAATAGGCATTTACATTAACATTTTAATATTTCTAACGTATCAAAATGAAGGAAATAAGCAGCAGACCATATCAACATATTAAAAACCTAGTTAAATATGCAGTGGCTACAGCGCAAGGTTGCCATAGTAATGCAACACGCCCTCCAGCATGTTTTTCTGGGTGCACAGCAGTCAGGAGTATTTCATGTGCACAAAAGTCAGAAAAAAGCAACTACCAGAGAATGGAAAAATGCGTCATGTATGGCTTTATATTAGTCTTAAAACCAGCGCAAACCAGGCGTGTGTACGTGATATAAGCGCACAGAGCAGCATCCGCGAGTGGAAAAGCATCCTCGTGAGGGAGAATTTCTGCTCTGCGTGCACAAATGCGGTCCCACAAACATGGGGCTGTGACTGTCCCTATGCGCTCGCAACTGCTCAACACTCGCTCACTTGTCAAGTTGACTTTGGAGGCGGGGATGGAACAGACAGTGGCTGATCTCAGCTCCTTTGATTGGTCACTTTGAATACTGACCATGACCTCTGATTGGCTGTTTGGTTTGATCACTGACACAAAGACCTATTATGCTCATTTCCAACTCTATATTATCATACTAGAGTATCTTTGCATGATTCAGTTTTATCTCCTGTCTCTTTCAGGCCCCCCTCCCTAAAAGCCCACTTTCTTCTGATTGGCCAACTTCGGGAAGCCCAGCAAGGGGCAGCACCCAGTGCTTGTGAGATGAGCACCACCCACACCATCTCATCCTCTTGCCAGAGTGATCAACACCATATGACTGATACAGTTGCTTAGCTTGGAAAATAGCGATATGGGGCACTGAAGTGATGAATTTACTGTTTCAGACCACAAATGAGACAAGAATTAGGTATTAAAAACAATAAACACCAGAGCGTGTTGACGCAGATGTGTTGTCTTGCATTTATGAGCCAAGATGAACTGAAGCAGTTTTTAAACTGAGCACAACATGACACTACTGACAAACTGACAGTTTCTGATCCAAACTCAAAATCTGGCAAGACAGAGTGACGAACAAGAATCTCGATATGTACCCCTTAATATCAGAGGACCCTGCACGGAAGACAGCATTATTCAATGGGATAGCCGCACATCTGCTGCTTCTGTGTCTGCTGGATGTGTAATAGGCAAGTGTTTGCTAACATGTTAGCCATAACATCTTTATAGGGTTAGGGCTGGGGGGTTTTTGGGTTGTTGTGGAGCCCCCAAGTGGCTAAACCAATCAGTAATTGCAGTTTTAAATATATTTCATTGGTAATCAACTAAATTTAAGGTAAGTTATTTTTTAGGAATATGAGGGAAAACACCACTTTAAAGCCTAAAATCTTCCTTGTTAAGTGCTGACAAATCGTCTGAAAAGAGGACCAAAAAGCTAGCTCATATTGTAATGACAAGGAAAGACTGTCTGTGTCACTTCAACTTTGTCAAATGCACACTGTCTACTCACTGAAGAGGATTCACCATTACTGTAAAGAGAGATAGAGGCATAGGAAGGATACAGAGAAGATGAGACACCAAGATTGGATAGGGAGGAAAAGTGACGGTGTCACAGCCCTATTGCGTCATCTTTTTACCTTTACCTTAAATGATTTGAAAAGTGATGTTTTTTTAATTAGTGCCGTCGCCATCCAGAAAGTGAATAATGCCATATAGCTGTGACTATAGCTAGTCACTCCAATTAACTTGACATCAAATGTAGAATAAGTTTCCGTAGTGACAGGATGTTGGTATAACCCCAGCACCTGACATTTGGGGGTGAAATGTGTGTGGTTTTGTGTCTGGATGTGTGTGTTTGTGCGAGTAAATTAGCTTACTTAGTTGCACTATACTGTAAGGAATCACTGTGACATTCTGAAAGGTTATATTGATAACATTTTTATGTAGATGAATGGGTGTTTATTTTTTTAAATACATGCACAGAGCTTTTAGAAAGGTGCAGAATAATCACTTTTGCTAAAAACAAAATTATGATTGTGAATTAATCATTTTAATAATTTTGACTGGTCCAAATGAATGTTTTGTTTATCTCTGTGTAAGATGTCTGACATTTGGTTCCTGCTTCTAACAAGGCTTGTGAGCCAATAGTATAACAACGTTGGTATCACATGGTATAGTTGCCAGTTAGTGTGGAAAAAATGGACACTGACGTTAGCACATATTAGCTATCTTAGCTTAATCGTCCGAACAACAATAACCCACAAAATTACAATTCTGCATATTTAAACAAAATAAACAACAACTACTGACAGACATAGTCCTTAAAACCTTAACTAAAGTGTTGTAATTGGTTAGATTGTCAAAATTAGAAAAATAACAGCCTTACATTAGCATTAGTGACGGTTGTGTCCAGTTACCTAAAGTTATAGTTATCTCAAACAATGTAACGTTATAACAAAGATGCGTATTAGAGGGGATTTAGAAGTGTGCTAGGGTCCGACACAACTGATGGCCCGGGGCCAGTACAAGTTTATGCAGGGCAACTTGATTGACCAGTCACTGGTCCGTCCAGGCCAGTGGCGGACTGGCGGACCATGGGATCCCAATATATTACCAATGTGTCATGTCGAAGGTAAATTAAAGTTTTGAAGAAATACTGTAAATCTGCTCATTATAGTGTTTAAACCCAAAACATGACTGTTATCGAAGGTGTCATCTCATATAGCAGAGGGGCTTAATAGCATCCCTACAATGTACTGTAATCCTACTCTTTGATTGGATTAAAATGTAAATATTTATCTAATGTTAATGTCTTATGGTGTAAGGATGATTGAGATCTATAGCTAATGTATAGCTATATATGTTGCAAAATGAATTCATTACTCTATCACGAAAGATTCATCACTTGGCATGACTGAGTCGGAGTCTCACTCCACTCAACCATGAAATATGCAGATTGTGCAACGAACTGGCAACCACTGGAATGGGGGGCGGGTCATCTAGTGGCTGGATGTTTTCAATGTTATCAATAGCACCTTTAACTACAGTTCTCTCAAAGGTATATCTTTTCTTCTCCAGAAAGCATATTGTGGAGAGTGATGGTATAAAAGAACACAACACGCAGCAGATAACCTTAAAAAAACTGTGAAAAAAATTCTTGCAAACAAAACCAGATAAAAACATTTATTAGAAAAGGTTTAGTGGTAGAATATTCCACATGTAGTACCTGACAAATGCATTAAAGCAAGAAAATACTTGGGCATCACTGTAGACAACAAAAACAATGTTGTTTGTCATTGTCTCATACCTGACCCGCAGTGACCCCATATTCCTATTATAAGTACACCAAAAACCAATTACAGCTGCAATTATTTTTCTTTCTCATAAAAGCAGCCATGAACACACACACACACACACACACACACACAGGAAACTAACTTAACCCAATCTCCTGTCAGTGGAATAATAAGACACTAACACGCAGTACACGTGTCCACGCCTCCCATGCAGTGTTCTTTTTGCCATTCTTTAATGATGCTTCTTAGGGTGCAGCAGAAGCACAAAATACAGACTGCAAGCAATTTGGCTTGATTTGTTAATCCAGATTAATTGTGTTAGGAAGAGGCAGTGTTTTATTGCCTCGATTCAGTACAGGACTACAGTATACTTCTTTAGCATCGGTTTAGAAATTAGATTCTGTGTCTCTACAGTATGTAGGCTCCTGTATTGTTGTTTTTTTTACAAGAGGGTCTCTCTGGCAGCAGGCTTTGTAAGTGAAGCTGGTGTCAAACCAGTCACTCAACCCCTGAATACTTGACGAAATGGCTTCGTAGCTTGAATGTCTTTTTGAATGTGTGATATTGTTGGCTATTATCCAACTGTTTTCGGTTTTAGTCTCGTTGATGCTCTCTCTGTACGCTCTTGCAAAAACTCGAATGGGCATTTGGCAAAGTTTCAAAGCCTTGAATAATTCTCGCTGAACAGCATTTGATCAAACGAGGTGTTGCTAGGTTACGGCGCTGAGATGCTGGGAGTTAAGTGGACATCCAGTGGTCACTTCTTATAAAGGGGCTGTCACATCAAAATTCTATAACTGTGGAAATATGCTAATAGGTGATAAAATGTGCAGGAAAAGAGCTCCAGTACATTGACATGGTTGCTGTAACTACTGTAGGCTAAAATCTGAGATCAATCATCATTAAGCATCACTTGGCAACTGGTGCTGATGAGTGTGGATTTCCACATCTGATATTGTATCTAGCCAATTTATTTGACTGTGACATTATAAACCTTAGTGTGAGGCTGTGGTCATCACAGGTTGTTGGGCTGCAAACCAACAGTTCAAAGACTGACTGTGGATTCTTTCAATCTGACATAAATAATAAAGCGACAAGATAATCAAATACTGTATGAGATCTACAAATTTCTGCTGATGCAAACATCTAATCAAATAAAATTACTTTCAATAGACATAGAAATACATTATTTTTGTATTACTTATGTAACAACTTATATTTAGTCCTTAATCCCTGTGTAAAATAAAAAGTCTGTGTAAAATTAAAAAAAAGTAAAATTGAAACACTTAAATTTTATGCATGCTCATCATGTACCGTGAAAAACTGAAATAAATGATAGTATATTATATTCGGATCCAGTGGTTATATATCAGCAACACTTGCTTGCTTAACTTTGTTCCTCCTTTACTCCTCATCTTGACGCCGTTGTCCATTAAGGATACTAAGATTTTTATAATGTTGTATTTAGGCATGGGACGATATTAAAATATCAGCCAAAATAATTGCGATTCCCAATATTATCCGATTATCATCACAATATGCTTAAAACTCTTAAAATGGCACTGAAACATACTGAAATCACTTTACCTTACATTTTGTTAAGAAACAAATATTTTCACAGATAGGACACACATCTTTTTACTGAACATGTTGGTAAGCAGGGCAACAGGGAAAGGACAAACGCAGACAGTACAGGCGGACTGGTGCAGTTCAACGATTTATTTGTCGCTTACAGGCAGGTATAGGTTGCAGACGGGCAGACCGGTAGGCAGGGTGCACAAGTTGGCAGAGAGGCAGGTAGGTAGATAGGCAGCAAACAGGTAACATGCAGGCAGGCCGATAGGTTCAAGTGGTCAAAGACAAAAATAGTTAAAAAAAAACAGCCAAGTGTCTTCAGTTTCAAGAGTTAGTCAATTGCTCTTCCATAATAAAGGCAACAGGAATAAATATTCATATACATCATTTTTGTGCACTTTTGGAGTGTTTGTTTTGCACCTGGCATTTCCTCTGAGCTCTGACTGGACTTATGTTTATCATCATGAAGCTCTGGTAGCTCTGAGTTACTGGAGATACTTCCACCGGACAGAAAAAGAGTATACAGGTCTTTATTTTCCAGATTATTTCCATGCATACACAGCTCTTGCTTTCCTACATAACATGATTACGTTTTTTAAAACATAGAATCAACTCGGGAAAGGTAGTTGTGATATGACATGCTTTTTTCTTTTTTAAATACCAACCACATCCCTTGCTCGTGAAGATATCTGTCGTCACCCCCCCAAAAGCAGCTAGATAGTTAACAAGTGATGTCTTCTTCTTTCCCTAATGACCAGCACTTCTGTCAGAGACACTTTAGTCAGAGGGTGTATAGGACCACTTATTGCATAAACATCTATACTTTACGTTGGCAGAACAAGCTCTGCTCCATCAGGTGCTTCCCAGTGAATCCAAGGTGCACCCCAGGATTCATTGGTGAATACAATATTTGTATAAGATATACAAAATGCACAAAGCAAGCGCTGCTATTGCCACGTATGACAGTGAGAAAGTAGACCTGGAGGAGCCTGGTTGGTGGACACAGTCTTGGTAATTTTTCATTCAGTAATGGCATATTTAGATAAATTCTAATTATTATAATTCAAGCTTTATTAATGGAACTCATATGTACACTACCGCTAAAAAGTCTGGAGTCGCCTGCCACAAAAGCTTGATTCGGTACAGTCAGATGGCTGAGAGGAATACTCTATATTTTTGAATGGTCTTTCATGCTTTTAGGTTGTAGAAAGTCCTCTTTACAAATAGATATTATTTTGTATGAAAGGTTTGCAAAAAAAGTAATGTTTTGTACATGGAGGATAAAACACTGTATTATGGTTTAACCAGACTGACACCTGAAACGGCAGAAAGAGACAAAGATACCTCTGAGCAACAGTCAAATACGAATATAAGAAGTCAGCAGTCATTGGTAAAAGAAATTGGAAGCTTAGCGTTAAAATCTGTGCAGATTTAAATATGAATAGGTTCCTGTTTAAGTGTCTGCACAATAATGCCTATAACAAACTGAAATTAACAGGCCTGCTCACCAGCAGACACCCACCTGAGCTCTTTCCTCCTGGCTTCGCCGTGTAATCCGCTCGGAGCAGAAACACGCAGCTGAACCGAAGTCTCCTGATCTACTGCAGTGCAGTGAATGCCTATTAGATCTCTGCAATGAAGTTTAGCTCCAACGGCTATTCCACAAAGCCTGTTAGCTAACTTTAAGAAGCATGAAGCAAGTTAACGTCGAGCTGTAAGGACAACCACAGGTGGAGCGACTGGCTTCCTCTGATCTCTACAAGCGGACACTGCACAGCAAAAGAGGCTTCCACAGCGGAACCACAATTCTTTCCAGCTTGGCTCGTCTACAACAGACTGACTGCCAGCTAATAGCAGCTCCAAAGCCACCTCTCTTTCCCTTCCCACGGCATAGCATAGAGTAACAGTGTATATAGCTAAGCACACGACTGTTTAACTTTTGTACATATGATGTTACTTTTCATTGAGGTTTTATTGTTGTGATCTTCTCCATGGTTAACGTGAAGGTGGTACACCCAAATACGTGTGACCACATTTGATATTATTGAATAAAAAGACAATACTTTATTTTAATTTGTGCAAATATACTCTGGTAATTTATTTTTACATTTATAATATGTAGCCCTGTGTTAATATTGGTGAGTAAAAGAGTGGAACAAAGTAAGCAGAACCTTTGACACTGTGGTCGCGTACCCCAGGTTGCCTATAGTGGGCCAACTTCCTGTTCCCCTTTAGACGCAATTTGGGAAAAGACACGAGTGTACCTGTCGTTCTTTCTCTCACACTCTACTTTTATTTTACAGGTCAGTACTTGGTTAAAATTGCCATAAATGAAAGCATTGAGCTTCGTATTACTTGTGTACTTGCTGAAAAGTAATATTGTGATGATTTGTGTAACTTTTGGCTCAGTTTGAGAAAAGTTTACTGAACCGTGGCAAGGTCAAGGCGGTAAAGCTAGCTGCGTTGCGCCGATAGTCTCGCGAGAGTTTGTCAGTTCGCGCTGAATGTGTTTATTTCACTGTAACCTTGGATTTTGGGTTTATGTACTTTATGTATAGTGCTCCAGTTTAATGCTCAAGCCTCCTGATGTGACTTTATTAGAGTTAAAAGACCCATTGTGCACTATTTGTTAATTTAATGTAGAAACTGTAAAGAAAAGCCATATTGTAAATGTTTTGGTTTACTATATTGTAATTTTGTTTTATACTTTATCTAAGCTAACTAATGTAAGGTGCTTTGTCCAAATTTAAGTAAGATTTATGCACTAATACTAGTTGGAATAATTAATCTTGAGTTTTGCACTATGTCAATAGAAGTCAATGTAATATTAAAAGTCCAGTATGTAGTCTGTACTGCAACTGTAAAAAGGTCAAGTAACAGTGCAATAAGCAGCAGTAGAAGGTTTTGGAGTAAATACAGATACATATTGCAGTGAAATGGACTTTATTTAGACTTTCAAAGTTATTTTTGTAAACGAGACAAGTAAATGCACTTTTGTAAATTACATGTGTTTAGATAAGAAATAAGAGACGCAATTTGGGAAAAGACACAAGTGTACCTGTCGTTCTTTCTCTCACGCTCTACTTTTATTTTACAGACTTTTTCTCTTTGTTATTGTGGTCGCCACGCCTGGGACCCGTAACATGAAGTTTCTTATTGTAACCATAGTTCTCAGCTAAGTTGATGTTAGTTTATGTTATGCTCCACACATACCGTCTTTGCATGCTAACTAACTCCTTTTAACTTGGCACCGTTATCCTAAACAGATCACACATATACACCTCTAGTTTGGCCCTTAAAGACAACTACACCCGGCAGAGAGAAACTTTAAAGCTCCCGCTTCACATGTTCCTTTGTTTCTGACCAAACATACACACATTCCTTTTGGCGCACACCCAGACCACACACACACACCCTTTGTTCTGTAGTTTAGTATTTAGAGTTAGACTTTACATTGTGTGTTTTTGCTTTGTTTATCTTTTAAATAAATGCTTGTGTATAATTATGCTGGTTTCTTTAATGTTGCACAAGAGTGAGTAATTTGCCAACCTCTTCTATGTAGAATTCCAAATCGTTCAACCTACTAGCTATCAATGGTAATTATGGTTATAGTTACTCATTTAATTATTAATATGAGTTCCACATTAATAGTTTAGTGTATTTTATGAGACTCAATCAATTAACTGGCTATCATTTCTCTTCTTTAAGAAGAGTGGTGCCCCCGAGGACTTTATTAATTAAAGTTATTTATGATTATCTTTGATAATTCTGATAATTTCATAATTAATTGATAGCACCTACACAAGTGGGTGCCCCCCTTTAACCATTGTAAATCCCAACAACTCGAAGAGTATTTCGGGGAAAAAAATGATACATCAGTATTCTCCCATCATGCAACACTGTGGGGACAACGACTAAACGGAAGTTTTAATAATTTAATTATTCTAAAACTTTTTCAAAAGTAAATAATACATTTGGTGTATAATTAGAATATTTTTATCTATGTTAGAATAGCCATTACTGAAAGAAAGAAGAAAAAAAATCACTCCAAACTTTTGAGCGGTAGTCTATGTATAGACTTGCATATGTGGACAACTCAAACACAGTTTTACAAGGTTAACCACAGTTGTAAATCAATGAGCAAGGCATAATACAGTGCAGATAACCATAGCAACCGTACCTCATCTTCATGCCACGTTACCAGGCAACTCTCACTGGTGAAACAAAACTAAGTTAAAACTGCTCGAATCAATATTATTAGGTTAACAATATATCAAATGACTAAATGTAATGTGAAAGGGGTCACTCATAGTGAAAATCTCGCAGAGAATAATAACCCAACTCACCAATAGGGTGTACATACTGACAATGCTGATGAAGCATACATAATCAATAGCGTATCAGTGTACTGATTTGTGGTTTAACTTTGGAGGATTCTTTGTCCACTTTCAGGAAGTAATCAGAATACTAAAACTGGAAAAAATTTAATTTCATATCAGCTCACCAAATTGCAAATTTCATGCCTAGTTACAGCCTACGTTAACAAGTTCTCTTGCTTTGTCTCCGTCTCCACATTCTTCCAGGCTTCATGTAGTGTATCTGTCCCGCTTCATCCACATTAATGAGCTCCTCCTGCTGTAAACTCTGATTTAGACACCACGTTGCTTAGAGCTGAGGCAGCACAATTCTTGCCCATCTCCACCATTTCTGCTCAATAAAACAAGAATAACACTACAAATATTCATCCCAACAGTATTTTATCCATTATGGAAAAAGGGAGAGAGAAAGAAAGACAGAAGATGGGAGAGGGACAGTGAAAGAGAGATAAATGGGGGAGTTCATTATCCATTATGAATGACTACCTCGGTGCTCCCCTCTATTCAAAAGGATTTTTATAGCATCACAGAGTGCTGATGCAGTAAAAGTGTATTGTGGGTCTTGAATGATCACGGCCAGTCTTTTGAGGTGGTGATGTCCTTTGTGTACGCACTGTAAGCCCACTGAGCAGGCGTTTCCAATAGATGCTGCAAGAGCAAACAGCACATTAAGAGTCCGAAAGACAAGAGGCGTTCAAGAGCGACTTGTTTTTGCCTGGCGAACACAGGTTTGAATAAGAGGTGTAATGAATCGTGTTAATATTACAAACTGGTTCCTCATACATGGGCACATAAACACTTGTGTTAACACATGCACATATACTCATTTGCTGAGGGTTGCAGCCTCTACAGTAACCACAGAGAGAGGAATGATGATCCTTCAAGATAATGAACCATGTATGACAATAGCCAGCAGCCTCACTGCGAACACTGTCACAGTGTGTGTGTCTTTCCTTGTTAAGATTTCCTTAAGGGTAAAAAGATCTATGAGTAGAGTTTGTCTGTATATTTAAGATTTTAAGGTTAGATTAACTGTCTTTGTTTAACCCTCTACTGCATATCATTGCCCCAAAGAAAGTCTTTTTGACCTTCACACCTTCACATTTATAAATATTTACACACGTAATATCTGATGACATGTTTCTGATGATCGAAATAAGAAGCTGAAGTGGACATAATGTTGCATTTTGGTTTGGGAAGCAAAGGCACATGTGGCACAGTGCCAGAAAAGAGTGTGATAAATTGGACTACTTTTAATGACAAGATAATTTGTAGGAAAAAATACATGTAAGTGCATGGATCCTGAAATAAGCATAACTAATGGTTTAAAGACATATTTGATTTGATATATACATATATGCATACAACCTTTTTCAGCTTGAGACCCAAAAGAGAGATGTGGTGTCTCCCCAGGACCCAAACTTATAAAAATACATCATGAATTGCCATAACATCTACATTTATAAACACACCATGCATTTAAAATGTAGATGACAATTATTTATTTCATTATAAAAGTACATCACAGATATAATCAAATTTGTTGAGTGTAATGTTAAGTTTCTCACCACCTCATAACAAACTTGCACTGTCCAGTAAAACGCTAGAGAACTTTTCATTTGAAAGGGATACAGGAAGTGTTGAGTTTTTATTAACAGCATAATGCAGTAACTTTAACAGGGCAAACAGGGTGGATCAAAATGAGGCTTCATAATAAAATATTTTAGTGACAGTTCACATTTCCCATCATGCCTAGTGCTGGACTGAGTAGTTTGTTAAGTTTGATGTTTTCTGTTCCAAAATGCAAACGTTACTTTTTGTTAGTGTTTATAATGTGTCTGTTCAGAACATGGTGGAGCAGCAGACTGTTACAACCACGATGCACCCCAGAAAGCCACAGGAAGTCCTTTCTTCTTGTGGCAATCAAACTTTACAACTCATGTACCTCATGTCTGTCTGTGTGAATTACAATCATTACAACTCTCTGATTAATCTAACATTATGGGACATACACGTGTGTAGCATGAAATGACTACAAACTAATTTCGTTGAACATCCTTGTGTTGTAAATTCATAAATAAATTACCTTGTACCTTGTATAATGTGCAATATCAGACATTATGACCATTCCGTATTAATCATATACACTTACCTGTACTTCAGATTTGTTATTGTACATACATAGCCTTATGCCACTTCTCAAACATATCTATGATCCTTATTGCTAACCTGTTAATATTTTTTGGCATTAAGTATATTTAGCAGATTGTATATTTCATATTTACACGCTTCCTACTTTGTATGCCAACTGCTGCACAACAATTTCCCTCGGGATAAATAAAGTTCTATCATATCTTCAAAGATCAAAGTTATTACAATTCATCCTCTGGGGGACATTAATGTGTGTACCAAATTTCAGGGTGAACCCTCTAATTGTTGTTGAGATATCACACTAAAAAGCAAAAATGTCAACCTCATGTTGGTGCTAGAGTTATTAGAATTTATCATCTAGGAACCATGAATGTCTGTACAAACTTTTGTGCCATCCATAGTAGATATTGTGATATTTCACTGGGGATCACATCAAGGGATCACCAAACTCAGTAGGATACATCTTCTTGGGACCAAGAACATGGCAATCCTACCAGTAGTTATTGAGATATTCTCCCTGTAGCTTGTAACTGTCGTCGATGTTGTTGTCAGACAGTTTTTTCTTGTTGACAAGAAATTTTATTTGAGATTTTTCAAACATCAAACTCAAGGTCTGTTATTACTCAAAGGGCATGTCAAATTGAGCGCTACACTGATTTAGCATAAAAAGCCAAAAACTCAAGACAAGTTTAAGGAAAATTGCATGCGGTGTTCCATCCCTTCACTGATTCATTAGTCTTTTGGAAAGATCTTGTAAAGTACAAATTTACATGAGTGTCAAATGTGTTATGCTGGAAGTAGTTATTTGCATTTTATTGAGAAAGAGCAATCTGATTTCATGGTTGATACTGGTGATGCATGTTAATGTCTGGTGTAAATCAAACATGGATGATGCCTATGTGGAATACATCCGGGTACAGGATTCATATTAATGCAACACTCAGTGCTTCATAAACCCTTCAGGTTTTTGTTGTTTTCTTGTCATGTTGTTTCAGTCAGGGATTGCTATAAGAATTGACATATATTACACCGACACATACACTCACACTTGCATAGAGATAGAGAACATAAGACAAATTGGAAACTTCAGTCATGCATCTTCTATTTGCCAGCAGGTTGTCATTCGCACCTTCCCTGGCTACTGCTGATATGTTGACAAGGAGCAAACTGCCTGTGAGACAATGACAGCTACATACTGCTCCTCAAACAGGCTGCAACAGAAAGGGTTGCATTCATAAAACAAGGTATTTACTGGGACTGGATTTACATCTCATTGTAAGCTGCTGTCCTTCACCACAAGTGCAGTTTAACATTCGAGACTGTCCTCACCAGAAAAATGACATCAGTTGACCTATGTTTACAGCAATGTATGACTCGTCTGTCAGAGTCAAAGGCGGATGAGTAGCTTGACGTTGTTGCAGAACTACTAAAGGGAGTGGTCAAGGTAGGTGTTGTCATGCCATTTCCTACCAACAGGCAATGTTGGTTTGTTTTAACCATGACCATGATTTTTCCCAAACTTTAACCAAGTAGTTTTTGTGCCTAAACCTTACCTAACATTAAGTATAGAGGTGCAGGTCAGAAAACAATCAAAACCACAGTGCTCAGCTGTTTTAGCAAATATGAATGTTCCTGTTTGTGACCCATTTTTAGAGATTTAAGTCTTCAGTAGACACCAATGGGCTTGGGGCCAAGTGCCAACTTGTAGTTGAAAAGTACTGATAGATGGACTAATGCATTGTTGGATTTGGACTTTTCATGGAATTTCTTGACAAAAATATAGAATATTGCCAACTTTATCTTTTAAAGCATCTATGATGACCAATGTTTTCAAATTAACAATGGATTACATGAATATTTGTAATAGGTTGCTCATAGCGACAAACCCACAGAGAATTATCACTCAACTCTGCAGTTCCCCTCAACTCTATGGAGCGTTTTATTGTATTCCATCTTATTGTTTTGGTTTTATGGTCCGCAACTTTACAGCTTTGGTTCGTTCTCACAGATTTTATTGCCGTTATTTTTTGGGTGTAGCAGGCAGCTGTTTTCAGCAACCAAGTTCTGATAAACCAACAGTACACTATCTCCTCAGCACCAAACAGCTGACAGACGAAGTTAGCGACTAGCTGGTGAACATAGTGGAGCATTTAGCAGCTAAAGAGCCAGATATTTCCCTTTGGAGTTTGGTAGACACCAAAACAGAGCTAAAAGGAGAGTGAATATTGGACTTACACTCATCAAGTGTCCAGAAACACCACACCAAATGAATGACACTGCTCTGTATCTGCTGAATATGGCAACAGGCAACTGTTTGCTAACAAGTTTGCCATATTAACTTAAGGTGTCTTTTACAGCTTGTTTCCACTGCCCCCAAGTGGCCAAAAAATCAAATATTATAGGTTTAAGTCTTCTAAATCAAATTTAGAGAACTGGGACGCTTTGAATGGCAATAATCAACTTACCATCCATTTTGGACTTGAAATAAGTAAATTCACACACACAAAATCACAATTCACGCACTGACTGCATTTACACAGACATTAATATCACAAGTTATATAAGGTTTTTAGAGAATCTGTTTACACCTGCAAACATGTCCTGGTTGCCAAAACCAGGACCCCTTATGCTATCTGGAGTACTCCGATATGGGATACTGAGGCATGTAAACTCCTTTTCCAAGTTTTTAATCACTTTCATGTGGGCAGGTGCTTCCTCAGCATGTGTTACGTTACTAAAACAAAAAATGTGATGATAAACAATGTAATGATAAACACGCTGATATGAAAGTGAATGTCTGACAGCTGCAATGTAGACTGCTGATCAGATTATGAAGGCAAACCAAACAGAAAATTCACCGGTAAAGGAACTAAAGTGGGTTCATCCTCAACAGGACACATACGCATCTTACTGGGAATAATAAAAATTTAAAAAAAAGATGAGCTACATTATTAGAAACCTGGATACTGTTTATGCAGGGATATGAATACCCAGGTTTCTCATGTTCCATGTAGACATCATATCCAGAACATGATTTTTTTTTTTTTTTTACTCAAAACCGGGATACTTGTGTCCATGAAAGCTGTATGTTCGAAAAGTAATTTGTTGATTGAGTTAAGGATGACCCAACCATTGAATATTAAAAGGGAAATGTGTTCCAGTCTTCAGTTGCTATAGAGATAGGGACTACAATCAATCTGTCCCACCAGTAGAACCCCCACTGTTATGTTATTCTGTAAGACTGAGACAGCTTTAGTTTTCATCAAAACATGAGGCAAGAAAACTTTTTTTGTGTCAGCCCCACTCTGCTGAGAACAGATGGCAAGGTGATTTGTTCAATGTGTTTATTCAGTTAGAATGTTGCAATATGGAGGCACATAAATGTAATTAGCTACAAATTGTTGCTGAAGATGAAAATACCCAATGCAGGTGCTCATGTTGTCAGAAAGAAGGCAGGTGTTAGTTGAGCTCAGACTCACTTATTTTCTGCTTGATGGACAAATGTATTTGTAGAGCCTATCATTGGTGTTGATGGAGTCATCTCTGCTATAAAGGACTGTTTTTTGCAGTAGCCATAATGGGTTTTTCCTTGTAAGCATTTGGTTTCAGCTATCTTGTTCTTTGGAGCTATGGGTGTTTGTTCACAATGTGAGGCATGCTAAATTAGTTAATATATTCACATGCAGCAGCACATTTCCTGTTTTGTGTTTCATACAGTAGTTTGGTTTGCTACAATTTTTATCCTCCTCAGTTTGCTGTGGATTATTAGACTGCAGACTCTCCCTGTAAGAGACACTGTATTCATCATCCTGTGATCTTACTCAGAGGCATAATGAAAATACGAGCTGCCTCTGGCCTTACATGACATCTGTTTCAATCTGTCCACATATTAACATCTGATTTATCACTGCAGACTGGCCATGAAGGTGTTACAATACGTTAGGTGACATAGTTCCAAAGAATTACCCCGTTTAACATGATTTAAAAACAAAAAGATTAATTTACTGAAACATAACACAGATGTAGATGCAATGTTTGTCATGCCTGGTTTACAATAGCTGAATGATTGATTGCATTAATTAAAATAACTATTACCTCTTTTTTTAATGAGAGAAAAGAAAAGATTGGTACACAATAGCTTGATAACATTTCTTGCAGGACTTGACAACATTCCCTACAATTATGGGAAAAAGCTACTTTAGTGTGCACAGTCTTTAGCATGAACACTACTAAATATAAATGTTGTGAGCATTCAATTTGCGTGCCAAAGTTCTATTTCCAAGAAAATATGTACATGGAGGACGTCTTGCAGTATTGTATGGTGAAAAGAGAGTTTCCTTCATGTCTCCCACTAATCCCAAACAGTTGGTTTCTTAAACTCAGAAACCAATAGGGCAATTAAATTTTTTTTATCAAAAGCTTTTCTCTGAGCTGAGGATCAATGGCATGAAAATTCCCTGGGTTCAAAGCAAGTCACAGCCTAAATGTTTAACCAAATCCCTCTGGCTACGTGTATGCCAGAGGATTTGGTTAAACACACGCACACACAATCCAAACTCAGTGACTCCTGAAAACAAGGGCTGAGCCTAAACTGATAATGAATATCATGCTACTTGGACGTCATCCTACTTTGATGCATTAAGTCAGATATTTGAAAGCAGACTGGTATAGATGACAGAACATGTCTTGCCCCTAATCCGTCTATCAGCTGATTTCCCCACAGATGCTGATTGATTTAAATCTCTTGCAGCCCGTCTCCGAACCTCCTCTCAGAACCGCTTTAACTCAATCACTTTCTTGTCCTCCTCTTCCTCCCTTTCCTCTAACTTTCCACAAACATCAACAAACATGCACTCAATACATTTGTAAATGAATCTTGCGCTACAATATGATCCCAGGTAGGGAGCAGCTCTTATCCCTCTCCCTAATGCCAAATAAAGGTCTCGGTTGATGTACAATGTTCCCTTAAAAGCATCATCAGCTCTAGAAACTAGAGACCAAAGAACATCTCTCTGCAGTAAATGTAAAAGAGCTAGAAGCTCATTAAGTAACTTTTATTCTTTTTTCAAAGACTAATAAAAATGAACAAAATGAAAAAGCGTCTCCAGGTAAAAAAATGCGATCAAAACAAAATGTGAGATGAGAGTGTGTGGGCTGGTTTGATCTGCAAAGGTATTAGAGCTCACCAAGTCTCATTAAACAGAAATCAGCATTTTATCTGACAGATGCACGGGAAAGGTTGAGGTACAGTACTTACAGCAGAAGTACATTGTTGAGATGTGTGGAAGGAATGGAACTGGAACTACCTCAAAGTTTATTGGGTGAGTAAGTTATAATCCTTAAATCTGTACTAATCAAAATGTTTATATTTACAATAGATCAAATGAGTATGTGTATAGTGAAAGGGTTCATTTGTAGTAACAAACCCACAGAAAATTATCACTTGCGTCTGCTTTATGAAGCATTTTTCAGGACTTGGTCTTACAGCCCACAGATTTGCTGTTTCAGGGGCAGTTTTCAGTAGGCAGCTATGTCATCAAAAAGCTCTGATAAACCCAGTGTACATTACCTGCCCAGCACCAAACAACAGACAAACAATGTTAGCGACTAGCGGAAAACACGGTGGAACATTTAGCAGCATTTAGGGCCTGATATTTCCCTCTGGAGTTGGTGAAGACCAAAACTGAGCCAAGGCAGGAATTATACCACGGCCAAACGGCCAGTGCCGTGGATCCACCCTGAGTGTACCTGTAATGCCCCTTCTAAAATGAACTACCCCCACAGCCAGTTTGGCATGCCCTGTTTTGAAGTGGACGCTGTGCCCTAAAAGAAAGTTGTGAATTTCCTCATTCAAAACTACATGTGATGCAGCAAATAAATTCAGGTTTCCCAGTGTCTCACGGTGGGCATCAACAGTAGCGTGCGTTTTCTCCCACTCCTGCTAATAGCATAAACATTAACAGCTAAACCACTAGCTAACATTTGCTAACAATGTTATGGGATAAGCACAAACAGCTAAACACTGTACAGTGTAAGCATTAATGCACGTGTGTTTTAAAGTTTACCAGGATATTGCTGCATAGTGTTAGCTAACTACGAACATACATAGAGTTTAGAACTCATTGTGAGATGTGATGGGTTCCTAAAGTTCCTTTTTTTCAAAATCATAGAAATAAACAAAAGAAACCTTGCTGTCAAAAAACCTTTTTCTTACCGTCTGCGGACATCTCTCTCAAGCACCAAACGGGTAGTTACTTTGGTGCCCTACATTTTGGCCATGATGCCCCAATAAATTTGTATTTATCAAAGGCCAAAGTGGCCTTGCCCTAAAAATTACTTAATTCCAGGTCTGCAGAGCTCAAAGGAGAGTTAATATTAGACTGGAATTCTTTAGGTTGCCAGAAACATCACTCAAATAAATGCTAATGTTGCTCAGTGTGCTGGATGTGAAAATAGGCAACTGTTCACTAACACGTTCGTCGCAGAGAGCCGAAGTCCTGACATCACCTCTGGGGTAGCCTCTGTTCCACTAGCTAATGAGTAACTCAATGAATATTCCATTAGCATCTCTTTCATTGTTTTTTCTCAGCAAAACAAAATGTGTTCCTGGAGTTTACTATCCATATTCTAAGATAAATGAGCTTCTACTCCAGCACTTACTTTTAGAAGTTGATCTTTCGCGATTTAGACAGTTAAAAAAAATTAATAATTCGACAGCATACAAAAACAATTATAGCTCCCATGAAACATTCTGAGCGTGACACCGCGGGTACTTGTTTTAATAGTACAGGTCCAAGAGTTTCGTTAGAAATTACACGTGTGTTGGCCACTGGGGCTGCAAAGTTGCCTTGAGCGACTGCTCTGTCAGAAATGCAGAGGAAGAGCAACTTGCGAATCAATTTACCGTGCAGCCAAACAAACCCTGGGCTGAAAGGATTCATTTGTTCACATAGTTTAGATTTTCTTTTTAAATAAATAAATAAAAAAGACTTCAACAGTATTGTTCAACACAGTAAAACTGACCTGATGATCAAATGTCTTCCAAAACACATGAAATGTCAAAGACGTTAGATGGAGCAAACAAACAGCAACGTAATATACAAAGCACTCCATTTTAATCCTGTTCCCCACCATGCTGCAAACTGCTGTGGAAAAAGCAATTTTGAGTAGAGCATGCATAAGCTCATTGTAGCAGATCAATACAAATTATGGAGCAGGGCATTGCCTTCTAATAGTTCTTTTTTCAATGACCTAATTAACTGGGTACAGTACTGTGAGTAGTTTACAGGAAACAGTCAGCAGATTGTTACAGGGTTGATTTCTTGGAAATCAATTCTTGGAATTCATCCATCTATGACATTACTTTTCCATTCCGACTTGTTACGCATGTCATTACCAACCACTCCAGTGTGGATGATTTTATTGTTGTCTGTATGTAATACACACATATGAATGCATGTGGACACACACTGACACACAGACTCCTTGCACTTACACATTCTCACACTCCAGAGTCGATTTATAATCTCCAAGATGACTTTCCTATAGTCCAGTGCTCTGGTTATTGCCCTTCCATGTAATTTGATTTCAGGGAAATTAAAAACTGATTGCACTGGGATTTTGCTCCAGCCTAACTAACACGCACATGCACACACACAGTGCTAATAGTGAAATGTAGTCAGTTCAGGAGATGATACATGGTATATTTCTGTTCCCATCTCATAATTTGATGATGCCATGTTGTAGATTAAGCTGTCTAGTAAAGAAGCACTTCTGGAAAGAAGTTTGTGACTTGAAGGTGCCATGTTTGATCTTTTCATTTGTCACACGTTTGTACATTGATAACCTGTAAAGTACCCAATCCTGCACTGATCATTCCTGTCTATGGAGCAACAACACAGCAACAGTGAAGTTTCTTCACAGGGTAATGACACGTGGAGGAAAATTGTTAACGTGAGTTTAATTTCCTGTGTATCTCAACTTTCTGCTTTTGAAGGTGATGTGCAGCAGTTGAACTTAACTGATGACGGACAGGATAAATTACTAAAAGAGCATGAGCTAACGGAAGCTAATCCATACCTGAATAATACCTCTGTGCCATCACATAGTCTTACATTCAAACACAAAAAGAACATTTTCATATGTCAGTTTTTCCTTCTTTTCTTCCTTCTAAGCAGATGTCCTGCTAACTTCAAAATCCTTGTGATTTTAAGCAAGGTTTGGTTTGTGTTTGTGTGTGTGTGTCCTGGTACTGCAATGAATGTGTGCATGGGGTTTAGCATTCGAACTAGAAAAAAAAAGAAAGAAAATCTATTCTGTCATAAATTATTCATCTAGCAAAGTACTTGTTGATTCCCCCTCCCCACTGAGCTGGCTGTACATTATGTTTCCAGACAATGAATGCTTATCTATCAGCTTCAGAACCCTTTCTTTTTGGGAGTTATATGAAAATTAATAATCTCCCAAATATTTTGAGGACATCTACTGAAAGGAAATGATGAATCTTTTGTTTGAAAAAACTGGATTGGTCAGATGTTTGTAATGATTGGGGGGGGGCAGTGCAAATCACAATAAGTACTTCATTTTGAGCAAAGTGTGCTAATGTCTGAGCTTGTTAATGTTTATCTCCAGCACAAAGCAAAGCAGTTATTTAAAAAGGTACAATCTGACATTGCTGTACACAGCACCCTTTCAGCTCCAGCGGTTGTGGTTGATGCAGAGCCATGTACAATCATTAGGTTAAAGGTCTGCTGTACATCAATCACTGATTTGCAAAATGTTTAATGAGTAAGGGAATGCCTCACATTTGTTAGATCTCAATGATACACACAGAGCTCTTTGGTAAGAAGCACTAAATGTAATAAGGATGCCTTTAATCAATTATAGGCGGTGTTAATTGTCGCAGGTTGGATGTTGCAGTTGCTTTTTAAATGGACGTTGGTTGGTTTCATATTGTGAGTTTAATGCATGAAGTTTGACCAAAATTATGATTTTTAAATAACATGCATCTTTGCAGCTGTGCAGGCAGGGGACGTTTTTGCACTTTCAATTGTTTTCAGTCAAATGTTTTGTTTGTGATTATCCAAACGGCAAACATATTTACTTAAATGTATACATTTGATCGGGAATCGAGAATTTATACTGGGTATATGTACCTCAGTACCTCACTTTAAAAAGCTTTTAAAAACTCACCCGTACAGACTGGCATTTGTATAATATTTTATGCCTATTCAAACGTTTTAATTTTCTTTATATTTAAATGTAATCTTTCCATGTTTAACTATTTGCACATTTTAATGCTGTTTTTAATATTTTGTTTTATCGGTATGGTATTGTATTTTGTGAAGCACCTTGTAACTCTGGTTTGTAAGGCGCTATAGAAATTATGTTTTATTAAATTATTATTATTATTATTATTACTAATACAAATCATGACGCATGTGTATTTGGAATTTCAAAAAGTAAGTGAAAATCAGCTTTTAAAAAATTACACTATCATTTGTACTACAGTTATATTACTCACTTGATTTCTTGTAACTTCTCTCTCAACTTTCTATTATCTGAATAATAATAATTATGATCCTGTTTACAACAACTGCTCGATGCACTGGGGCATAAAATCGGGGTGATGTTCCCCTTTTAAAAAAGAAAAAAATCCAAGTACAGTATTTTTCAGTGAAAAGTGATAAAACCCAAAAGCAATTAGCCTTGAACACATCACAGCAAGATTGAAATGTACTGTCATTCATGTCTCTTGACTGAGAAGGTCTTGGAGAGAACTAGCGGGAAAAATAAATAAATAAATAAAAAGCAGTCAAGAGCTAGAAAGATATGAGTGCCTTGTTCAAAGGCACTTCAACTGGGTGGATGGATGATCACCATAAAAGTATATTTCCAGATGCTCAGGTGAAAGGAAGTCCTGCTTCTTGCATTGTTCCACCCTGCAACAAAGTCTATCTAAATGAGTCTTTATATTCTCTATCTATTTTCTCATTCAAACTTTCATTACCTTTGAGTCTGCCTGGCTTTGACCTTTTTGACTGGTTTCTGTCTTGAAAGCTTGGTTGTGGTATCTGACTGAATGCCAGCATCAGATAAAATCAGTCTGATGTTCCAATGAAGACAGTGATAACGATAAAATGTCAGCTGTTTCTGATCCTTTTGTTTGTTTGTTTACCTCCCTTACCGCTCTTAATAATGGTGAATCTTATCTTTCTGTTGCAGCCTGAAGAGAAAGTTTATCACAATGAAGAGATCACCTCTGTTAGTTTGGAGAAATGCAACTTTGTATCTATAATATTGTGTATGTAAGTGTACTGTATAAGTGCACAATACATGGCTTCACAGTACGGCCTGAACAGGTGGCCTGGAATACATTATCTAAACCAGGGATGGAGCTAGCTGCACTAGCTGCTTCTCAGGGTCTTTGACCAGACAGCTGCAAGAAGTCTAGACAGTCTGGAAAGCAAGAGAGCAGCGGTTCGGGTGTCAGCTTAGTGATCCACAGTTAAATCTCTGTTTTAACCATGTTTTATCTATTGTCTTGTTTTTGGTAAAGGGTTGGCTCACTTGAAACAATATGGTTTCTCACTTACGTCTAGTGGTATCTTGCCACGCAGATCATCTGAGATTTCTGCCTCGATCCAAATACAATGCAGGTTATTAGATTCACTTGTGGTGCTCATGACATTAGGAAAAAAATAAATTTTAAAAAAAATTCTACAGAAACAGTGTCCCCCAAAGGGGCAATTCATAAAGGGTCTTGTGAATTGCATTAATTATATCCTGCTGGTGTTTGTCATTTTTCTCCAAAGAAAGAAAGCAAAGAAAACAAAGTAAGAACAACTACCCTTCTTATTTGAAATTAATTGAAAATGACTTAACCAACGGCTTAGCATCAGTGTCCTCTTATGCAAACTGTGTGTCTTACCTATGGACAGGTTGAAATTAAATTTGAACCCCTCATCAAGGTAAATTTGAGTTTTAAATGAAAGTAAATGATCCAGTAGTTCGTACAACAGTGTTCCCAGCTGCCACACTGTTGTGCGACTGACATTGTATTCTCTGGCCATGAACCACTCTGGAGGGGCTTTTGATTCTGATTTAAAGAATGTGCAGTTTGAGTTTGAGCTAGGTAACGTCTAAACTGACTGAACAAGCTGTTCCACTACATATTAGTGTGTACTATATTACATTATTGATGCCAGTACTGGTGCCACATATTACAAAATCCCCTTAATCTGTCTATTCAGTCTTTTTGCATTTCATGGAAAATATGTGAATGGATGAGAATGTACGTACATTCATTCATTCTATAACTAACTTGATAACTTTTGTTTTCACATTATTTAACAAAAAAACCCCACTTGAAATAATTTTGCACCAGTAATTCTAGTTCCTCTCTCCAGATAGACCAGGCACTAAAATATCGCCTCTGTCTTGTTTTTTTAGCTAGCAGGCCAAGTTGTAGGAAGCCCAGCAGGTCTTATCACATCCCCAGCTGGGAAATTACAATGGACTGTCCAGCTGGAATGAATTGGTTTCACATCACAAGCACACACATGCATAACAGACCTTTCTCACAGCAGATATTTTAACACGTTATGGGAGGGAGAGCACTAACATTGATGATGGCTGTGTTCCATTTAGGCGTGCCAGTAAGCCATGCCAGTGAGTCAGAATGCACAATAGCAGGGACCTGGCACCGAGCACCTAAATGGAATTCACTCATGATTAATGTTATTAGTTACACCTGTGTCTGAAAAGCCAGAATGCGTTCTGTGAAAAAGGTCTGTAACTTAGACATGCTTTGGCACATAAATGCCAGCAAAGCCCACTACCAAACCTACAAACTATACAAATGTGCAGGTTGGCACAAGTGCATATGGCATATATGAACATACAAAAAAAGTACAGCACGACACAGCTGTTGCAACATCTGGGGCATGAAACAAATTAGAAACATAAGTTAGAACCTGATAGTGCTGTAAGATGGTCTTTCAGGCACTTAGGAGGGTTTTCACACTAAGATATACATGCACACTTGTACCCACAAGTTTCTTACAGTATGAATACACATCTACACATATGTAGGAAAGTGATGAGGTTACTTGCCTGTCACCGCAGACAAACATTTTCAGTTATGTGCTAAACTGTAGTTCTGTTTTTAACCTTATTGTGGAATGTAGCGAGTATTATACTTTAGCATACAGGTGGGAGCAGGAGCCTCATGTTCTGCATCAAACCAGCCAGCCTATGCCAATGAACACATTTAATTTATGTTTAGCTGCCTTTTCTATGTGTTTTGTTTAATTTAGCATCATGTAATTGATTGAATATTGTATGTTACACCAAGTAGTGAACTAAAAAAAGCAACCATTTATCTTTCTAAGTATTGCTGCTCACTTGCCATTTTTCTTTATTTCCTCTATAAAATAGTAGCAAAAAGTAATTTGTTCGTTACATAAAGCTGCTTGCAAGAGGAAAAACTTTCTGGGTGCAATCTAAGAGAAAAAAAAATGCTTCCCAAGGCCTTTTGGGAAAAAGGTAGAACATCTCCAAAAAGTAGTCAGCTACAGTGTGAATTATTGCGCATAAATATAACCCACTCGTGTGAAACTTCGTGTGACTCTGTCATAGTGGTACATTTCATGGCCTTTTGGGAGACATTGGAACTTCTCCAAACAGCAGTCAGGGTGCAGATATGTGACTTGTGAGGCATAAAATATAACCTCTGAGCATTAATATAAACTGCAAAGAGAGGGAGACGGGTAGGAATAATGCAGATAGACACTTGGAGGGATAGAGGAGGAAGGTGATGTGAGATGGGAAGAAGAGAAACTAGGTGACTGCAGAGAGATATGGATGTCCACAGTGTGTGTTTACAGCTGTCTTTTAAAAAGGAGCAAGCTTTTCTTCAGGGCAGTAGTGTGTACAAGTTGGATTTATTTGGCATCACGTCCATGCTGCCTTTCTCATAACAGCGAGGACAGTTTCCTCGCAGTGATGAATCACATGCTTTGCGAAGAGTGATGTTTCTTTAATTTCATTTTTAAAGATATTTGTCTTCCATTTCAACCCCTCACGAGATTCAAAGGCTGTGATTCATTTTTAAGGGCTGGATTTTACTGGCGTTCTGGCATCAAACAGAACTTTGCATAGAAAGTAGCAATTCTTTTTTATTAAAACAGTGTGGATGTTTTGATTGCACAACAACTGATTGTGTAAACAAATGATGCAATCTTTGTGTGAGTGTGAGTGTTTGTTTAAGGGATTTATCATCCCAATCTATTGCTGAAAAATATTGCTACATAAAGTCCTGTTCCACTAAAAGAACATTGCCACACACATTACGTCACAAATGACTCCCTGTAAGTGCTGCTTTTGCATAAACCTATTGGGTTATTACATTTTCCGAGAGACTCCCGGGTTTCTATGTTAAGTAAGAAAATTTTAATCAGACCTGCTGCTAATTTGACCCAGTTGATAACCGCAGTGCTGGAACAAACAAATCTCCTGCAGCCCAAAAATAATTTACCCCATAGACCACGATTAGAAAAGAGACATCTGTAAAACTGCTGACAAGTTACCTCCAAATGTAAACAAAATTAATCATTGCTCTTGTACGGTATTATCACCAAGGTTTAATGTATGAAAAACTTTTCCAGAAGCTAGAAGAGCTGTTTTTTGTGCATAGCATCATGCCAATGTAAAATTTATGGGCCAAGCAGGTGGGGCAAAGAAAAGAAACACAAGACGCAAAGTAAACCAGGCAGCGAGAAAACTTTGCCATGCCATGTGCGCTGGTTAAGTAATTTTCATTCTAATGAACAGGTGCGATACTGGAGTACAGTACCTAGTTCTGTGATGGATGTTTACAACAGACTGTGTAATAATTTACCATACCAGTTTAAAACCTTCTTGACCGTCTGACCACTTGTGTGTGTTGCCCTGTTGGATCTATGTTTTAGTAATGTTGCTGTGTTTTGAGATCTCAGTCAATTAATTCGCAGCACAGGTAGTACTGGCGAACTGATTTGTGGTTAGGTATAGGGAATTCAACACTAAGCCTTGCAGCTATACTAGCTACTAACATGCCACAATGTATACTGAGTGCCTTGGTTGCTGACTACCAAGAAAGGAAGTGGGTCGTACTTGAAGCCCAGCAAGCTTGACTCCTCTCCCACAGTGGAACTATTCTCGTCTCCTGCAGTGAGGCCCGGCATCCTCTGGTCCGGCGCCAAACCCTGCACTGATGGCTCACAGATCAGCTTTGGTTTCAGTTCATTTAGGTTAACATGTAGACAATGCAGACAAAACAGAGTTATTGTTCATTGTCCATCACTTTTTCAACAGTACAGTTCCTCGCTATATCTGCAGCACGCCAACAGTCTTGCATTTGCATTTAATGCAGTTTTCATTTAAGTGCTGTCCAGGATTGGGAGGGCTTCTTTCAAGATATAGTCTGTTACATGAGTGAAAACATTCTAGCTAAACTATCACATACTACACTGCATTGTCGAAAGGATCAGATTACTTGCACTTTCGGCACATTAAGGATTGCTTTACCATGTTGAATTAAAATCTATATACACAATACATTATTCAAGTGATCATTGCAAATTTTTCACAAATAACTGTTTTGAAAAATGAGTCTTCCTATAGTTACAACATTGTTTTTAGCAGGAATTATTATCTGATTATTTGGGTTCTTTTAAGTAAGCAGAATTATGTAAAACACCTATTTTGCCATTTTTGTCAGATTACTACAGTCCTATTTCATAATCTGCACTGGTGCCATTTTATAATCAAGTGGCTCATATAGTCTGTGTAGAGTGAGCGTTTGTTCCTCATTCAGATTTGGAAAATAGAGAGGGAGACAGAGGATAGAAAGTCATAGAAGAGCTCACAGTTTGAAAGATGGTGAGATTTAATCACTGGACTATCTCTGGACATAAAAACACATCAGTATTTAATCAGTATGTCAGCCCACCACTACACCAACTTTGAATATCTCATCTTGGATCTTAATCTTATCTGTGACTGGGAAAAAATTGATTGTCTTTCTCTTGCAGTGAGGGCTGCCCTTTCTAAATTTTTGATCCATAGTGATTCAGATTAGGGCTGCTCAGTGGGAGAATGGTATCATCTCTTGACACATTGGATGCTAGAAAAAGCAGACTGATCAAACATGCTTTGAATCAGCATTGGCAGCTTGGGATAAACACAGTGATTAAAATGCCATGGCATCAACACATGAAAGACCACACATGCACATGGTCCTACATACTCACTGTAGATATCACACAAATTCCACCTTTTGCATCTATTCTTCACTGTCACTGTACTATTGATCTAGCCTTGAAAAGAATTGTCTGGAAATTCAATTTGATACTCCAAGTGTGTATACAAGACTCCTCAAAAATGAATGACAGAATTCCTGTCAGTCTCAGCTCAGTTTGAGGTCCATGCTAACATGTTGGCAAAGCCTGCTTAACCATCCAACAATTTTGCTATGTGATAAATATTATAGTGTCATGGGGCTGCTAACATGTCTTGCATTTTGTCACACTTTTTAACACACATTTCTCAAGGGATGGATATGGCGGTCTTATGGTCTGTCTGTCAGTCGGTCCACCTTTTTGGTCTAGACTGAAATATCTCAACAACTTAAACATTAAATTTTGTACATCCATTGATGCTCCCAAGAGATTGAATCCTAATAACTTCCAAAGAAATTTGGTACAGACATGTGTGTTCCCCTAATCAGGTCAAACATTTAATTTGTCCAACACTTTGGTTCATGACCAAATACCTGCAAGCCTATGCCATTCCTATCAGCGTCAGCTGTACTTTTGTTTACTACCTCACTAAATTAAGATGGTGAACGTGGTAACATTACCTGCTAAACATCAGCATGCTAACATTGTAATTTGGAGCATGTTAGCAAGCTGACATTAGGATTTATCTCAAAGCCCCCATGTGCCTAAGTATAGCCTTACAGAGCTGCTAACTTAGTAGACTTAGTCTAGTTTAATGGACCTGTGGCAAAATTTGTGTTACCCAGGGAGACGTTGATGATTCATATTGGTCATTTTAACATACTATTACAGTTTTTTTTATCAGAGAGATCTGCGTCTTAGCAAGTGACACGCACACAGTGTGTTTACTATATAGCTTTGCTTACCCTGTAGCAGCTGAGAACACATAACAGTTATTGAATTGATTTTTGTAAGAACCGAAAGGTCTACAGTTGCATTCAAAGTGAAGCCTGATGTTCCCCTGACACACACTGTATCATATTAAGATTACACACTCAATGTAGTCAATGAACAACTTGCATTGACAATTTTGCTGCCCGAAGAGAATGACATAGACCAAACTCTACACAGCATGCCGCTATGAGTAGTTCAACTTACAAACAGTGATTAAAACACACTCAAAAAAAATTAACATAGCTTGTTTTGACACTTTAACCATTGCATTTACTTCTGATAAAGCTTCACCAAAGGGAGCAGATTGTAATTGGTTGTTGTTAGTGGTCACAATTCCAGAAATTGTAAACAATGTTTTTTTTTTTCTTTCCTGACACAAAAAGAATGATTCAACTGAACCTCTGCCAGTGACTGAAATTACAGAAGGGATTTTACCAGGTCACAAACCCATATGCCACAAAACTTTTAATATTCAAATATATGCAGATCTAGATATTACATTTAGGTGCTAATCTTAATGGAAATGTTCCATATCACCTTTGTTTAGAGAAGCATTTTCAAAGCCAATGTGGGATTCTTTATGTAGAGGTTACTGGCTTTATTTGTGTCTAGGCAGTATAAGATATTTATCAAATATGCATTAAATAGCAACATCTAAAGATTTGTTTGCTTCTATATGGAACCGACACTTCTTAAGAGGAAATGGTTCTTCACATAGACAGTGATTGTTGTATTAAAAACATTTAACACACAAAGTTTTTAAGAACCAATTTCTTTCATTCACTTGAGAAAATGTGGTAAAAGTACAGTTAGTCAGACATAGCAATACATATTTTCAGCTCTTTGACTACATACAACTTTACCAGTCATTGCTAATTCAAATCATCCTCCTTTGCAATCTGCAAACTGTGACAACTCAGTTAAAATATTTCTCCCTCTCGGCAACTCTCTCCTTTGAGTTGACTCTGCAAAGAAGAGGGAGACAGCAAATAGACTCCCAATTCTGATGAAGAGCACACAGCCACTGCATTTATCAGCATGCAGCAGAGAGGAGTTTTGTACTGACATGCTCACACACACACACACACACACGGTTGTCTGATGAGCCATTAAAGTGCAGTGGATCATATCAGTCATGTTATTAGACTTTTCTCCCCTCTGGCTCTGTGTCTGTGTGCCTCTCTGTAAAGCTACCTGCTAGTTGTTGCCTGCAGATGTTAAATAGTCTATTACTGTAACACAGGCTGTCACAGTGGTTTGGGCTTGTAGTTTGGGACTCTCAGAAGGTCTTTGTAAGCTTAATTTGGGTAACTAGTAGAAAATGAAGTAATATCAACATCTGATAATCAAATACAGTAAAGTGTGCTTTTCACATGAAGCTTTTACAGCAAAATCTTTTTTTTTTTAATGGTTGGACATCTCAGGAACAAAATACAAAATCAAATATTTTACAAATTCACAAATGTGTTTTTATGGTCTATTGCTGATTTAGTAGTATGTTACAATAATTATTCAACTTAAATGGTGTTCATAACAGCCTTTATGATTTCTGTTTTGAATACATGATTTCTGTTTAAGTCTTCCCACAAAATTATGAGTTACATAGAAGTGTCACTCCTAAAATACACTTGGTACAGCAGTTTTCTCAGACAAACCTGATATTATGTTCTATTAAGAATGTGTGCATTGTGAGTGATTGAAATCTTGAGTTTTGTATCAAACATTTTTAAATCAGTAATATGATTCAGGTTTAGTACTTTAATGTACAATTTAAACAAAAAAACATTTTCAGCAGCAGAGATTTGTTAAGTTTGAAAGGATTTAAAACTGCATTAATTAATTTTTGGCCACCTGGGTGCAGAACTCCACATCATACACATTTAACAGATTATGGCCTAATAAAGTTGATATGGCTAAGGTGTTGGCAAACAGTTGCCTGTTTATATATCCATGGAACAACATTAGCATTAATTTATAGAGTCTTGTTTCTGGTGACCTGACACATTTAAATCCAACATTTACTCTCCCTTTAGCTCTGTTTTCGTCTTTGCCAACTCCTGAGTAATATATCTGGCTTGATAGCTTGCTAGATGCTATGTTCACCAGCACTATGTTCACCAGCTAGTGGCTAACTGTATCTGTCTGCCGTTTAGTGCTGGGCCAGTGGCATACAGTAGGTTTATCAGAGCTGTCTTGCTGAAAACAGCTGCCTGCTGCTGCTGGAAACAAGACATATGACAGAGGTAAATAACAGTAAAGTTACAGTAAAGGTCCGTGCTGGAAAACCAAAACAATAAGCTGAAAGATGTTAAAGCACTCTGAAGAGCTGAGAGAACTGCAGAATCGAGAATACGAGTAACCCTTTTCACATTTCACATAATAATTTGACAGATTTTTCATCTAAAAATTTTGATTAGTACAGCTTTAAAAAATGGCAAAGCTGCTTAATCTTGGTTTGTTAACTAGATTTACAATAAACAGATCATATGAACATCAGTGCTGACACATTTTCACTTCAAATTTGTGCCAGCTGCTCAGTCTTATCAATGGTGGATTCTCTTTCCAAACAGGGGCTCTAATTTTTGGGTATCTCCTGAAAGTGCACTGGCATCTCCATCATCACACTTTGTCATGTCTTTTTATGTAGGAATCATCTATATGTAATGGATTTTTTGCTGCAAATCATTACCAAAGTAAGCCCTCACAAAAAGAAATGTCTTTCCCTCCTAAGAAAATGTCTGTCTTGTTATTTTCTTTCCACAGAAGTGTCATTCTGATCCCCAGCCCAACCCCAAGCTAAACTCTAAACGACATGACCAAATGAATTTGTATTGAACCAGCCCTGTGGGCAGTAAGGACCAGGTAAAAGCTGCTTATTTCTGAGCTGATACAAAGCCCACACAGAAAAGTAATAGTGAAACTCACTCAGTGAGGTGAATGGGTAAACACATAAGCACCTGCCCCAGGGGTTAAAGGATTGGTTCTTCACCTTCTGCAAGTTTCCTCTTCAGCTTTTAAAGAAAATTGTCACTAGGTAGTAATTGTTTGAAAAGAATCTATGAAGAAATTTATCATGACCACATACAAGTTAATGTCAAATGTATAGACTTTTAAAAATGTATCCTCGTGTCAAGTGTACCTTTACTTTTCCTTCCACATTGTATATTGCTGAATGCTGCTTCCCAGCACCACAGACACCCTTAACTATGCATGATTGCTCCATTGGGATTTGGTTACGACCATTTTTCAAAATTCTTCAGCCTACAGCCATTAACGGCTAGCTCTCTATTATTATGGAAAGTATGAACACTTTGCCGCAGTCACTGAACAATTCAAATAATTATTGTGGTTATTATGGAGGCCTCAGCAGCTTGCCAGGTCCCTTTTCATTTGAAACTGCTGAAACACTACTGAGAGAGTAAAGCCAGCCACAGGCCAAATGGCCAAAACCAGCCAGCATTACTAATAGTGCTTTGTTACTGTGTGAGAGTGAGCCCACTGAGCTGCGCTGACACAGGATGGATGCTCTGAACACTCACAGCTACTTTGACAAGACTAAAAAATAGCAGATATCCCAACATCAACTGGCCAGATATAGATATATATATATATATATATATATATATATTTTTTTTTTATTTTTTTTTTTTTTTTTTTTCATAGCCCCCCATCATTTTGGTGGCATGCTGACCATTTGATTAAGGCCACCAGTCAAAGTTTCCCTGATATTGTCTGTGTATATACAGTTGTATGCAAAAGTTTAGGAACCCCTGACAATTTCCATGATTTTCATTTATAAATATTTGGGTGTTTGGATCAGCAATTTCATTTTGATCTATCAAATAACTGAAGGACACAGTAATATTTCAGTAGTGAAATGAGATTTATTGGATTAACAGAAAATGTGCAATATGCATCAAAACGAAATTAGACAGGTGCATAAATTTGGGCACCCTTGTCATTTTGTTGATTTGAATACCTGTAACTACTTAGCACTGATTAATTGGAACACACAGTTGGTTTGGTGAGCTCATTAAGCCTTGAACTTCATAGACAGGTGCATCCAATCATGAGAAAAGGTATTTAAGGTGGCCAATTGAAAGTTGTTGTTCTCTTTGACTCTCCTCTGAAGAGTGGCAACATTGGGGCCTCAAAACAACTCTCAAATGGCCTGAAAAAAAAGATTGTTCTACATTATGGTTTAGGGGGAAGCTACAAAAAGTTATCGCAGAAATATAAGCTGTCAGTGTCCACTGTGAGGAACATAGTGAGGAAATAGAGGACCACAGGCACAGTTCTTGTTAAGGCCAGAAGTGGCAGGCCACATAAAATATTGGAGAGGCAAAGGCGAAGGATGGTGAGAACGGTCAAAAACAGCCCACAGACCACCTCCAAAGACCTACAACATCAACTTGCTGCAGATGGTGTCACTGTACATCGTTCAACAATTCAGCGCACTTTGCACAAGGAGAAGCTGTATGGGAGAGTGATGCGAAAGAAGCCTTTTCTGCACACACGCCACAAACGGAGTCGCTTGAGGTATGCAAACACACATTTGGACAAGCCAGCTTCATTTTGGAATAAGGTGCTGTGGACTGATGAAACAAAAATTGAGTTATTTGGTCATAACAAGGGGCGTTATGCATGGCGGCAAAAGAACACAACGTTCCAAGAAAAACACTTGCTACCCACAGTAAAATTTGGTGGAGGTTCCATCATGCTGTGGGGTTGTGTGGCCAGTGCCGGTACTGGGAATCTGGTTAAAGTTGAAGGTCGCTTGGATTCCACTCAATATCAGCAGATTCTTGAGAATAATGTTGAGGAATCAGTCACAAAGTTGAAGTTACACCGGGGCTGGATATTTCAACAAGACAACGACCCAAAACACTGCTCAAAATCTACTCTGGCCTTTATGCAGAGGAACAAGTACAATGTTCTGGAATGGCCATCCCAGTCCCCAGACCTGAATATCATTGAACATCTGTGGGGTGATTTGAAGCGGGCTCTCCATGCTCGGCAACTATCAAACCTAACTGAACTGGAGATGTTTTGTAAGGAGGAATGGTCCAAAATACATTCATCCAGAATCCAGACACTCATTACAGGCTATAGGAAGCGTCTACAGGCTGTTATTTCTGCTAAAGGAGGCTCTACTAAATATTGATGTGATTTTTCTGTTGGGGTGCCCAAATTTATGCACCTGTCTAATTTCGTTTTGATGCATATTGCACATTTTCTGTTAATCCAATAAATCTCATTTCACTACTGAAATATTACTGTGTCCTTCAGTTATTTGATAGATCAAAATGAAATTGCTGATCCAAACACCCAAATATTTATAAATGAAAATCATGGAAATTGTCAGGGGTTCCTAAACTTTTGCATACAACTGTACATTGTCTCCTGCCTGAGGATGAATCCTAAATATTGTGACCTCATCTTTCTGGTGCCACCATCAGGCCAACAGCTCCACTTTTATTCAAAAAATAACTTAATCTGCAGTTTGACATGAGGTTTGCTGAACACATTCATGCTCCCCAGAGAATGATCATTTTCCATTTTGGACACTCTACAAGCTTTCCTGTACTGTTATGGCCTCAGCTAGCACCCACCCTAATGTGACTAACTTTTTCCTGTGCAAAGCAGAATGTGTGGTCCTCAGTATGTGATTGGCCCTGATGACGAGACACTACCACTCCAATCAAGTGAAGTCCATTTCATTATCAACGTCCTACGCAGCCAATCATTTGATGCAGCTGTGATTTAGTGTGTTGAGCCTCTGTGTCTCCCGTCCTGCTGTCTATTTGATAATTAGGAGTTCTCTGTATAAGGGAATGCATGCATTTATCAGACCCAAAACCCATGCAGGGTTCCCCTTGGGACACCCTGGCCGCTTTCGTGACTCTAAATAACCTCAAGCCGATCGCTGGCCCCTGTGGCGATGTTTGAGGCACTCGTTAACAAATTACCTGCGGACTGGGCCAGATCTAGTTTTAGTAGCTACATGCACACTTTCACACACACACACACACACACTTAGAACTTTGTATAGAGTCATTGAGAGCAGGGGTGTTGCCTTATTATACAACCCTGTGTTGTGAAACGATCAATAAATCTATCTTGTATCTTGTAAAATGTCTTTTAATTTGGGAAGGTAAGTGGTAGGAAGTTCATTTAGCAGAGGTTTTATTTTCCTTGTCTTTTGTTTAGTGCAAGGTAAGTAAGGCCTTTTAAAAAGCAAGAGTTAGCAGTTCTCTTTTGGTTTTATTTATTTTATTGATTTAGCAACACTGTTGTCATTTGTAAACGTATGTTATGAAACGATCAATCCTGCAATAAATAACAATTTCACCAAAATCTGTTGCTTCCCTGAGCTGGGTTGTAACAGCAACCCTCAGACAAAACTGTGAACTTTGCTCACAAGATATCTTAAAGTCCAGTTGGCAGATTCCCATAAAATATGCAAAGCACATTCAGGTCTTCAGAGGATAAACCCCTTTTGATTTCAATGACATCATGGCCTGTCTTCTTGTGCCACCCACAGCACAAAACTAAATTTTCTACTACATTAGCAGATGACAGTATCAGTTAGTCAACTTATGGGATGGATTGCCATAAAATTGTGATCAGACGTTCATGGTTGCCAGAGGATGAATCCATATGACCAAAGTCAAAGGAGTCCAAGGTTGGTGGTGAGGCTGGCGGGCAGGGTATGATCTTGAGCACAAAGAGATCAGAGTTAGCAAGGCTACCAGAAACACAAGCGAGCTGAAACACTTGAATACACAATTCAAGGAGCTGAGGACGTGAACTACCACAGTGGGTGAGACAACAATCTGGTGATGAGTGGAAGGAGGACCAGGGTTGATATGCTGAACCATTGATTAGTGGATGGGTTGCAGGTGTGCGGCTTGGAGCAGGTGTGTCAGATGAACGGAGAATCAGGACACAGGACCACACAGACACAAGAAAGACAGACAGGGAATACTGAGGTTATAGCAGAGGCTGTAACAAAATTAAGAAGGTGAACATTGCAAACATTACATGCTAACACCAGCACATGAGCATGCTACATGTAGCACAGGTGTAGACTCCTATTGTAGTCAAGTGAGAGTAGGTGAGTTGTGAAACTAACTAACTAGTGGCTAAAATATCATAATGTCATGTATTACCTTGCTGAATGAACTAGCCCAAATGCAAGTCATTACTTGTATCCCAGCACTGGAGAGTATCTGCCGTGATCCATCATCCTCTCTGACAACCACAATTATATCCTGAACTATGCAGACAGCAGGTTCTTACAGTAACGTGACAGGCCACTGTTATAATTGCATCCTTGCACATAGTCATGTCTTGCTCTCCTTTGATCACACGGTCTTGGTTTCCCTTCTCCTCCACAATACTCCAGGTGGTATCTTATCTGTACTGCAGTTGGAGGATGAAAAACAATGTTTAAAGTGAGATAATCCATCACAAACATGACACCTTTGTTTGGCTTTTATATTATTTTATTGTTCTGAATTTTCATGTCAGTTCTAAATCACATTACACTACTACTTACTGTCAATCACCTGACAGCAACAAGAAGTTGTGAAAGTGTCTAGTTTTGCCCTTTACCCTACATCTACAGTACTTTTGTCACAAGGTATGAGGCAATTCACCTGTTTCTCATATTTTAAATGGCACAATGTTTATGTTAAATGTTTTGTCAACTGGCACACAAAAACCTGGGAGGAAGTACCCAAAAACTGGGGGGGAAAGGTGGAAACATCGGCCGATCAAAAAAGAAAACAGATTTTTCAAACACACCTGACATTGTGGTACCTGCTTCTTCTTCTACTATAGACAAAGCATATTTGTAATATTGCCACTCACTGTTAATGACTCCACTCCACCACAAAGCCCAAGAAAATAAAAAATAAAGAGTGACGGTTTTACTAAGAATTTTCCTAGGACGTTTCCTAGACAGAACTGTGTAATTTGGTACTAATTACAGGAAAAACTGAGACAATGTAAAGACGAATTTTCCTGAAAGAGCTGCCCCATTACACTGAAAAAAATATTCATTTGTAATCGAAAACATTGTTCCCCATTTTTGTTGAATTTTGCCTAAAGACTAATTAAACATTTGTGCATGTTCAGCTGACCTGCTGTGTACTGACTTTGGGGGTGTAGGTAACTGCAACGTCCCTGGTTCAATATATTACTCATTTCTAAAAACACTACAGGTTACATGGGGATCAAGAAAAGGCAAATTCATTAATCAATAAACACAAATGCAGTCTTTGGTGGGAAGCAGCAATTAAATGCCATCATGTATCACGATGTATCAGGGCAGCTGCGGCTCAGGGCTGGTGGTTTGATTCCCAGCTCCTTTTTGTCCACATATCGAAGTGTCCTTGAGCAAGACACTGAACCCCAGATTACAACTGATGGAATTAGACATGCTGGTGCTGGTTAAATATGGTAAGATCCGCATCCTCTTAAATATGTTCGCATTAAGCTAATTAATGGAAACGTCCACCGAATCACATCACATTTTGCCGAAATTTCAGAAATTCCCCTCAACTTGCACAACATTTTAATGCAAACATCTTGACCCACAATGTCTATTGACAACCTCTAATGAGCCTAGTTTCATTCAAATCTGGGTGCTTTGTCATATAAATGTGCAAGCCAAATTGACTGCAAACACCGCTGTATGTGTGCAACCAAAACTCCTACTCGAACCACAATATGTTGCATTGCATTGTGGGCGGTGAGGCTGCTGGTGGAGAAATCGCTATTTTCCTCTCTTCTGTGATGGATTCCTTTGATTCTTAGGGACTGACACCAAAACATAACATTTACATCAGTGTTTGATGTTTCCTTACTGCCTGTGGCTGTAACATTATTAAAGTGTTTTAAGGGATTTTTCCTTTAAGAATTATCAAGAAGTGATAATCTCTAAGCAAGACAACACATCCTTCATGTCAACACAGAAAAGCCCTTATTTCATCTTTTGACATGAATAACTAAAGGCATCCCACAGTCTTCACTATGCAGTTGTTTATTGACTTTATTTGTCTACACACACACACACACACACACAGCCCAAAAAGGAAGGACCCAAGCGGAAAACCCAAGGCTATGCTCTGTGATTTATTCATTCAATAACCAGCAGGACGATCATTTTTCTCCATTTGGCTGCATTAGCCCTAAGAGAAAAACTGTTCAAAATGCTAGTAAATAAGAAATAGTGAATGGAGAAAAAGGAGTAGAACCACATTATTGAGTCTGACCTTCTACCAGCTGATGACATGATCGCCTGATGGTAAAATCTGCAGTGCACATAAATCATGCCAGATGAGAAAATGCACTGGGCTATGGAAATGAGGCAGGAGAAAGGTTTTGTGAAAACTGCTGAGTGAGATGCAGCTGAATACATGTCACCTTTTCATATCCAATTTCTTTACTTCCTTCTTTCCTCCATCCCTTCCCTGTTATTCATTCATTCTTTTGTTCTTTTTGTCTTCACCCCACTTTTCCTCCAGCCTTACCTTTGATCCATCTTCCCTACCTCACTTTTTCATACCTGTTAGAGGGAAAATGTGGCTTTTCTTCTTTCTCTTGCCTGGAGGCAGCCCCATGAATACCTTGTGCTGACTTGTGTGTGCTTGTGAACTACATAACCGTCTGAGGTTTCCAGGTCATGATGCAGTGAAAGGGAATGCAGGGGGAGCAGCTTTCGAACTGAACTTGCCAGTTTCTGGACAGGACACTGTTAACTTAACACTGCATGGACTGTGTGAAGAAAATTCCAGCCAGGTTACTGCAATCTAAAAACTGATTATAACAGAATGAGCACTGAAAAATCTCTGGTTGGGCGATGATGAATGAAGGAAAAGAAAGCCATAAATTGCAAAGGTCACATAGTTAAGAGATGACAATGAAAGTGGTTACTCTTTCTTTAGTTAAGATGGCTGACTGTGAAACTGTGACATGGGAAAAGTGCTTTTGGTTTTCATTATCTGTGCAAATTCAGGTTATATTCAAGTTTTCAGATCAATGATGCAAGAATGTTATTGGGCAGAACACAATTGTTGTTTCCAAAACTGCCATGTGACTGAAAATGATGCACACTGCCTTGAAAGTCTACACGGTATTGTGGCCAAAATTATAACAAGTCCTAATGACAAAATACCTTACTTGTCATTGCCTTCCAAAACGACACACGAGTATTTTCTGATTTTGTGCCCCTTATCTGCAGAGCAATTTTGATTGTTAGTGCCATCCACAATGGACAAATGTAAAATTATTAATATGAGGGTTTTCTGATCACCACTATGGTTAAGGATGGTTAGGTTTAGGCACATAGACTATTTGTTAAAGTTGGGAAACAATCATGAAAAGAAATGAACCTTTAGGTAGGAAAAAAGAAGTGCAGTGCTCTCCCATGTAAATGTCTTACACTTTCTCAACCCATCAATGCACCTATATGTGAGGTTTTTGTGGCTCAATAACGAACTAGCTAGTCAACCCAAATCACATTTGACTGGTAACCACCCTCGAGTTCAAGACGAGCCATCAAAAATATGTTTATGTTTTAGAGAAAAAAACGAGAGTGATTTTGATTTTAAAAAACTCAAAAAAGGATTTGTGACGCATATTTAGAACTTGACTGTGTCTTTAAAAGTCTGCAAGGTTTTGTACCCAAAATTTAAAAATTCTTTTAAGCAGTATCAATTTATTTTTCTAGTCCAACTGGGGGCAGTGGAACAAGTTGTAAACACAACATTGACATATTATCACTGTATTAAAGTTGTTATAGTGAACTTTTTAGCAAACAGAAAATAGCTGCCTGCTGAGACTAGAACGAAGTTGATGAGAGTGATGAGAGATCGAACCAAAACAGTCAAGTTGCAGGCCATAAAACTAAAACAATGAGCTGAAAGATGCTAAAATGCTCTGTAGAGTTAAGGACAACTGCCGAATCAGGTGATAATTCTTCGTGGGTTTGTCTCCTCAAGCAACCCATTTAATTTCTTCATTTGAAGAGCTGTAGGATTTCGTGGCATCTAGCAGTGAAATTGCAGATGGCAACCATTTCAATACTGCTCTCATCACCTTCCCCTTCAAAGCGTGTAGGAGAAACCACGGTGGCTGTGAAACTCACGAAAAACGCAAAAGGCCCTATCTAGAGCCAGTGTTTGGTTTGTCCATTCTGGGCTACTGTAGAAAAATGGCAGTGCAACATGGCGGCCTCCGTGGAAGGGGACCTGCTCCCTCTGTAGATATAAAGGGCTTACTCTAAGGTAATGAAAACACAACTCTTATTTTCAGGAGATTATACACTAAGTATTATATTCCATTTCTGCTAGTAGCTCCTCCTAAATGTTACACACTGGACCTTTAAGTGCAAATTTATGCTTTCTTTCACTCAACACTTTGGTTGCAAACAACCTCGCTCACAGCACACATTTTGATGTCATCAAAAAATATGGTGGTGAATAGAACTTATATTACTATTGGGATCATCGACATTACGAGAAACCAACTGCTTAGTTACAGAGGGAAGGGAAAGCTTGTCTAACCTACTCATGTATCACATGTTCTGTTCTGTCATATATTCATCATACTCATCTATTATCTCTGTGGATGCAAATATTCTGTTAACTAACAATGTTAAAACTCAAGAGAATCAAATGTTCATGGCCCCTGCAGAGCATCTACTGCGGGTTCTTTGGCACAAACAAAGATGCAGGAGTTCGTTCACAAACGATGTTTTTATTTGTTTCTACTGCTCACACACACATGTTCCACAATCACACACAAGGCAATCAACCACAGTGCCGTTAATCCACCAGGCTTGCTCACACTGGTTGCGATCATCTCCTTTCTAACACAGTTCAATAGGGCAGCCTCAGTTCTGTCCATTTGTGTGTATCAAGCAGCAGCCCCAAGGTCCAGCACACTACTGCATATAAGGGGAGAGCATAATTAGACAATGAGTCTCAGATGTGTCAATTAGCTGTCCCTGGCACTGCTCACCTGAGCCACTCCCCCACCTCTCCCTCTCTGCAGCTGACTGCTTAACCATGCCCACCTTTACAGTTATATTATCCTATTAACACTTTCATGCTTTTCTAGAAATAATTACCTGGAGTGCCTTGGTAGCCAATGGTTACAGCGCATGCCATATAACTGCAATGTTGCCAGGTCGTCTCCAGCCGGCAACCTTTGTTGTATGTCATCCCCCTCTCTCCTCCCCCATTTCCACCTCTACCTCACTCTGCCCCAAAAAATGGCCAAAAAATATAAATTCAAATATAAATAAAGATAAATAATTATCTATGTGCAGCTTTTGTTAAATGCCATCTTGCCACCTCATTTGTGCATGTTCCTTCACTCCAACTCCAGCTGATCTCCACTAGCGTCAAGGATTCATTGTGCAAAGATGAGAAGAATTACTGATGCTATATTCCCACCCAATATAAACTTTGTCTGCTTTAATGTATGCTGGTGAGTAATTGTCAACGGGAAATAAGACTGTGTCATAGGGAAATGTTGCACAGAAAAAAATTAACAATGCTCAGGCAATGTGCTGTTCTCTTTTTTTCAAATTATGTCACTCAAGCTTTTAATTAAATGTAGTAAATAATTAAACGTGATTAAAAGCGAGTGGGTGCGTGACAGTGAAAATATGAGAATGTGAGGAAAGTTACATTAAAGGTCCAGTGTGTAACATTTAGGAGGAGCTATTGGCAGAAATAGAATATAACATTTATAAGTATGTTTTCATACTTCATTCATCTTTCAGACCAAATCAGGCGTTACAGCGATTAGCCGCAGGTTTGTGCAGTGGTGTCGGCATGTTTATTTTTGCTTTAGAACTTAACCGCTGTGAAACAATCAGAAAACAACGTTTTATTTCTCTGATTCACCGGCTTTCTCACTACCAGTGCTCTTTCTCCTTATTCACTCTATAGGTTGCTTGACCACCGCTGTCTCTCTCTCTCTCTCGCTCTCTCTATCTCTCTCTCTCTCTCTCTCTCTCAGACAAATGAACACAAACCAAAGGAAGCTTCTTGGAATCGTTATTTTTCAGCAGACTGTAAGCCAGACACAGAAGTCGAAGCTGGGTACACTAAATAAACACAACTGGCAGAGTATCATAGTGTGGTCCATGAACCCCGCCTAGATAGCGCCTGGTTCCAGTGATATTTCAGGGTGACTGTGAGCAGTTTGACTGATCTGATCACCAGATTGGCCACCACCGCATGACTTCAGGTTGCGTTTCTCCAAAAGTCGATTATGTTTCAACTGTGTGCATTAATAAGAGAATTGAAGCAGACATTTAAAAGTAACGCAAAAGTTATTTTCCCTAGTAACTAATTACTTTTAAATGCAGTAATTGATAAAGTAATTCAATTACTTTTGAGAGAAGTAACTAGTAACTATAACTAATTACTATATTTCAGTAACTTGCACAACACAGGAAGTGCAGAGTCATTTTGTAAGAAAGTGAGTAAATCAATGAGTGTGTGTGCATGTGGGTGAGTATACAAGTTGCTAAGAAAATAAGTGAGAAACTGAGTAAGGAAAAGAATATATAAATAAGAATGTTAGTGAAATAAGGAATTAATAAGCAGTTAGTGAAAAAGTACGTAAATACATAAGTAAGTGTACTGTATATCAGTGCTTATTTCATAGGTATATTTATACATAGGTATATATAAGTAAACAAATATGCAAATAAGTAGGGCCATTATGGCAAATTTGGTAAATCTTTAACTAAAACATTTGATCTAGAATAGGTCTGAATCAAATTTATATATATGTTGAGACTGTCCTTACCAGAAAACAACAGCATTGTTGCAACTGTTAAAATGCCTAAGATTGTCATGGTTTGAGGGTTTATGTATGTTATTTCCTGTTTTATTTTGAAATATTCTTCTTCCCTCATGTGTCTTGTGGTTTTGCTTCCTGTCTTTGTTTGCGCTGCCCTGATCGTTTTCACCTGTGTCTCGTTGTCTCCCCTCACCTGAGTATATTTATGTCTGTGTGCTTCCTTTGTTCAGTGTCAGTTTGTCTTTGTCCCTGTGTCAAGCGTTCCGGCATTTCTTATCTGTGAGTTCTCTTGGATTGATTCTTTGTTCCCTTTGACCTTGCCTGGATTCTGGACTTTTAAACTTTGCCTGCTCCCTGTCAGATTTGTTTGCCTTGTTGGAGTGATTCCCAGGTTTTGACCACTACCTGCCTGACATCCATGTAAGCCTTTGTTCTTTATTAAATCACTGAACTCTACCAGCCTGCCTCCATTGTCTGTGTGTGGGTCCAAGCCCTTGTTTCTCTTTGTTACCCTGCTTGTCACCACACAACAAAGATAACCTTTAACCTAAGTTCACCGTTTTTTCACAGTCTGAAAAATATCTTTAGAGGACAAGATATTTATTGGAGTGTCTGAGATGCCTCTTTTTAATGTCCCTTCTTTGCAGAATTAAAGATACAGACAAAAATGAAAACCTGCTTGGCATAAAGTCATGTAAATTGTTAGATAAAGTCATAGGTTGTGAATTTACTATGTTTGCTAATGAACAAGCCACTTGCTAACTTGCGAGCATCGACACCCACAGCAACTAGCGAGGAGTGGAAGCAGTTTTGTGCAATTTGTTCACTTCCTGTAGGTTTCTGTGGGTCTAGAGTTGATTGGAAAAATGCAAGTGGATGCAAATATGCCCTGGCAATAAGACACATCCTTATAAGTTGAATACTTCAACTTGAGCAAAAAAATTGCGCACATCCCAAGGCTGTTTGACTCTGCTTCATAAAGAGCAGAGATGAGAAGCTGTAGGAAAAGAAGAGAAAAGGGTTTCTGGTAAGTTCTGAGATCAGAGTCTGAGCTAGCTAGCTACAGCTAACGTCCAGCCCAGTACCTCTAGGAATTACATCTATATTGAGAAAGTAGCATGCCCTTTACAAAGACAGGTGAAAATTAAGGATTGCCCGATTGCCTGGGGTAAGTAAAATGCCACATCCAGTTCAAATCCTGTTCTGAATTTATTCTTTTTTTTTAAATTTTTTTTAAAGCAATTATTTAGTACTGAAAAAGAACCAATAAGAACATCGATTTAAAAATAGCAGTATCAATAAAATCCTAACGATACCCCTTCGCACTCACAAGAAAATGGTGGCAGGTAAAGACATAGTTTATTTAGATAATTTATCACTCACTCACAGTTAAGGAGTCCATCTCTGGGGAGAAGGAGGGGGGATTGTCATACCATTTTCGGTATCAGAATCAGGAATCAGAAATACTTCTGATCCCCGAGGGGAAACTCTTTTGCTACAGCAGTTCACTATCACGTCAGTGCACATGAATAGAAGTACTAAGCAAAAAATATAATACACTATAATACAGGTCAGATAATTTAAGTACCAAATGGGTATAAGTATAAAATAATTGTGAAGTACAATGTGGGTTTACCAGTTGATAATACGGTATAATAGTGCACGAACTGCCAAGTTATATGTAGCTTATTAAATAATGCAATAATGTTTGTTGCTTTGCATTTATGACACACGGTGTCCTTGTTCTGATTAATTTACTTTATTTAGAAAGATTGAACATGACAATTATCTTTAGTTTTTGTTATTTGATAACTGCTAATAAAACAATTTGTATAGGGGCAAGTAAAAATTGACTCTGGGCAAGTAGATTTCTGACCCACTTGCCTGACCGTGCAAGTGAAAAAAAGCCTTAACGTTCAACCCTGGGATATGGAAGTCGGGATGGCAGATGGGAGTATAGCCTATGACTTTAACTTTCTAACCCTAGCCATACCTCAACTAGTTTATTTACCATAAACACAATCTTTCCCTAAGCCTAACCATACCATAGTTGCTATGGTATTGTAGAAAGTGAGAATTGTAAAAACATTGGACGTGAAAAAAAAAAGTCCAATATCGACATTCTTGTTTGGTGATGAGGTTGTAACGCTTGCACAGTTCATACACTGGCTTTTTGAGACAATTAAAAATGGACTGCAAAAAATGATGATAGTCAAATTTGCACAAATGACTCAAGAAGATGACCATAAGGGAGGTTGGGGGGATGGTTGCTTCAGCAAAGCGTGGGACATAATGTTTCCTGCTAATGGTCAATGCTGTACAATGTTGATCTTTCCAAAACCTTCACCAATTAGTTATTTTAACCAGGACCACAAGCTTTCCCTAACCATATAGTCTTTGTGCCTAACCAAACCTTTACCATAGAGATGATGGAAATTACAAAAGACATTTTGTCACAAAGTTTGGAGGACTTGCATCTATTCTGCATGAGAATGCTTCATTAAAATCTTTTGATGGACAGCTACGGGTGCTTTGTTTTGCATTTATAATGATACTGTAAATCATAAAACTGTTTCACTTCATTTTTATTATAATTAGTGTATTCCCGTGATGGGGTACTTAAAGTTGTTTTTTGTTTACTGTATTACCAGCACAAATTACTATTGATATGACATTTCTCATTCACTGCCTCTCCCTCACTGTGTGCTGCTGTTACAGATTTTGTTCTGTGCTCTGAAACAGCCATGAACCAATGTGATAATGTCACTGATATTGATGTGTTCTCACCAGGAAAGCTGTGGAGATTAGATAGACAGAGAGGAAGGAGAAAAGAGTAAAAGAGGTGCAGACGGCATTAGAAAGTGAATTACCAGCAGCCACCCAGACTGAGAACCAGTGAGAAAGAGAAAAGAACAACAGAGGGGACAGAGAAAGCGAGGGAGGGACAGACACAGAGTTCATGTGGTTCAGAGGGGAGCTGTGGCACTTGGATGTAATTCACTTTACTCTCTCCAGAGGAATCCATTTACCCCCTTCCTGCAATTATGGGGCCTTGTTTCCTCTCTTAATCCATCTGAATGTTTGTTTGTGTTTGTTTCTTGTGACTATTAGAGCACACACATATAGATGTACACACACACACACACACACACACACACACACACCACAAAGCCACTCTCCTCTGTAATAAATCCCTCATTACTGGCAGTAGTTGTTTTCTTTTTTCTCTGCTGTGTTCTGCCAGTTGGAGCTGTTTTCCCTCGCTCTGCATTATTAGCTTTGTGCTGTTGAAACACAATGTGGAGCCTCCTTCCCCCCACAACATTGGGACACAGGGAGGGAGAGACAGAAGGGAATATAGACTCTAATTAGGAATACAATGCTACTGTTGCCGCAAATAATAATTTTGATACAATAATCACAATAACTGTTACTTAGTTGATGTTTCTTCCTGTCATACTGTGTCATCAGTGATTTTATTTTACATAGCAAGGCCCTGGTGGGAATTATGGGAGTTTTACAGACTTCAGAGCACCAGATGGCACATGCAACATTAAATAGTACTCCAGCAATCTAGTATTGCACTTTCACAAAGAGGCGGACTTAATAAAGAATGGCCTAAATCAAAGCAGCAGAGGCTGAAATATCTTGACTGGTAGTCCCTGGTATGGGTCAAGCTCCAGAATGGATCCTACATTTCCCATAATGCAACCAATAACATCTCCATACTCAATACCTCCAGTTTGTAATGCAGGCTGTCTGTTATAGTTTTAAAATCACAGACACAGAGTACATTAGCGCATACAACTAGTACTCCTTGTGATGAGCACAGGAGGGCCCCTTTAAGACACAACACAAAAAATGGCTATTACAATTTCCTAAAGCCCAATGTGCCAGCTTCAAATTGCTTGTTTTGTCCAGCCAACAGTTCAAAACCCAAAGATAAACAGAAAAACAGCATATTCTCACATTTGCATTTTTGCTAGAGAAAATGACTTAAACGATGATCAATTATCAAAATAGCTGCCAGTTAATTTTGTGTCGATCAACTAATTGAGTGTTTTAGCTCTAGTCCCTATAAAAACTGTTGACAGTGGGGCCTATGAATTATCCAGAGTAAAGTCCCATCAAAAAGTGTTTACATCAAAAAGTGGTACAGCAAAATTCATCTGTGCTAAATATTTGGTTTTAGAAGCTTGGTGACGTGGTGACTACTCACAAGGCTATTTGGTTAACTACTGTAGCTGGCGAGCTAACTGCTATATGCTAGCCAGCTGGGAACATGCTAGCTCTAGTCAGTCGCAAAAGCTCTCTGAGCTTCTTTCTGTTTTCTCTGTACTGGGACTATTGGACTCTCCTGGTCTCTGTTTCCTCATAGATCAGCTCTGTCAAGACTCTTTGCTATTGGTCAACAGCGTGAATTCGTGTGTCAAAATTCACCAAAGTTGAACTTGATGCGAAATATTTGTGCAGATTTACTTAGCTTCCGTGAGCAAATTCACTGATCTTTTGTTTTGGGGTGGAGGCAGAAATGTCAGAGACAGATATCTCAAAGTGACAAAATATGTTCTTTGTGACTTTGGTGAACCGACACTTTAAAGTCAATTGCATCGTCCTTACAGTACAAGCAATGATGACAAAAATGTTTTCATCAAGGGCATGCAATAAGTAAGGTTCAGGAACACAATAGTTAAAGGGACAGTTCACCCCAAAATCAAAAATACCTATTTTTCCCTCTTACCTTTAGTGCTATTCATCTATCTATCTAGATTGTTTTGGTGTGAGTTGCCGAGTTTTAGAGATATCTGCTGAAGAGATGTCTACCTTTTTTGAATATAATGGGACTATATGGCACTGGGCTTGTGGTGCTCAAAGTGCCAAAAACATGGATTTTAAAAAATCAACAGCAATGTATCATGACCCAGTTACTAAGGATAATCCACAGAGCAGTTTAGGTAAGAGGAAAAATATGTATTTTTGATTTAGGGGTGAACTATCCCTTTAAGGTTTCTTAGAGATTGAGATCATTGAACGGGTACTGTTCTGGTCATAAAGTTTAGTTCAACTCACACAAACACAGTGCATGCATGAGAAGGTCATTCCAACCACAAGGCCATCATTTTCCTCATGTGAGATCAAGGTAAAGGCTGACGTCAGAGCAACAGGTCCTTTGGCAGATGTGGAGCTGTTGGAAGAAACATTCAGTGTGTTTTGATACAACTATGTCTAAATCAGAGAAATTAAAATAATTGAGTTTTTGATGAAAAAAATGAAAAAATCTCCAATGGAAAAAATATCACTATGGCCTAATTCCAAAAGGGGAATATCATTCAATTACATACTGACCATTCTGTTTCTGTTTCTGTCTTTGGGGACCCAGAATCTTATCTGACATACCAAAGTATAATCTGCAGCTGCTCCACCGACAATGAATATGAGACTGTGTAAACTTAAACTTTGTATGGACTTTATGGGAACTGTCAGCAGGGCTGGAATAATATTTGACCACACAGATTTCTTGGCTTACAACATAACAAAAATGATCAGCTTTTCTTTATGACATTATGTTTTTAATGCGGATGGCACAATTTGATTGGTGTTTATGTATTCAATCAATGATAAATATGGGTGGTTTATATTAAATATAAATGATTTTTGTTTTGGCACTATAGTTTTTAGTTTCTGATATCAATGATGGAAAGTAACTCAAGTACAGTACTTAAGTACATTTTTAAGATACTTATCCTTTACCTGAGTATTTCCATTTTATGCTACTTGAACAACTCCACTACATGTTAGAGGGAAATACTGTCCTTTTTACTACACTATATTTATCTGACTCCTACAGTTACTAGTTTCTTTACACATTAAGATTCTACATACATTTAGCTTATAAAAAATATGCATTGCAAATTACGGTTTTCAACCTGGGTCTTATTCACATTTATTCACATTTACGATTATTCTGACTAATATGTCATGCTAACTTTACCCTCACCACCTCTGTTGTAGAGATTCTGGCAAAACAAAATACAGTATAGGCTATCATGTCAAACGCTGCAGATGAATAGGTATTTTGCGAGTTGGCTAATCAAACAGCCAGCTTGGTTAGCCTGCAAGCTGCCCCAGAAGTAGATTCCTATGCAGTTAGCTGCAATAGGTAATCCAGGGGGCTAATTTCTGTGTTTACTTTTGGTTTTTCAATTTAGAAAGAAGATGTATGTACAATGTAAGTGAAAAGCTTTAGGAGGTTCGTGTTGCTTACCCTAATAAATTGCCAGTTGCATTTCCCTTGTCTCTATAGCACAGTTGCTAAGTTAACAATGTTAGCATGACCCATTGGAAAGAATGGAAAGAAGCCATTCCGCATAATATGTACATTCATATTTTGCACATGATACTTGATATATTACATGATATAATTTTGAATGCAGACTTTTTACTCATAACAGAGTATTTTTACACTTTGGTAATTTAGAGACATTGCTGTTGATTTTTTGAAATGCATTTTTTTGGCACTTTGAGCACCACAAGCGGAGTGCCATAGGCCCATCATATTCAAAAAAGGCAGACATCTCTACGGCTGATATCGTCAAACCTCTGCAACTCACACCAAAACAATCTAGATGGATAAATAGCACTACAAGTAAGAGGAAAAATGTGGATTTTTGATTTTGGGGTGAACAGTCCCTTTAACTATTGTGTTCCTGAACCTTACTTATTGCATGCCGTTGATGAAAACATTTTGCTCTCCCATTCCTCACAGGCTTGTACTGCAAGGATGATGCAATTAAAGTGTCGGTTCACCGAAGTCACAAGGAACATATTTTGTCACTTTGAGACATCTGTGTCTGACATTTCTGCCTCCACTCCAAAATAATAGATCAGTGAATTTGCTCACGGAGACTAAGTAAATCTGCACTAATTTTGCTTAAAGGTCCATTTTGTAGGATTTAGTGGCAATAAGCAGTGAAATTGCAGTTTTGCAACCATTTGAAGTATTTATTCTCCACTGGACATTAAGACACTGAAGCACTACTGTATTTTTAGTTTCCATCTTTCTGCATTTTACAGAGACAACATGTCAGTCAAACAGTGTAGGTGTGTGGTGTGTTTGTCATTTAATCTTTAGCTTCAGCAGTGATAGATAGCCATGCTATACTGTCACTGCTCATGCAAATTACCAGTTATTCTTCTGCCGTTCACTCCAGGCAAACTGCTGTTGTTGTGGCACGAAAACTCAAAACAAATGACCCCCTTGGGTGCTACAACAGCCCCTCTTCCATCAGCTGTAAGTTTGTTGTATCAACTTTGTTTTGTTATACAGATGTGATGGAAATTTCAGATTGTAACTCAAAGCTAATAAAAAAAGTTTAATTGAAGGAGTTCGTAAATTCTTGCGTTGCTCATGTTTCCTCCTGATAAGATAGACCTGATTTTCCAGGGGGTTTTGTGTGTGGAATTTACACAATATCTATCTTTTCTTCCCACAACCCAAACACATGCAGGTCAGATGGATTAACATGAGTGTGAGTGAATGTCTGTGTGTGTGTGTGTATGTGTGTTAGCTCTGTTGTGACCTCCCCAGCGTGTTTTCGACACAATGCCTGCTGGAATAAACTCCATGACCCTGAAAATGATTAAGTGGGTAATGAAAATGAATGCTTGCTTTTAAATGGAATTAAATGGTTTCATAATTATTCATAATTTTTCTTTTAATTGACCATACACCAAATGTCATACAAGGTTACCGCCACTGATCTGCAGAATACAATCCTTGGACCAAAGCAACATATTCTTTTATGAGTGTGAGCATGTGTGTGTGAAGACATGTCCAGGCAAGCACTCGATAGAATGGAATGATTTGACACCAATTAAGATGATCACAGCCCACCTTGTTGTCAGAGCACCAGTGAGCCTCCAGCTGAGGTCACAGCTACAAAAATAGAGGAGGAGAAAATAAAGTGTTGCACTAACAGATAAATTGATAGATGGAGAAAGGTGACGGAATGGAGGAGTGACAAATGATAAGATAGTGTGTGTGTGTGTGTGTGTGTGTGATTTGAGGAGAGAGGCAGTGGGGTGGAGGGAGCCCCTCAGGGAGATCATGGGAAAATAGGGCTGGTTTATATGGTGCTGTCACAGGAATGGATAGATTGACTGTAACAGTCAGGGGGTGGTGGTTGATGATGGGGAAGTAAATGATGGCTTTTCCTCACAATTTCCACAAAATGCAGAGTTCTAAAGAGGGTAAAGTTCATAATCTCTTATATTATGCCCATGGACAGATGCATGTTTTATCAAAAGCTCTTCCTGTCTCCATTGAGCTATTTTGGAGTTTGATGTAGGTTGTAGCTGTCAATGTCTGGAGCCACTTATCTGACTCCAGGGAATTTTACACCCACTCAGAATCATTGGATAATGACACATGATGACTGTTTCTCCATCACTTCCTGGGGAAAAAGAGATTTTAGAGCCACATGTTTCTGGTGTTGTGAAACATGCTGACTGTATTTCTTTGTTTGTTATGTTTTTACAAAAAAGTGCAGATTGGAAAAAAGAGAGACAAGAGGCAATAAAGAAATGTGATATAATCCAATCTATTCTGAACCACTGCATGTATTGTATGGCAGTATAAACAAGAGTTTGGGGTTCTGGAGGACTTTTCTCAGTGGTGGTGGTGGTGTTACAGGAGATATGTTATTTCTCCAAGTGCATCACACAGTGCCATCTACTGGTGTTCTCCTGTATCTTTGATTTCAACATCAACTACTTGCAGGGTAAATGGATCAGATGCCCTGAGGAGCCTGAAAGCCACAGCTTGTATGCAGGTATAATTATAATCAGAAATTAGCTATCAAAATGAAAAAGGACCTCCGGGCCAGAATCAAACAGCTAACTGGATCCAATAACATGGTCCTATTGTATTACCCAATGCAGCATGTTTAATTATATCTATATATAAAGAATAGAGTGGGGTTAGTAAGTGCTCATTGTACCTTTGTGAAGTATATTCTACTGCATGTCCCAATGCCATACTACCCTATGTGGCCTTTTGTGTACTTTTGGTCTGGGGCTGTTTTTCATGGTTTCATTAAAACAGTTAAAAGAATCATTGAAAACTTTAGATAATAAAGCTTTAAAATCTCCAAGGGGAATGTAAGCCTGCAGTTTGATGACAGTTTGCAGTTAATTTCCATTTAAAAGGTGAATAGTACCTGAAACCAGTTCTACCAACATTAGTGTGTACATGAGGGTTATCTAAGATTAGGTAGTTAAAGGATCGTGTACTGTGGTTACTAGATTTAAATGAGAGAGATGTGAAGTAGTTTGGAAGCTTCAACATGGGAGCTTTATAGATGAATAACGTGAGATGGCTATTTCTTCTGTACTGTAAGGAAGTCCATCCAACCATGTGATACAAAGAACAATGATTAGTACAGAATGAGTACAAAATGTGTCATTGGTGATAAAGCATAAAGCATTGTGATACACAACATTTAACTGCTGAAGTGTTGATGAGGCAGCATGACAATAAAGAATATTTCCATAGTCAAGGACAGACATGAAGGTTGTCTGCACAATAGTTTTATGGTTGGAAAAAGACAGACATCCTTTAATTCTGTACAAGAAACATAGTTTGATTTTTAAGTTTTGAGTCAAATGTGGAATGTGAATCTTTGTCAAGCCAAATTCCTAAATATTTGTAGGACTCAGCAAGAGAAATTTGGGTGCCATTTAAAGTTGTAATGGCAATCAGAGTCACTGTTGGAGGTGGAGAATACCATGAACTTGGTCTTTTCTTCATTTAAAACCAGTCTGTGATTAAAGAGTGATACTTGGAAAGCATCAAAGGCAGACTGAGGACAAGTGAAAGCCTGGGCTGCGGTGGCGCCTGGTGCATATCAAATAGTATCATCTGCAAAAAAAATGTACATTGAAGTATTGATTTGGAAGTATTGATAATGTTATTTATGTATAACATAAACAGCAGTGGACCAAGGATAGACCCCTGTGGCAACCCATTTCTAATTGTAAGATGGCTTAACTGAGTACCATCAGCAACAACAGTCTGAGTTCTCTCTGTAAAGTAAGAGTGGAACCAATTAAGTGTGGCTTTATCTGGACCTATAGACAGCAGTTTGTGGAGTAGGATTTTGTGATCGACGGTATCAAATGCTCAAAAGGTCACTGAAGAGGGCAGCACAAAATTGTTTTTTATCTATGAAGGAGACAATGTTATCAGTGACTGAAACTGCAGCTGTTATTGTGCTGTGACCTGGGCGAAAACCAGGCTGCTGTGGCTGTAGTAAGTTTTGGGAGGCAATAAAGGCACGTAGCTGTAAATTGACCAAGGATTGTAGGATTTTTGCTAAAAAGGATATTGAGCGAGGAGGATTGGATATTGAGCGAGTTGAGATTGGAGACATCACCACTTTTGTGTAACGGTGTTGCTGAGGCACTTTCCCACGAAGCTGGAATCATGCCTGTTAAAAATGTTTGATTCAAAATGTGTGCTAAATGTGGACAGATTAAGGGGGCACTTAGAAGAAGGAGACATGGGTCAAGGTTATCTGCACCAGTGTTTTTGCAAGCTCTTAACCTAACCAGAGTTTTGTAAACATCTGCACTGCTGACCTAATTAAAAGAAAATTTACACTCTGAGGAAGCTGAGGCGACTCCCTCTGCTGGAGAGATATGGTAATTGTCTACAGATGAATCAGCAGACAAATAAAGGACCAGAGGAGAGGAAATTGTAATTAAAAGCTTCTACCATAGAAGATCTATCAGTAATATGACCAGATAGATGTTTGATTTGAGATGGGAGGTGTGACCGTGATGATGTCTTAAGAGATGCTATGGTGTTCCAAAAAGTATCACAGGCAGAGAGAGCTGACAATAATTTGATTTAGCCTTCCTAATCATGCTGGCACAGATGTCTCTTTGGTGTCTAAAGGTTACCCAGTCCTCAGGGGTGCCACTGGATCTAGCCTTGGCGCATGCTTTATCTCTGTTGTGGATGGCATTGGAGAGTTGTGGGGAGAACCAAGGACTGAATCTGTTTTTAATTCTATGTTTTTTATAAGGAGCATGTCTGTCAGCAATAACATTAAAATATTCTGAAAAGTTTACCAGTGCCACAGCAGGATCAGTAATAGAGAACATTTTACCAATATCAGAGATCGACAAATCATTAAAAAAATCTTGAAGATTAAAATGCTTGTAATTTCTGTGGTGATAATTTGAGATTGAGACTTTTTAATTCTAGTATCTCTAACACAGGCAATGGGACAGTGGTCCCTAACATCAAGGGCAAAAACTCCAGAGGCGAGGTATTTGTGTGGTCTGTTAGTAAGTATGATATCAATTAATGTGGAGTTAAGAGTAATTTTGAAGTTTGGTCTGGTGGGTTTGTCTATGAGCTGAAAAAGATTACGTTTGAGGCACTGATCTTTTAATTTGTTAGAGCTGTCAGAGAGCCATAGAAGATGAATTGTAAATGATGAGGAGAGTGTGTGAGATGCCCATGAAGCTGATAGGTGAGAGGGAAGCCTGAAACCTAACAGCTGTGCATCCACCCAAGCATCTCACACTGTCTGCTAGTGTTGTCTGAGTGGAACACAAGAGTTGAGCTGATGTGGGTGATAGTTGGCTTTCTCTGCAAAATTATTATAGAGGTGTGAATGGGCATTCAAGTACCTCAAATTTGTACTTAAGTACAGTACTTGAGTAAATGTACTTAGTTACATTCCACCACTGGAAATACCTCCCCACTGTTTCTGTGCCACAGCTAGGACTGGGCTGCTGGGAGACTCTCTGACCATCAGACTGCCAGAACACTTTACACATGCTCAGAGTGAGGACGTTTGGAGCTGGGCATCCATGGAGGATTAGTGCCTTCAGCACTAACACTATCATCCCGGCTCTGATGCTGAACAAGCTCTCCCAGCTGAGTGTGCCTGCCTCCATCACAGACTTCCTCTCTGACAAGAGGCAGCACGTGAGGCTGGGGAAACATGTCTCTGACTCCCGGACCATCAGCACCAGTTCTCCTCAAGGCTGTGTCCTTTCTCCTCTGCTCTTCTCCCTGTACACCAACAGCTGCACCAGTCACCAGTCCGTCAAGCTCCTGAAGTTTGCGGATGACACCACCCTCATTGGGCTCATCTTTGATAGGGATGAGTCTGCCTACAGGTGGGAGATTGACCACTTGGTGACCTGGTGCAGTCAGAACTACCTGGAGCTCAGTGCTTTTATGACAGTGGAGATGGTTGTGGATTACAGAAAGAGCCCAGCCCCACACGTCTCCTTCACCCTGTGTGACTCCCCTGTCAACACTGTGGAGTCCTTCCGCTTCCTGGACACCATCATCAACCAGGACCTCAAGTGGGAGCTGAACATCACTAAGAAAGCCCAGCAGGTGTATGTACTTCCTGTGGCAGCTGAAGAAATTCTACCTGCCAAAGACAATGATGTTGCACTTTTACACCGCCATCATCGAGTCCATCCTCACCTCCTCCACCACCATCTGGTATGCTGCTGCCACTAGCAAGTACAAGGGCAGACTGCAGCATATCATTCGCTCCTCCAAGAAGGTGATTGGCTGCAATCTACCTTCCATCCAGGACCTGTACGCTTCCAGGACCCTGAGGCGAGCAGGAAAGATTATGGCTGTTTCAGACACTCCCCTCTGGCAGGAGGCTGAGGTCCATCAGGACCAAAACCTCACGCCACGAAAACAGTTTCTTTCCGTTCCATCTTAAAGAAATAGTTCCACATTTTGGAAAATACATTGTTTACTTTCTTGTGGAGAGTTACATGAGAAGAGCGATACCACTCTCATGTCATGCGCTAAATCTGAAATTAGAGCCAACAGACGATTAGCTTAACTTAGCACAAACACTGGAAGCAGGGGGAAACAGCTAGCACCTCTAAAGTTCACAAATGAACATGTTTTATCATGCACAAAAAACAGTGTGTAAAAACGACAAGATGTTGGTGGGTTATGTTTCCCCCTGCTTCCTGTCTTTATGCTAAGCTAACCACCTCCTATCTCTAGCTTCATACACAGATATGGTGGTATCAGTCTTCTCATATAACCCATTTTACTACAACGTTTAGCTAACTATCACATAAAGATTATTTACCATTAAATTTTTCAGCTGCTATGAAATTTCTCACTTTTAGCACTAAGGGTAAAAGGTATTAAAAAAAAAAACCTGTAACATTGTCTATAGATTCTGAATAATTTCAGAAAACTGCATTTGAGGTACCAAATGCTGGGGACAAATAGGGGATTTTGGTGTTGTAATGACCCACCAAAACATCTCCTACTGCATAAACATTATTTATTGCTTTTCAACCACAGTCCATTTTGGCTCCCAACTCAGATAAAGAAGGACTGCTCATCAACTGGAAACAACGCAGATAGTGTAAATGAGTAATATTTCTCTCCTTTCTGCATTCTTTTCCTTCACTCCTCTCCTCTCCTGTACTCTATATAGAACTGTAATTACAGTAGTCTTCTTTCTCTTATTAGCAGATAAGAGTTTCACAATGGTTCCCTGGAGAGCCTGTCCAAACTTAATTAACGCTGGCTAAACACTCCCCTCTCTCCTTCTGTCTTTCTTGCTCTCTCTCTCTATTTGTCTCTCTCCCTTCTTATTAGACAATGGCAGCTGCAGGGAGAAAGAGCCCGCCCGTCAGTGATAAGTGCTAGAAAGCCCTGCACAGGCAAATGAAAGCTGGACTTGACACAGGCTTGACTCAGACAACACTGAACAACCACTGCGGGGTTACTACCATTGCCGTTGTGTGTGCTAATTTACTCATTGAATTGAATAGTGTGTGTGTCTGTGTGTGTGTGAGGATCTAATTCCTCTGAGCGGTGTAAGCCCTGAAATCGTGCTCTGATCTTCGGCTGCATAGCCCACTCTTTTAATTCCCATTTGTTTGACTTAGAGAGATTAGCCATTAATTACTGGCTAGAGAAATTAAGCACACACAGACACACACAACTGCACACAGAGTGCGCTGTAGAGCTGTTAAATAGCACTCATTACACCAGCCCTACCGCACGGGCCAAAGGCATATAGAGCTGAGACAGCATTGTCTAACAGCCAGGACTCACACACACGTGTATGCAGACACACACACACAGCTGCTCGGGAAGCTATTGGACGAAAGATGCTGTTCTGGGCGAAATCTGTCAGGTTTTAGCTGAGTATAACATCAACCTCCTGCATGAGAGCGCAGAGGATTAGCTCCGGAGAGACAAGCTGACCAAAGCCAAGACAGGATGAAGAATATCATGCAAGGTACCTGAGCAAGCACAAAGGCAGGCTGTTCAGTGTTTGCACAGAGTCCATCAAAGCTTTCCAAAACCCTTTACATCATGTTGAGCTTCATTTCACACTGTCCAAATCAGTCCTTTGACCCCCCTGAAAATATAAACGAATAGAACAGAACAACTCTGACACATCGGCCAAAATAAACTTAAAGCTCCACTAATTAATTTTTTCACCTGAACAAAGGATTCAATTACAACATGTCATGTAAAAGGGGTTGCTAGTGACAAACCCACAGATAATTATCACCCACTCACCAGTTCCACTCAGTTCTACAAAACGTTTTAGCATTTTTCAGCTCATTGTTTTTGCATGGCCCACAAACTCATCAAACTAATTTCCAGCTGTCAGCAAAAATGTGCTGATAAACCCACTATGTGTATGTTACCTGCCCACTACTACATGCTAGTAACTAGCTGGTGAACATAGTGGGGCATTTAGCAAGATATGGCATGGAGCAAGATATGTTTCCTCAGGAGTTGGTGGAGACCAAAGCAGAGCGAGTGAATATTAGAGTAACATTTGTCAGGTGGCCAGCAACACGACTCCAAATGAATGCTAATGTTTCTCTGTGTCTGCTGACAATTGTTTGCTAACGCAGTCATCATAACAACTTTATGAGGTTATGACATGTTGTGTTTTCAGCTCATTGCTCTGCCCACAAATAGCAGAAAAAGCAGTTTAAAACTGCACTAATTAATGGCTTTATATTAACAATACATCAAATGAATACAGTATGTGTAATGTGAAAGGAGTCACTTGTAGTGATGAACCCACAGATAATTATTACCATTTAGTAGCTAAATAGCCAGACATTTCCGACATGAGTTTGTGGAGACCAAAACAAAGCTAAAAGGAGAGTATATGTAAGTCTTACATTCATCAGGTGGCTGAAACACGACTCTAAATGAATGGTAATGTCGCTCCATGTTTGCAGGATGTGTAAATACCCATAACAACTTTATATGATGATAATGTATCATCATAGATTTTCAAGATCCCCTGCAGACAAGTTTTGAAACACATCAAAGTACTCCACAAAAAAGTTTACAATTACGCCCACTCCTTGTCCCTCAATGTAGATATCCAAAATCTCTGAATATCCAAATATTGTATATTTTAAAATGTTAACTACTGGACACAAGATGTCTCCTACTTGACTCAAACGTCCATTCTTAGTGTAAGTGCACTGGAGGCATCAAGTTTCCACATCACACTTGTGTAAAACCAGTTGTGATGTGATGAACATCCTGCACATATGTACACGCCTTAAACTGAGTTTTAAACTGAGATTTAAGGTGAGCACAGAGAAACTTTCCCCCTTCAGAAGATAAATGTGAAAACAGCCTTTAGTGTCAAACTCTGCACATCGAAGCTAAAACATCCAAGTGAAGTAACAATAAGCAAAACACATTGTTGAGTGAAGGGGGACTTTAAGATTGTCTAAATTGTCAAGCCACCATTAAATTGCATTTCACAAAATAAAACAATCTGTCTCAAACCTGCCTTTAAAAAGGATTGGCTGGTAAGTTGAATATATCACTTGGCCCTTTAAAGTGAAGTTATGTTAGCTTGTGACGGTGAAGTACAGCACTACAGATGTTTCCAAGCAACCAATTTGCACATTACTAAAACATTCCTTTAGTTTTAACCCAATTTAGTAAATCACTAACTTTGAAACTATTTACTGAGAACTGAAAAAGAATTTAACAAAAATCTAGTGATGAATTTACAAATAACTGGTGCAATCCAGTCCCAGAGAGCAATTGTTTCCTTCATTTTGATACAGAAACAAGGAACAAACGTGTAACAACTTTTATCTTCTCCTGACTTATTCCCTTAAATTTTATTCCGAAAGTTCTTCTGTAAAGAAAAAAATGTCATTCTCTAAAGTGACATATTATCATTCCTTTAGGCTACGATCAGAGGCATAAAAAGCAGGGGTGTCTGTTGCAATTTACAAGAATCAGTCCTCACCGTGGCCACATTTCCTCCTGTTGACTAACAGTTTGCTTGCGTTTGAAGAGTCAAGGTCACTGACAGAAGGCTGTTACAGCAGTTCAGCTTTCATCTCAGGGACAGAAATGATTCTCCAAACATGTTTTATTCATTATGCTACTGCCTCACCTTAAAACTGAATGTATTTTCCTTCATTTGCATGTGGCTGCCAGCACAAACAGCACAAATATGAACAGACAAGTACTTTTGATCACTTGCTATAAGAATTTTCAGAAGGTGGAGATCACTGACTGAAGCAGTATGTCTGAAGGAGTGCTGAAGATAAGGCCTGTACTGTGTGTGTCTGCCTCCCTCTAGTGGTCTTAAGACAAGGATCTACTGTATACTGTACATGCACAGCAGTTCAATATGGACCATATATCAACAAGGCAATATCTGTTGTAGCACAAATTTGTTGTAAAAAGAAAAAGAAAATGAAACACAAACAAAAAGAAAAAAGCACAAGAGCCAAGAATTGTAATTTGTCTTTATTGTTTAAATTCACCAAAAAGTTTTCTTCATAACTACATCCAACAGCATTCGTTGTTGTCGTCACTGTGACCTCATTAATACTTGAGTGACGATAGTGTGACATCATCAGTGCCACCATGACGTCACAGCATCATGACATGGCTCAAACGGCAGAAAAAAAACACTGTCAGTCCATCCCAGAGTCCGTCGTCAATAAAAGCATCTCGCCGCTACCCGTGTAAAGCACAAACATTGCACATCAACTTATAGCATAGCATCAAGTCTCCTGCTTAAAAACTAAAATCCACCCACCCCTCTCTTTAACATGGAATCAAATGATGATAAACATGAGTGGAAGTGTTTTCTCTTTAACCATACATGGGTTTATACACAAAGTATGATTTAAAATATGACGGTTTGCTGCAGGTCTCCAGTGATGATAATGATTTAAAACACCGATAGCACCGTGTGCGCTCATAATACTCCAGTACTGTCATCTCATACCTTTGCTTTCTTTTCCCAAAAAATCCACATCTAATATGTATCATGTGCAGGCCTAGATTTTCAAAGGGGAGGAATTTTAAACAATGTCTGCACTGAAAAAGAAAACTTCTTATCTGTGCTACTTTCTACATACAGGCTTTATTTGACAGATTGTGAAAATTAAATATTGTATTTTAAAAGTATGTAGATATATTCCACATGTTGATATTTCCTTTAGAATTTAAACTTGTAGTCATAAGTCTAGAGGCAGGGCCATAGTGAGGATTTTAGAAATACTGAGGTCAAGAGTATCTCCCTACATAACTGTCTAAATGTGGTTTCAAAGCTGGCATATTTAGGTTTTTTGCCTAAAACAGTCAAATTTAAAAACAATATCAGAATCTGGCTTTAAGATCTCACTATGTGTAATTTGTGTCTTATTGTATAATGTAAACTCATCAAGTTATTAAAACCTATGGACCTATTTTGTGTCCTTAATAAAGTCATTATTATTATTAAAACCCTCCAATTCCCTAAAATAATCCTGTGCACATGTCCTGAGTGTGGTCAATGGTAGCTACAGCCCCGTCTAGGGGTCCAAAAAAAGTGTATCATAATTTAGTTGAAAAAGGATATTTAAAACTTTTACTTTGATTATGCATTTACAGTTTCAGGCTTAGTTGACCGGATTTCTAAAATGTTTTGTAGATTTGTTTAATCTGAAAATGTCATGCTTTACAACCGCATTCATGCATTGATTCTGCCTCTTTTCTGACAAGGTTTTTGGCCTCTTTATAAAAGTGCTAATTTCATGTTAAACTATACTTACTATCCTATCTTTACATTTCTATCTATACTATCTCTGTATTCCTTGACCTATTTCCTATCTAATATACTCTCATTTGGTATCATTTGCCACTTCTAACATAACACTGTATATCTTAGCTGTTTTATGTCCACTTGGTGAAGTTAATATATGGCTATAATCTCCTTTAGTACCATCTAAATGATGAGGAGCCTTACATACAGTGTCCTCACAGATTCCCAGTTCTCCTCAGAAAAAATGAGGGCAAATATAATTTAGACCATGACATTCTTTGCACTAAAAAATTGCATTATTTTGACTATTATGGCTATATTAGCTTTGTTCAAACATAGAGAATACTGTGAATGCAGGGTAAGATCTGCTCAACAAGTGTCTTTTTACTGCATGTCACTCTAAATACTCCATCTGTTTCTTTTGTAATAAATTATGTTTCTGTTTTGTGTTAGTAATACAATGAAAAAGATGATAGAGATGAAACTGAAATGTGTGCATGCTTCAGAAAGTCAAGGACTTTCAGAAACAGTCTGACCAGCCTTCATCATGAACGCAGTGAAACTAAAAATGGCATCATAACAATGTCATGCGAAGTATCCCTCCCACAGTACTTGCATAAATCTCTTCATTAAATCATCTGCTATATACAGTAATACATTTAATCGTTACATATACGGCTCATCCGAGCCTGGCAAGTCTCTTGAACAGTACTACCAAAGTCCAGTGACCAAATATTTATCCCTCTTCATCAAGACCAAAATAACCAAAAGTCAAATTCCCTTATACAGTAGAATACAGTAGACACCTTTCAAGTAAAACAACTGTTTTTCTAAGAATACTGGTGTGTTCACATAACTGTAACAGACCTGAGTCAAACCAGAATTGAAATTAGTTCAAATCCAAGTCATCATATGGTAAATGTTTTTATCTTTAACTTTTGTGAAGAGTCAAACAAACCCTGCAGCAGCTGCAAAGCTACAAAACAGAACTGCATGTGAGTAGGATTTCAATTATTACATTTGACCCAGGTCTGCCTAATGGTTAGCAGACAAAAACTTCATAATCAGATGATCGACAGAACATAGTGACTAATTATTGTTTTTATTACTGAATCTGATGAAGGAAAAAAGTAATCGAAGTAATTCTTTTTAAAAGTACAGAAATGCCATCATAACCACAGACAACTAAGCCGCCGATTTCTCTGTTTTGAAGAATGTAATTTTTTTTTTTTGCCTTGAAATAAGGTGAGTGAAAGGGAAACACTCACTACATCTTTTTTGTACAGTAATCCATTGATAATAATCAATGCACAAAAGTAAAAGACAAAAGCACACAAATATCCAAAAACTGAAATTGAGACAGCTCAAGACAAGAGATTTTTTTTTCCTTTTTCATTAGATTTTTTTTTCTCACTTAAGTTTAAAATACACATATTAACCAGCTGTAGAAGGTTTACATAGGAATTTGGATTCATCAAAAAAAGCACAGTTTTAAGTCAGTCCAGCTTTCCTGGCTTTATGGTGGACCTTAGGGGCAAGTCCAGGATTATCCAGTCCAGTCCAGTTCAGAGGAGGAGTAGACCATTGGCCATGGCTGGGGCACTACTGTACTGATAATGCAGCACTGTGTGTGCCATCGTGTGCTGAGCAGATGGCAGTTACTGTACAATGATTGCTGGGGCAGAGAACTAGTTGGAAGGTCGCCCATGTCACACTGCATGTGATAATGTACTGTACTCACCCTGTTCATCCACACTGCACACGTGTGTTATTACGCAGGGAAGCACAGTACAGCTTCACGCAGCTCTGCTCAGTTCAGTTCAGCAGTGTGAGGGGCCTCTTACTGTACAGTGGTGGTCACCACAGAAGAGGCAGTCTACATAGAGATGGTGATGAGGGGCCCAGAGGGGCCAGTAAGGGCCTGTGAGGCCAGGGGCTCAGGGAGCAGAGAGAATACAGAAAGAGAGAGAATTATGGCTGAATATTTGAACTGGTAAGGAGATTGAAGCAGAGCTTTGACCAGGTGAAGGGGCTTATGGGCTGAAGGAGTTCTGGAGGATGAGAAACGCTTTGAGCTGCAGATGAAGCGGGCTGAGAGGATAGACGGAGGCCAGGCCAGTGGAGAGAGGGGGTGAGGTGGGAGCAGAGGGGGGTCCACTGGTGCTGAATGAATCAGACAGAAGGAGGGCCGAAGTGAAAGAGGTCCTCTGCCCATCCAGAGAGACACCTGGAGAAAAACACAGTGAGCACATATGACTGACCCGCCATTACAGTACAGATTTAGGTTGAATTTTCACTCAGCAGCCACTATTTGTGACTATTTGTGTATCCTGTCAGTATAAAGGCCTGGACACACCAGGATTTAAAACGATGAAATTCAACTTTGGTGAACTTTGAAAAGCAAATTTTGTGGTATTGACCAATAGCAAGCCATCTTGACAATTCTGACCTTTGTGGGGACAGACAGCCAGAGAGTCCAAAATAGAGGAAGTTATCATAGCTTATTAGCTTTTATTTAACCTCCTCTGATTGAGTATAAACTGCTCCACCAAAGAGCAATGGAGAAGTCTTTTGAATAAACTGTGTGAACTTATTGTCCTGTTAGCAACCAAGCTAAGCTAACTGACCGTTAGCAAGCTTGTTAGCTCAGAGAGCTTTATTGTTTCTCTTCAATAACTATTTTATGCACAAAATGGAGTGCAATAGTGAACGAAATGCCAGGGGGGAGTAAACAGCACAGTAGAAATAAAATAAAGAGATATTGTGACTGGCGCTAGCCCAGCCAGGCCAGCTAGCGGATTAACAGTTAGCTTGGCAGCTACAGGGCTTCCGGGACCACCTATTTTTGTGTAGACGAGCAAATGTCACTTTGTGATGCAACTGCCGCTTACTGATGTTTCAAATCTCATAATTAGGTCTGTAGGCTTTTTGATGTCCTGCTGACAAGAAAAGGTTAGCAGAATCAGTAACACCTTTTAGAGACTTGTTTTTGTGGGATGTGCTATTTTGTATTTGTTAGTTATTCCTCTTTATTTCTGTATTATATAATTTAAGGGGTCCCACTGTATGTAAATACAGTTCAATACTTTTATTACCACATAAGCTTAGAATTTTCTAGCCTTTACAGATTCAGTTTAAAATATTTTTTAAACTAAATTCAAAATGCATCAGTGCAGATACAGCATTGCCTTCCTCTGAGCACCACTGCAGACATTTGATCCTGTCTTTCACCTGAAGACTGGTCTGCATTCTAAACTCCAGAAGAGATAATGTTTTTGCTATCTGGATGGAATAACTTGCCAAAGGCTTTTAGACCAGGAAAACAAAAATCGATCAGGCAAACAAACACTTACACAACAAAACAGTTTACAGGGTGATCTTAAGTAAAATGTTACAAGATTACATGGTTTTGGATTGTTAAAGGTGTCCTTTGAGTTTTCTTGTTTATTCATTGTTACTCACCAAAATGCATTATGTGTATCCTTGAGGCCTAACAAACATGTTGAGTGCATTTCCTTCCTCGTTTGCAAGGCGTATTGTTTTATTTATTTGAAACCTACATTGTTTACATCTTTATTTGCCTCCTAGCAGTGTTCTTCCCTGCCTTTGTTGGTGTATTGCTGCTTTTCTTGGTGTGTCACTGCTTTTCTTGGTGTTACCACCACCTGTAGATCAGTGCATGTGCGTCCTTGTTGCGTGTGCACGAGAACAAATAAAACAGGGACCTACTCATAAAAACGTGATTATAGTAGCAGTAATGTAGGTTGGATTCCTATATAAATATGTTCATAAGTATATAATTCTGCATCTATGCTATGATATACTGTATATGTGTTTGTGTTTTTTGTTTTTATTACAAAAATAAAATTCCACACAATCTACAAAGCCTGTTGCATCCAACCCAGGGACAGAGTTTGCAGTTAACTTTCCAGAAAGAATCAGTGAGAGGACACTAAAAAAAGTCAGATGACTTCTTTACAATGTAATGTGCTTTAAGTGAAGTTTCCATTTGTCACTTTCTGTATATGGGGAAGATTTCCCACCCAAACACCTAGCCTTAAGCCAAAATAAATATTCAGGCAAATAGGGTAATTTGTTTCAGTTATTGACGATGGATCACTCTTTATTGGATCCTGATATAGGCTGATAAGACAGGTATTTTTTCATTAAAATTTAACATGTTTGAAATATCCTCCTGTTATCAGATTTTTCACCAAAAGTACCCAGCATCTGCTGTCTTGAGGTATAAATATAAATAAAATTTCAACTTGTAAAGTCAGATCTGTCAAAGCTAAACTCTCCACTCACTGAACAAGCATGGCAACACAACATAGCAGTGCCGAGATGATATGACCCACCAAGATATTGGCTGTTTCCACTCAGTGTCACAGGCAGACGACTTCAGCAGATGGTTTCAAGATGACGTGAGTTCTGCAGGGAGAAGAGAACAACTGCTTCACACACTGCAAAAAATACATACGGTTACAGAAAGTGTTTGCAACTTGTCATGTATTAAACTACATTATTCAGGGGCTGTATGTGTCTCACTGGTGTGTCGTTCCACTGCCGTGGCAGGTCTTCTGGCTCGGGCGGGTAGGACATCCAGGACGGGCTACGGTACGAGGACGGCGGTGACATGACAAAGTAGTCTGAGTAACCCGGGCGGTTGGCTGATATAGCGTAGACTGCTGTTATTGGGTTTCCTGTGAGATGTAAAGATGGATTTAGCCAATGAATGAATTCACTTATCAGAGCTACTGTCTGCACTTCAACACCCCCAACTCTGTCATACCTGAGTAGGTGGTGATGGACTGGTCGACAGTGACAGCAGGGAAGGGGGTCCTGGACAGCGGCAGGTACGGGGCACCGTTGTGCTGCTGGGCCTGCAGATCCGAGGCCTCCGACACACGAGGCTTCAGACTAACATCAGGTGTGGAACTGTCAGTGCGGAGGGACAGATGTTAACAAATGTTGTTACACTCTGTTACACTCAAACAATTTTTCGTCTAAATCGTCTAATCGTCTAAATGTGAACAGTTTGCATGTATGGGTGTTGCATTTTAGGTTGAAGCACTGAAAGGGTTTGAACAGTCAGTTGAAGTGTAATCGCTGAAAGCATTTGAAATTTTTGTTTCAAGTTTAAGCCCTGAAGGCAGTTGAGTTGTTTGTATGTAAGCACTGAAAGCAGGTGACCTGTTAGCTGAAGAGAAAGCGATGAAAGCAGCTGAAATGTTAGTCTATGTATTAGCCATGAAAGCAGTTGAAGAATAAAAGCTGAAAGCACTTACAGCTGAAGAGTAAATGATCGTAGCTGAAATGACAGTCGATGTCTAAGCCATTAAAGCAGTTGAAATCTACATTTTGTCATCATAACTATATATACTATGATTTTCTGTTGTGAATCTATTCTAAGGACAGAGGGTGTTGTATGCTGTACAGATTGTAAAGCCCCTTAAGGACAATTGTGATTTGTGATATTGGGCTATATAAATAAAATTGGCTTGAAATGTCAGTTGGTGAGTAAGCATTGAAAGCAGCTGAACTGTCATTTGAAATGTAAATGAAAGTTGAGGAGTCAGAGATAGTTGAAGTGTATAAGATGTTAATAGTTAAAGAGTCAAACTTAGTCAAAATCGGTTTACATTCAAAACAAGCACACCATCAGCAGACTGATGACCAGATTTTAATCAGAGTCCATGCACTAAACAAGCATGTTTGTTTTTTAATTGCATATGCCTATAGACACACTAATGAACTATGAACTAATTATATTCAAAACATTTTAACCAAGGTCTGTAACAGATTCTGCATAGCATACAAATGCTTATTAAAAAAATAAAATATTACAGTATTACATGACATGTTTTTCCACAGGAAGAGAAAGAAGAGACAAAGATGTAAATTTGTTTTTGTTTTTCATATGGTAATAAATAGTTTAATTTGTATGAAATGTTTTATCGTATTAAGGGTATGAATATAATCAAACGTCAAGGCAAAACACACACATAATGTGTTGACGTTAGACATTTAGCACTTGTCCATCCTTTATTGTTTGAGAGTAGAGCCACAACCAACTAACATTTCTGGGAATTTAGGGACTTTTAGCAACCTTAAGTTAACATTCTTCAATTAGCAGAAAAATCACAGTAGTACTTTTATATGCTGATTCCACTGCATTTATACTCCATATACTTCCATTTCCCCACTTTTAGGCCAACAAAAATAAAGGATTAAGTATTTCCCCACCAGAATTGTTTTCTGTGACAGGTTTTTGTCATTACTTTTCCACCTCTTCTACATTGCAGCACCCTCCTCTGCACTGTAGAAACACTAACTACTGTACATGTTACACTACAGTAGGAGACCAGAGGACAGATGAAGTCATTGCCAGGGCTCAAGACCATAATGCAGTGCACACTAATGCCTCACAGTACATACTAAAGAGGAATTAAAATGCTGCACTCTTCCTCCCTGAGGGCACAGAGGAACTGATGTATGACGAGCTGACTGATTAAACTACTAACACGTTTCTGTTTCTGATTTTAGAGTAAGAATAATTGTCACACACCCATAGTTCTGAGTCAAAATTAAATTAGCAGTAATTAGAGGACTGTAAAACCAACTGAGCTGCCTTTCATACAAAATACAAACAGTCAGAGCAGTCTGCAGTACATCACTGCTGGAACATGTTTACTTTTACTGCAATATCCTCCGTCTCATTATAATCTTAATAAGCTACACTTAACTTGACAGTTCATGCACTATTACCTTATACCGTATTATTATCATCAACCGGTAAACCCACTTTGTACTTCACACTTATTTTAATTTTATACTTATACCCACTTGGTACTTAATTTATCTTACCTGTATTATAGTGTATTATATTTTTTGCTAGTACTTCTATTCCTGTGTGCACTGACGTGATAGTGAGCAGCTGTAACAAAAGAGTTTCCCCTCTGGGATCAATAAAGAATTTCTGATTCTGATTAAGTGTTATTTTCTCAGTTTGTCCACTAGATGGCAAACATGCCCCTCCACACACATTACAACAACTGAATAGTCAATCACTCTCTGCAGAGCTCAAGTGCCCAGCAACAAGGTGCACACAGCATTTTAATGAAGAAGCTGCTCAGTTCAAATGATGCAGACTAACATATGGGAGAGAGAAGGGAGAGGCACAGAGAGAGGGTGGATGTGAGGGCAGTTAGTTCAAATGATGCTGATTAATATTCAGTAGCTTTTTTGTGTTCTATGTGTTCTCCAATAAGAATTCATATATTTATCTGATACAGTGATTAGCCCCAGCGCTGCATTTTAAGAATTTGAGAAGTCATCCAGGAATGCTTTTAGATGCAATATGTGAACATTTGCTTTAAGTATGATCTCTGTATGTAATTATGGGCCACATGCTAAACACAGTCGAGGTTTCGCTACCTGAGTTAGAGCATTTACTTCAGTCTATATCTTGTCTTTTACAGAGGGTACAGAATGTTCCTGATTTTTATTATTTTTATGTATTTAGATTTTTTTCTATTATTTTTTTTTAAATATATCTTCTCATTCAAGTGCTTGTAGTTGTCTATATTTGTGTGAGTGTGTGTGGTACCGTCGTAGCGAGGTCCCAGGTGGTGGTCCTGGCCTTGAGGGGATCAGTGGCGGGGGAGACCCGATGCCCATATCAGGAAGCTGGGTGAACCGGAAACCCTGCAGAGGCCACAAATTTAATTAAGGAATAAGTTTAACTAGCATCTGGACTCTACAGTATGAGTACAAAATATACAATACAACACAAGTCAGAATACAAGTGGAAGGGACAATAAACTAATCTTGACAAATAAAGAGGGCTAGAAAATCAGATGGATGTCTGATCAGAGCTGCGCGAGGCAATTTTATTTGTTGGTGGGTGTTCAGTCCTCAAGCTCTTTAATCTATGTAAATCTTCTCCCTTCCTGATCAGCTGTTGGCAATGCACACACTGACAGCACTAACGGCAGTTTTTATGAATGTCCAACCTCTCTGTGCAAGTCTGTGTGCAAACATTTTAAAGGATCTAATGAGTGCTATAAAAATTGAAGGACGTTGGTTTTATTATTTGTTCCTTGCATGACCCTATCCACTGATAACAATTCAATGTGTGCAAAAAGTTATATAAATAATAATAATAAATATGCATGACCATGACATGTTCTTTTTTACAGCACTATTAGGAAACTTTCATCTTGCCTTGCATGGTTTTTATTAGCATAGCATTATGCTTTGGTTATTGAGTGACCTTGCAGCATAAAATAAAAGCTAGAATGCTGATTTTCAGAGGCGTAAAGTAACCAACAGTAGCAGTTAAAAATAAATCTGACATGGACCTGCTAATTAATTAATTAATAATTTTAAATAAAATTTAATACTTTTATTTTGGCACTTTAAAGCTGCTATATTTTTTTTATATAAACAACGGCTTACATGTATAATGTGTCGGTGAGAGGTGAACCCACAGAGAGTCATTATCCAACTCTTACCCAACATCTTAAATTTTCACTTCTATTCTCATCTAGTCTATCAGATAAAATTCATACTTGTCACATGTGATGTATACTGTGCCTTTTTCTGCTTTTAATATCTCTTTATTACCCATCCTATCATATGGAGAGTTATCCTATTCTATACTTTACTATACTTTATAGACATCGCTGTGAATAGTTTTTATCTGAACTACTTTCTACTGAAGAAATTGTACCTACTAAAAACAGCTTGTTGATAGCAAAGTCTATCATATACTTAAAGATGTTGCTGTCAAATGTTTTAGAGGAGTTTTTCAATGCTGTGAGCACCTCAAATGAAATTCCATTCACCTCCACTGTATTGGGGGGGGGACAGAAACCTGCATTAAAACCCAAACTATCTACATGGCTACATACCACTATTAGTAAATGAGAAAATACGTTTGTTTTTTTTTGTAATTTGGATGAATCAACCCTTAAACTTCTTGCTAGTGCTTACTGGTTTGGGCAGGCTACACTGGTGCATGTCCTCGTAGCCTGTGCTCCTCTGCCTGCCTCCACAGGGATGGTTCATGGTCCCCGGGGCGCTGGTCACCCCATCACTGTAGTGGCTGGTGTGGGACGGGTTGTAGGCTCTGTGACCATGGTGGTGGTGATGGTGGTGGCTGCTGATAAGCGAGAGGAGAAAAAAAAAAAAGAGTTGAGAGATACACACCTACTCTCTTTAGTTTTCCTGTTTTTCTGTGTGTACTGTATATAACCAAGCAGACATGTTCAGAAAAATCTACTCTACTTTGTGAAAAACAGCTTGGAGTGGAATGTACGCTCTTAAACACTGGGATTTCATATTGTGTATCAGGGCACCTGTCTCTTTTCTTTCCTACACACTACTAAGAAATAAATAGTCGGTCAAAAACTATATATTTACTTGGTTGGAGGAGAAGGTGGGTCGTGGTCCGGAGGTGCCAGGCTAAAGGCGTTGCCTAGCAACATATGCATCTGCGTGCGGACCTCGTCAATGGATGGCTGAGAGCTGAGTGTGGAGGAGTCGGAGCCGCGGTGAGCTTTCACCCCCAAGCTGCCGTTCCCGGTGCCAGTAGATCCACCTCCGTAACCCAGAGAGCTCATCAGACGGTCCACGTTGGTCTCCTCAAAAGGTTCTGGTTCGCCCTAGAGAGCACACAGTCAAGTCAGCAGGACAGGGGTGCATTCATCAACTTGTCCATTAATTGATGAGGACATCAACACCAAATTCACAAGTGTTCCTGACATATCAAGTAACCATCTCTGACCATCTACTGTATGAACTTCTGGTTTCCTAAGAAACAAATGCTCTGAGGAACACACATAAATAGATAAACATAAATCATATCCAGGATTTTGGATGTCGATGGTCTTATCAGTTCACGGAGAAGCTGAAAAAAAAAGGCAGAACTCACAAACGTTAGTGAGTCAAGATGGTGAGCAGCAGACCATAGAAAATGCACCACAGGCCCATAGTTTCCCAGTAAGTTTTAAGTAAGGGAGTCTAGACATTTTTTCTCTGATCCTGATGATCAGAATCAGACGTGTGCCCTCTATGTACATCAGTTACAATGACATTAATATACACTTAGTTCCCAGTTTATTAGGTGTTAATTCAACTGTATGATAATTTTGAAGGATGTAGTTTGTGGTGCTGTTGAATTGTATTGCATTATACAGAGAGGTGTTTCAGTTATTTAGCCTAGCCTCACTGATATAAATGGGGTGGACAAAATAACAGTCCAACAGCACCACAAACTACATCCTCCAAAATGGCCATATAGTTGAATCAACACCTCTCTATAACAGTTTCAACAGAAACTGGACATTATAACCTTCATGAAGGTAGGGTTTATTGCAGAACTTTTGTATTAGTTAGACTGGCAACTGAGTGTATTTTCATATATTCTTTTGGATTTATTCAGTTGATTCAAGTCTCTGAACTGTTTGTTCCCAACGTTTTTTGTCTACATCAACACCACCTGTAATGTTCAAAATGTTTAAACTGGATTTAATTCAACAGTATCAATTATATAGAAGTGGATATTGTTACAAATGTTTTTCATACAAGACATAGTGGTCAATGTGTAGGCTTGATGCTTTCTTTCTTTCTTTTTTTTTTACCACTTTGAGTGGCAGAAGCTGGAGGAAGAATTTGAATGTATCTATTTTGACTTCTCTGCTCGCTTCCACACACCCCCTGGAGTGAAAACTTGGAAAATCACTGTTCTATAATGAACATGTAAGATATCATACACACTGGGCTGGGTAATACAGCTGAAATGAATACCACAATATTAATTTAAATATTTTCTAAAATTGATAAATATTACATATGGCATATTTATGCAAAATCAAATATAAAGTAAGAAAACAAATGTTCACTGCAATCAATATTAATTAAATTGACTTCCATCAGACATGTTTAACAAAACTTCAGTAACTAGTTTGGTCAGTTTTAAATTAAAGTTTGCATGGATTAATTCATTTGGACAACAGAACAGTGTAATAAGATAGCAAAATCTGATCATACCATCACAACAGGATTCAAATAAAAGTTGATAATCAGAATCATAATCAGTTGATAATCAGAATCAGAAATGATAATTTTATCCAAAATTATTACCCAGCCCTAACACACTGCATAGCCACACATACAAAATACAAAACAGCACACACACACAAACATGAAGCAGGCAAAACAGCTATAGCCCCAAACCAACATAAATACACAGTATACTGTAGTAGGTTGCATACAGCAACAATTCTAAAGCATGAAAACCAAACTGATAAGATCTATACCTACTGTATGAATACACATAAACATACATGCTCCTGCACAAACACACTCTGTTCTCCTTGTGCCGTTTCAAGTTTGGTGCAACCAAGGCTATTAACCGCCATCAAGCCTCCCATCTGAATCCATGAATAGGCTATAATCATATTCAGAGTCATTGACATTCAGCTAGGTAGCACGGTAGTTGCTGTTACTGTGGTGCAGCAAAGAAGCAGCATAAAGAGATTTCACTCGCATTCACTCTATCTGTCCCCATTTCATCTCCTTCTCTCTCTCCGTCTTTCTTCCTTTCTCCATCTTCTGCTCTCGTTAAAATGAAGGAATCACTTTTGCTCTAATCTTTTTGTCATTTCCTTACTTTCTGTCGTACTTCCTGTCATTATCTTTCTGTTTGGTGCAGGTTTATAAAGTTCATCCAAAGGTGATTTGTTAATCTTCTAGGTATGAGCTCAGAGCATCAGAGTGAGAGTAAAGGAGGGAAAGAAAGGATTAAAGTTATAAATGCTCTCAGAAGATTATTTTATTAGTTTGACAAAGTGGCAGAGCTTAACTTTGTCACAACCAACATGTGACCTATTTGGAAGAAGAAGGATCCATCCACGGTTTCATCATCACTCTGTATGACTCACCTGGTCAGAGGTCAGACCTGAGCTGCTATATTACAGTTTGTTACAGGATCCAACTTCACAATTCTTCAAAGCTTTGCATGGTATTGTCGCTGGGTAGTACTTACACTTCCCCTGGTCCTGGTTAAAACTTCAGGGTTACTGAAATTTTTAAAATTCATCTTATTCACCTTCCTTTTCCTGCATCTGACATGTTCTTCTTGCTCAGTGTTTTAAAATACAACAAAGAACAATGACTCTGCGTTCATCAGAAAGTCCATGGCTTGTCAAGTTACTCACGTCGTAGCCGTTGTTTCGGATGCCCCTCCTGGATCTTTCTCTCAGCACCAGCAAGTCCATCTCCGTCTCTACTGGGCTCGGGCTACTCAGAGACTGCCGGCTCCAGTAGGTGGGCTCCCGTGGGTGGGAGTACCTGATGGACAGGTGTAAGAAAAAACACTCTTAACACTGTAACTACAGCTCAGGGCCATACTGAAGCTACGTCTGGTGACACTCAGCTTGTATCCTTTTTTGGAATTTGGGGGTTTTCGGGAGTGAGGTGCTAGTTTCACATGAACATAAAATTTGAAAAATCTTTAAAAAAAAAATTTTAAAAAATGTTTTTGAGGTAGATAGGGTTACATTGGGAGTAGATGAACAGAAGACCAGTTGACACAATAATGAAATCCATTTTATAATTAAAGTGAGAATCCATGGTTTTGATGATAGTGTTTTAGATAATGTTAACAGTTAAATCCACACTATATGAATTTTAGAGGTGGCGGTCCAAAAATTAGATCACCATTTGAATTTTACACATTTGTATCTGTGCATTTGGAGTAAACTGTCACTACTTATTTACCCTCAATTTACTTTACTTTGGAAACAAGTTTTGTTTGGATTGTTTGGATATGTTAGGTATGTTAGTCATGGTCATGCATATTTAACGTTAATGTGTGTGTTAATTCTTGCTCTCGGTATTACCTGAATAATCAATTGTTATTTTAACCAAATTTTATGCTCATAAACACATTTTACAAGAAAGAAGCCAAACTTCTCTGAGCTGATTATCCATGTCAAACAATACATTTCATCTACAGTATAACTGAATGTAGAACCAAAAAAACTGTAAAAACACCTTATTTTATTTTTTATTTTATGGTCCCCACTTTATTGTTGGTTACCTGCTGTATCCTTTGTTATATTTGCAACAAAGTTTATTGAAAAAAAATAAAAATACAAATAATTTAGGCAAATTCAGATTTGTTTTTAAAAACCCTGGTGCTGCTTAATGCTATGATGTTTCAGCACTTTGAATCCCAGACGTCACTTGTCAATCAAACTACCACGTACTGCGACATCCATGGATTTTGTGTTAATGAAGTTTAAGTTTCAGATGGCAAATAAGTGCTTCATGAACTGTGTAAAGGTTGAATGTGTTAAATCAGTTAGTGACAAAGAGAAGCAAAACAGACACTTATCTGTATTAACTGTAAAATATTAATGTGCTGTACAAAAATCACTCCTCACTACTCACTCACTCCTTATGTGTTGCTTAGCAACTATGCTCTACAGCTACACATCTACAGCAGATCTACAATTCTTGGTGGAAAAATACCATTTATTTAGCATTAATTATTACGGAATAAACTAACAAAAAAAATCACATTTTCATAAAAATATTTCATAAAAGTAAGATTAATTGTGCCTAACAACTCCAGTAAGTTGTAAAGCACTTAGCAATAGTTTACTGCTTAAAATATTGATTAAATGAAATGGAACAAAATATAGAACAAAAATAGAATTATTTAAATTGCTTCAATAATGAAATAGGACTCAGTTTTTGATTGTGAAGTCTAATCCTCTAATTATGGGATTATCAAAACATTTTTACACAACTGTCATAACATTTGGTGAGATTTTGTCCCATGGCAGCCAACATTTATAATTACAATATATTTTTTTTGGTTGATTCTTTTGATTTGTTTAACCACCTGCAGTGCAGTTAAGGCCAGTGAAGCCTTTGATTAAAAGGGACATTCTTATATTTCTAATGATGACGTGCATTTAATTATACTCAGATTAAATAATTCTTAAGTTTTCTGGTATCTCTGGAACCCCCACAAAATCTACTCCATACCTCTTATGACAACCAGCGAAGGAGGCCCTCTTCTCCTCAGCGGTCATTGGCTCCTTGACCCCGTTGTCGTGCCGACTGTGCCTGGTGTCACGGTGACTGTAACCATGGCTGCCAGTCTCGGACAGAGAGAACTCTCCGTAGCCCTTCCTCCGAGCCTTCTGGCGTAGTTTGTTCCTGTAGTGCTCGATGTCCGACTTCTGCTTCAACCCACCATGGTTTGCCTGCAAACAATCCATTCAAGTATTGAATTCAAGTAATCATATTTTCCTGGCTCCATCCGCTTAGAGCCAACCAATTTAGTGTTGTTTTAATTTTTTTATGATGAACTGTTTAATTTTTTAAAAAGTTTTTTTGTCCTTTCTTTCTAGTGCTAAGACAGATCAATGTGTTCTAACAACATTCCCTATAGCTCGATAATCAGACAATGTGTCACGCCCTAAACATGATATTTTCTGATAATGGACATCAATCATTTGCAGTTGAGCTGGAAAACAACAAAGTCTCCTAAGGGTATTTTCTGGTGTTAAGTTAATAGATTGAGAGATAATTTATCATCAGCCTGCGTATAGCTGTCTTAGCTGCAGAGGGGTGCAGAGAGGTTGAGGCAGAATATGGAGGAAGGGGAGGATAAGAGTGAGAGGTGACAGGCTGGGTGGGAGGAAAATGACAAGAGGGGTGAGAGATTAGAGGAGGGGAGGAGGCATAGTGTTTGCAGCAACAACGGCTAATTCAGCATCAGTGCAATGTGTCCCATAGGAGATGCTATGATAATACTACAGTACAGGAAGGGCAGGATAACAGGCGACCGGAAACTAAAGAATGTAACATAAAGCAACAGTTCCAAACATAAACATTAACCAAACAATATGAATATCTGCCACACTAACGTACACAGCTACCAAATGCTGCTGTATTGTATCTGTCTGACTCATGATCATGATGTTCTAGTTTTTGCTCTGCCCTGTACTGTCAACACTGCAGACTCACCTTACAGCTGAGTGCAATTAAGCCTTGAGGGTGTGTGTACATTATGTATGTGTGTGTGTGAGCAGACTCACATCCCCGTTGAGGACCACAGAGTCTTGGCTGTGGGACGAGGAGGAGGGGTAGGAGTAGGTTGGCTGGGCCGTCATAGGTTTAATGGTGATGAGACGCAGAGAGCCTGAATGGTCTTCATACGGATCTGGGAAGAAGAGGAAGACAAATAGGTTAACAAGACTTAGACAGAGACAGTCCTTCTGGGAAGCTGTGATGTTGCAATCATAGGAATTATCATCAATTCTACCAATTCGCAAATTATTCGCAGAGCAATTTTGTTCAATTGGGGGGAAAAGCTTGCAAATTCAGCCAATGATGGCAGTTTCTGACATACTGTAAATTGATTTAATTTTACCTTCCTTGTGTCCAAGACGCTTTTTGGCACTAGTGTCTTACCTGCTGTTCGAGTTTGAGTGCATTTAATGTTGTGTACTTCACTGCCCCCTCTTGGTCATTCTGCAATAGGGAAATACAGGGAATTTGGGGAAATATCCTTATTCGCTTTCTTCCTGAGAGTTAGAAGAGAAGATTTATGCCACTCTCATGTCTGTACGGTAAATATGAAGCTAGAGTCAGCAGATGATTAGCTTAGCTTAGTATAAAGACTGGAAATAGCTACCTACCAGCATCTGTAAAGCACGTAAACATTTTTTTGTTTCTTGTATCTTGTGTAAAGAAACAAAATAAAACAGCAGGTTATGGCTTTACGTGTGGTTATGTGCAGAGCCAGGCTAGCTGTTTAACCTTGTTTCTTTATGCTAAGCTAAGCTGACTGTAGCCTAATACTGAACAGACAGATATGAGAGTAGTATTGATCATACCTGCCTTTCCTTGGACACTATTTGTCCATGAGTATTTTGTTTTACCAAATTTAGGTGTATGAGAGAACTGTATATATCCGTACCAGGGTCTTCACGCACAATTCTGAAAGCTTTTCGTCTTTCTTCCTGGTGTTGTGTCTTGTTGTTTCCATGCTTACGCTTGCCTTGCTATGCTTTCATACACTCCAAAATAATGACATTTGTCTAATATGTCTCTAATGTAAGATTTACTTGTTGTCATGGCAACTCTACAAATTTAGATTAGAGCAATACACTACAAATTGTGTTTAGGTCCCATGGCTCAGGATTTCAAAAAACACAACTCTGTGTGGTTTTCTTTTGTTCGCCTTGATGAGAACACATCAGCTGTATGTGTGTCGTCTGCTTCTTACAGTATATGAGGCTCTCTGTAGTTATGTGTGTATGTTATTGCAGGGAGCAGCAGATGGACAGTGTTGTGTTGTACTGGTTCCACTGTGACTCACTGCCTGACTGACATCATATGGCAGACTGTTTCGTTGTATGGCTACAACAGTCTGCCATTAACTCAGCTCCAAACCCACACTGTCATCATTCATCCTGGCTGCAGTTCAGACTGCTTTATTTGTTGCTGTTCTTGTACCGCCTATCAGAGTGTGACAATTAAGGTCAGGACAGGTGGAGTCACAAGCAGCAGAGGCTGTTAACCAGATTGGAAACCACAACACTGTATGTAAATAACGTGCACATATAATAACGGGCCATTTCTACTATTGTCACAACAGATGGTGAGCATTGGCCAGTTGTTTTAATTAAACATGTAAAGTGTTTTCCTGTGATGACTGAGTGGTGTTGGAATAGAGTACACCGATCATGTAGTGTTTTCTGTACACAAGGAGATAAACATTGTAACTCAATTGACAATGTGCTTGTTGACAAGTACTTTGCCCTGACTTTTTATTGCTTTATGTCTGAAATGATCTACTTATTGCTTACAAGTATCGAGATGAGTTTTTTTAGCCAAACTAGCGGCGTGGCTATACGGATGACAGTCAATCTGGGTTTTGTTTTGTTTTTTAAGTGTATGTATAGGACATAAAAATACTTTGCATTTGCACCCTGCAGATTACAGAAAGGCCAGTGTCATTAACATTTAGCTGTGTAGAAAAAGGCCAAAGATTGAGCTGAGGATGAAGATCAATTTTGGGTCAATTTAATCTCTACCAGGACCGTCATTGCATGTCCTTTTTTCCATAACACATTTTGATTCAACTGTAACCCTCTCTCTACACTGAACTGACTTGTTTTCAGGCTTGTTCAGCTTAAAGAAGGTAAAGAGTAATGGAGACTAATCTGTCTCACAACACACTATAGCAGTGCAAATTAAACATGATACAGTATGTTAAATTACCAAGCTTTAGAGGTGGTAGGCGTACTTTTTAACTTTGGAGAGAGCCAGGCTAGATGTTTCCCCCTACTTCCAGTCTTCATGGTAAGCTAAGCTAACTGGCTCTTGGCTTTACCTCCACAATTAGTATACAGACCTGAAAGTGGTATCAGTCTTCTCATCTAACTCTCTGCAGGAAAGCAAATAGAAATGTCAAACTATTCCTTTAACCAGGCAATAAAGTCACTGTGACCACATCGCTACAGCCTTACCTTCAAATCACATAACTTAAAATGTCAGATAGGACTTTAAAATCGTATTACTTTAAAATCAAAATAATAACCTGAGCACCAAGCATCTTTGTATCTGCAGGTAATGCAATGTGCTACTGTTGTATTACAGAGGTTGTTGTAAATGCAAACAAAATCCAGTCAACACATAATTTTGATTTGATGTTCTCTGCTTTGTACCAAATGAATGGTTCAGCTTAAGTGACATATTGATCATATTTCTTGCAGTGTGGTCCTAGCAAGATCTGGTACCACTTTCAATGCTTACAGATAAAAATTTTCTTCACTCCACCTATCTGCATTATTTTATTCCTGTTATTATTTCTGTTTTTTCTTCTTTTTATCTGTACTGTATTTGTTTGTTTAGAAAAATTGTCTACTTTAGGTTCTTGAAATAAAGCGGTGATAAATCGATGTTACTGTGAAAAGTTTTTATACGTGTACACGGAGAGAGAGACTCTGACATGAATATCTCACAACAAAATGTGCAGTCTTTGAGTTGTATGTCTCTATAACAGGGATTTCTATCTGTCTTTTATACTGAGTAGCAAACAACTTCCATAAACACTCCCATACCCCCTGCATCAGATCGAAGCTGGTAGTACTTCTGATTAACTGTTACAATATTAACCTTTAGCTGCAATTTATTCCCCTACACTTTCATGTGATTTTGTATACTTCTGTCTCTCTGAATTATACATCTATGCTTCTAGTTTACACTTTTATTAATCTTTCATTTTCTTGAACAGAGATCCAGTGTGCTTTTTCTTTTATATAAATGGTACTTCTGTCCATCTCCAGTTCTCTGAAAAGTAGTGAGAATATTAAACAATAACTCCTCCTCTCCTCTGGATATTCATTCATTTGCTTGCATAAACACTATAAATCAAACAAATTACTGTGAACACTAGTTTGCTGATGCAAAAGAAATTGAAAAAAGAGTCCTAGAATGTCACTGAACAGATGCAACGTTGTGGCGTTATCAGTGATCAGAGCAATGTTTATACAATCAATTCGGAGGGTGCAGGACTGGAAAAAGAGCTGCCTGGTAACCTGTTGAACAAGTCATATCGAAGATGCAGTACATTTACTGCCACCACTGGTAACAGGTACTGTAGATAAAGTAGCTTGTAATCCTGTGTCTGAAAAGGAAACTTTATCAAAGTTTGAATAGGAGTATAAAGTACATTCACTGGACACTGGAGATTGAGCTGTAGATGGATACTTCTCCAAGCAACATAAATTCTTTTTGATTAATCAACTTAATCAAACCTCTGTGACCTTTCAAGAAGACCATTATTAGAAATGCACGTTTTGCAGCAATGCATTGAGCAAACACATATCATTTCATTTTAAATCCTAGTCAAGAATACCAAGTATGTCAGACTGATGTCATCAAGCTGTATACAAAATGTGGAGTTATCAATTTGCTCTAATGGTGCAGCCATAATAAATGGCATCTTTTATTAAAAAATATACTGTAAATTTGACTTGTGATTTGACTTGTGAGTGATGCGCATTGAACATGCAGATACAGAAATAAGAGAACACTGAGAACATAAGCATTAAAGTAGTTATCATACAGTAGCTAACAAATGCAAATTATGTTGTAATTGTTAGCTTTTAAGAAATTAAACTCAACAGAAAAGCATCAACAACATATGCTTCACTGAGTAACTTAACACCAGGTTGAAAAGCAGTGTTTCACTGCTCTCCCTGGATAAAAGTTTCAAATCTGTTGCCTATCTGACTACAGCAAGCATCACTGATGGGTGTGGCTGGGTGTGGTCAGAGAATACTCCATTCAGAAGTGTGCTCTGTTGCTCCTGTGACCACACCCTAGGCTGTACTGACACACCATGGAGTACACAAATCACATCACTGCAGCAGAGTTAAACTACTTGAGGTCAGCAAAGTCAAGATTTTCAGCTGCTGAAGTTACTATTTAACTCTTTCGATCACCATCCACAACAGTGGAAGCATTTTCTGCAAGTTTGATAGCTTGATAATCAGACAATCAAAGAAATACAATAAGTTAATTTAGGAGTCATTATTTCTGTAAGTCGACTTACAACAACCCGTACAGCTGCACTGAGCTCATACACAATTGTTGCCATTTTTGTGGGTGTTTTTCTGATGTTTTAATGGATGTAACCAGTTAGTTAGCTAGCTAGCTTGGAATATTGTTTCTGGGGGGAACTGGGGAAAAGCCGTCAATGAGCACAACAACACAGAATTCTGATTTGATCTTCTTCTACTTTCACTTCTGTTTTGTACGAAATGAATGGATTTTATCTTAAGTGACATATTGATCATGTTTCTTGCTGTGTGGTCCTGGCAAGATCTGGTGCCACTTTTAAATAAGACATCCTTTGTAAGGTTTGTAAGTTATAACTAATGACTTCAATAATGGTTAATACTGACCTGTGGACCTACTATTGCTAATGTTCTGTCTTCTAAGTAAATGGATGTGCTAAAAGACAAAGCAAGTGTCTGAAGGAGGATAAACACCAGCTAACACACATAACCTGGCAACCCAAATATAGCTCTTGTCAATAAACGTTAGTAATAAGCATCAGTAAATGATTGATGAAACATCAATAAAGCTAGTAGTTATAGCTTATAAGCCCTTTATTAAAAAGTGATACCCCTGACTATGACTAACTATTATTTTAATTTTCATATATAAGTATGTAAGTAGTAGTTTCATATCTGCTGCTGTGTTTAAGTTGATTGGGATAGAAAATGTGTTTCTGTATGTATCTCTGACTAGATGGACATAACAGCTAATATATCCAAACCCTCAATAAACAATGGGTAACAAAGTAACCCCTTTACTTGAAATTACAGTGCTAATTTGTTTTTAATAGCTACATGGGGTATCAGTGTCTTTTCTCCCTGGATAAGGATCCCTCTGAGTGTCCCAGGTCTAATGATGCATCATTTTTCTATTGAACAAACCATATGCTGTGGGTTGTATGGATTAGAATGACACCTAATATGAGAGTATGCGGTCACAACTCTTTCCACCCACTTTCCTGTCTTTCCTCTGTTATTCAACTCAAAAGTAATTTGATGCAGTGCTTAAGGCACATGCACTGCCACTGCTTTTATCTCTATACAGCATTTTCAGCTTTGCATGCTGGAATGAGATAAGCCTACTGAAAAACACCTGAAATCTGAAATACAAACACTATCATGCTTAGTTCAATCATTCTGCCAGAAAAGTAAATATACAGCAAAAAAAGCTGTCTTACTCTCTGCATGTTTAACCCAGAACCCCACTGAACATCACTGGCTGTGGTATTCAGTTAGGGATGTAAGCTATACTTTGAATAGGACTAGTAGATCTATGGCACATTATTTATGGCACTATCAGCAGATAGCAACTTCACAACAAATATATATATTTTAAGAAGTCACACACTGTCAATAGTTCTATCAAGATCCCTGTAAACAAATATGTTAGTGTTTATGTTCAAATCCAGTCTCTAGTACTCTTCATTATGAGGAGTACATTATGCTTCTCACTGTAACTGTAAAACATGCCTTTTTTACTCCCTTTTAAAAAAATATAACAATACAAAAACATAGTGTAGCCACCATCTCATTGTCTTAAATGTATTGGCTTATAGGCCTATAGGAACATCCTTCTTACCTTCATGTATCCATACTTAACTTTTACATTTTAAGATGGTAAAAGACATCAATTAATCAAACTTGCTGTTGTTGGTGAGGCTTAATTTGTTTATTTTACAATCGCCAGTAACATTATCACTCTGTCACAAACTGTCTGCATATCAGCGGGGCAGAGTTTGCCATCAAATTAATGTAAAATAAGCATATCAGTGACCCAGTGACATACACTTTGGTAATAGACTAATCAAGTGGACCCAACGTTAGAATATCAGGCGCTAGAGCGCTACCACGGTGATTCGCTGGATTAAAAAAAGTGGCGGGGACAAAAATGGGATTTTGAAAACTGTCCCTAATGGATGTTACGCCCAAGCCTGAAATGTCTCTTTTCAGTTAGGACCAGTATTCGCTGTTTGTGTGTATGAGTGTGTGTGTGAGGAGTAAAAAGACACGTGCGAGTATGTGATTTGAGTATATGCGTCGTCACTGTCAGTTACATGATGCATCAGCAGGCTGAGTCACTGTATGTATGAGTGTGTTCACTCTTTTTGCTCATGTGCCCTTCATTAGCTCATATTAATTATCCTTTGGGTAAAATATCATAGTATGAGAATGTGTTTGTGGGGAGTAAGGTTAGTGTTTGCGTGTTTCAGTTTTTTTTAACCAATGACTTTGTGGTGGACACAAACATAAGGAGAGACAGATTTTCTCTCTTTTTATGTATCCGTCAGTGTGTCTAAGTATTTCTTCTTCACTTAATCCTTTCTCTGTCCTCCCTCACTTACTCCTTCTCTGTATCTTCTTTTCTCTCTCTTTACCCCCCCATATTTCTTCCCTGGCCCCCTCTTCCTCCTCCTCCTCCTCACCGTTGGTGCTCCTCTTGTGCAGCTCCTCCTTGCCGTTCTTGCTGCTGCTGCCGGTCGCTGTCCTTCGGGCCGAGGAGCTCTTGCTAGTGTTCAGCTTCCCGGAGCCGTTACTCGACATCGAGCCGTCCTCCTCGCTTGGCAACCGCCTGTAGTATCCATGGCAACAGAGAGAGGCAAGGGAGTAAGGAGAGGGGAGGGGAGGGCTTGTGAGTCTCAGTGTGAACACAAACAGGGCATCATCTCACAGTTAATACTGGCAACACACTATCAACTTTTAATATAAGTTTAAAAAATTACATTAATGGAGCATTAAAAATTATTCTAAAGTGCTTTACAACCCAAAGGCATGTATATTGGTCTGTATGTGAGTGTGCATATACTGTATGTATGTATGTATGTTCGCGTATGTACTGTATATTTGTTTGCGTTTCTTATTTTTGGTTAGCGACTCTTTTTCTTTATGCTTCTCAGTTCTTTTTTTACTTTTCTCAGATTTTCTCTGTCATTCTGAGCTTGGTCTTTACGATAACCGGAAAAATGTTCGAGGGGCAGAGATTCTGTGTGGTGTAGCTCTGCTGTCACTCATATCCTGCCAGGACTCTGGGAAGTGACCACAGAACTCTGATGCTATTGATGCTATTAGCATTCGGGCAGTACTGTAAAAGTTCAAATTCAAATTATTTCCACTGTCGGTTTTCATCACTTGTTTATGAAACCTTACTGCTGACAATGGATGACCTTCTGTCAAACAAGTTAAGACGTCTACAGTACTCTAAATTGACATTACTGACAGCAAACGCTGGAAAGCTTGTTAGCTCATTTGTTAGCTTGTTAGTTACATCCACACCAAGTCAGCTAAATCTGGAAACGCTGTTTAACAATACGCGTTTTCAGGCTGTTTTGGTAAAGGTCTTCAACCACACTAAAACGCCTAATCAGTGGAAAAACAGCAAAATCTTTTTCTGGTTCCTCTTTTGTTTAGCAAACAAAAAAGTCTCAGCTGATTAAACCTTTTGCTGCTCTCCATCATCAGCCTTATTGCATTTTAATGCACACACACACTCACTTTTTAGCTGCTCTCATTCATTTTCATTTTTTGTTTCTGTTGTTTTCTGTTGTGGAGCACAGTTTTAAAGAAGGGGGGCGCATTTGTAAAATGAGTAAAAACATGTTAAGAGTCTGGCCCTGGTTCTTGACAATAATAAACTGTCTATTTCTAATAGTTACTTAGTTTATTCAGTGTAATAAATTAATGCCAAATAAACTTTATATATTTTAATATGAAATAATATCAATAAATAGCTGCTATTTGTAACACCAAGTAGCCTACAGCCATGGATGGATTATGCGAAAATGGGCCCCTGGACACAGTAAAAGGCCCCCCAATACCTACACAGGAGCAAGAGACTCAAAATTGCGACATACAACGCGGCTTGTTGTTGTTTTACCTCTCTTTGTGGTCTTTTTATTGTCTCTTTGAGGTTGGTTTTCATCTCTTTCTGGTCATTTTGCATCTTTTTGTAGTAATTATGCATTTCTTTTGCAAAGTCTTTGATTGACTTTCCCAAGCAATTTAAGTCACTTCATGCAGAGGTTCTGGTCCAGGGGCCCTGGGCCTGTACTGGTATGCCCGTTCAGTTATCCATTCATAACATCCATAGTAATAAGCCAACTACCTAGCACCTTCTGACTCTGATAGGAGGGCACCAAGGAGGCCAATCAGATTTCAGGGGGGGGCCATGCCACCCCTATGGCCCCGCCTTTGGTTGTCAGACAACAGGACTAGCATAAACAGTGATTTGATTGTGGCTCATAAATGCTAACATTAACTGCTAAAGAGGCAAACCATATAACTCCTGTTGTATTGTACTGTACATTGTAGCTATTTGTCATATTTTGGAATGATAATAATTTTGGGTTGCAGTTATTGTGAGATGGTTTGAAATCAAACATTTCTTCGCATTTTTATTTGCAGAATTAAAAATGTTGGGAAATACAGGACAAATATAAAAGGGCAAGTAGAGCAGCAACAATACTAATTTTGTTGGGCAGGTTGTTCAGGGCCTTGATGAAAACAGCTCAGTATAGATGTATGTCACTTACACAAACACACATGACTGTAGAACAGTCAATAAACTCATGCAACAACATGTATGAAGACATAGCGTTTATTCTCTTTGTTCTTGCTTCACACACCAGGCATGTAAACCATGTACAGGACACACACACACACTAATAGCCTTGAGGCATGTAAGCCGCAGCAGCTACACAACATGACAGGCCCGTCTACAGGTGGTGTGAGATGCACAGATCAGCAAGACCGGACATTACAGAGCCACAGGCGAGGCTATCACCCTGTGTGTGTGAACACATACATACACACACACACGAACACACACACAGTGCAGCCTGAGCAGCGGTCAATGGCTGGCCGAGTCACAGTAAAAGTCATGTGCAGAGAGCTGGGGGGATGGAGGGAGAAATAGAGTGTGTGTTCCATGTAAAAACCATGTGTGGGAAGGCCAAAGAGAGGAGCAACAGAATCAATAATCACACTGCTGGAAAGAAATGTTCAACTCCCTGCCTCTTTTTTCTTTGTTCCTCACACATTGTAGCTCCCCGGAGGATGCAGTGAGCAGAATAAATGCTCTCCCCATGAAAGCGTCATTCCACTTTCCTCTATGGTTAGCATTCAGTCTGCACCTTTCTCTCTCCTCAGACAAGTGAACAATCTGCAGCTGAAATAATTGCTGTTGTTTCAGTGTCACTTGTTTTAGGTTTTCAACAAACAAGCATCTTGAAGCAGAAAGTGCAGATCACACCACCTATTGTGTTGAGACAATAGCACTCTTCAGAAAAAGTACATTTGTACGAGACTACATTTTTACATACTATTAGTTACATAATATTGAAAGGGTTTTTCAAAATCAAATTTTATTCATGGACCGTATGTTTTTTTTGGAAACCTCATATAGTTTATAATAAGATAAAAGTGTTCAAAAGTACAGCATTTTTAAAAAAAAAAGCAAAGTTGGATTATAGGCATACCTGCCAACACTCCTGTTTTTCCTGGGTTTCTTCCGTATTTCAAGGCCATCTCCCTGCGCCCTCCTGGTGCCCTCCCATTTTGTTGTTTCTCCTGGGAAACTCCCGTAATTTGCATGGACCTCAAACTTTATTATGAATACACGGATCCAAGTTTTGGATGTTTGTCTGACATCACCCAAGTTGCCAGATCGTCTATGAAACACATCTACACCACACAATCCACACACTACATACAATTTCAACCCATCTGTTACCGCAACCTGGCAAATAATTGCAAATTGCAAATAATTGCCCCCCCCCCCAGCTTTCGTGCTGATGTGCTGATTATATATTGCTGATTATAGGGCATTTAAAACCTATTTTACTATATTTGGGTGTGTGAAGTTGTGGGAGACATACACTAACCATATTAAATTTGAAAAATTTGTATGCACATACTATGTTATAGCAGATGTCTATTTCAGTACATGAAGTCAAATTGTGAAACTGGAATAAAATTGTTGTTCAAGTATAATACTAGTATAATTTATGCATTGCATGGAGATCAATTAAATGGATGAACTTAATGATGAATATTTATTTTTAATGGACTGCTATTGGTTGTGTATTTGTGTGTACGAAAAGCATAGGTATAAATAATAATATTAATGATGGCGGAATTTCATTTATCTGCTTCAGGGACCTTGTATGCTGACTCACTGTCACACTGTCACGGCTTACTGGGAGACTTGAATAGAACAGAGCATTGTTAATGTTATTAGCAACACCTGTGCTTTTCTACTAGTATAAAAAGTCAAAATGTCTGCTGTGAAAAATCTATGGCTGTGTTCGAAATCACTCTCTCGTTCACTCATTCCCTACTCCCTATATAATGGACACTCAATAGTTTACTCTACAGTGAGCAGTACATTGACATTTCAAACACTTACTAATCATAATCATGGAGCATTATCACTGACAGCTGTAGAGACTCACAATAGTAATTTTGGCCTCTATAAAATATGACGCATTGCATTGTGTGATTGTTAGCAGACACTTTTTTTGTTCCATTGTGGGAATTTTTGAGGGCACTATATAATGGATACATTTACACATTTGGAATTTGGACACTTAAATAAAATGCCAGACAGTAAATAAAGTACACTGTATAGTAAACAGGGAGTGGACACAACCTGTCTTTAAGACATAGACAAACAGGTGCAAAAATAATGACATTCCCATCAGCTTCAGCTGAGTCTAATGGTAATTATCAAATGTTAGCATGACTAAAATGGTGATGGTAAACATTATACCTGCTAAACATCAGCATGTTAGCATTGTCATTGTTAGCATGTTGATGTTAGCATTTAGCTCACAGCACCACTGTGCCTCAGAACAGCCACAAGTGTAATTGTAGACTCTTGGTCTGTGTCCGTAATCACTCCCTGCTTACTATATCATGCACTATACTGTATCTACTGTCAACCATTTTATTTCAGTGTTTGATTTCTGAGTGTGAGATTTAAGCAAGATATAGTGCCCTCAAAAAGATTCCACAGTGGAGAAGTAGTTTCTGCTAAACTACTTTTTGCTAAAAACCTAACAATGCAGGGTCATTTTATAGATGTAAAAATTATAGTTGTCCAACTCACTCATAGTCCACGCAATCCACAAGTGTCTGAGATCTCAGTTTACTCCGCACTATAGAGTAACCTACTGTGGGGCGAATTCACAAAGAATGAATTGCTGCCACTGATAGCACCATGAATTGCACATCATTTGCAACCGCTATCTGCGCCATCTCAAGGTCCGATTCACAAAAGATATTGCGCTAATGATATTACAGTGCAAACACGCCCATAAAGTTTTGCAGCTGAATACAATTTGCCATTGTTTTGCATCTGTTAAATGTTCATCTGCAATTTTCTGTAGTGGTCCCAGTAATATTTGTTCTTAAGGTGTACTGAAGTAGCATATCACATGACATGTTTAAGCAACGTTTGAGTCAAAAAATTTTACAAATGCAGTTGCAAGAACAAACCTTTCCACTCATGTGGAAAGAGATGTTTGATTTGAAAGAGAACTTATTCTAATTATAATTATAAATATTCTAATTATCTAATAACTCCCCCTGCTCTTTCATTCGTTTCTATCTGCACATCTACACAGCTTTTGTTTTGTTTGCTTGTCCAAGTCATCTATCGTTACTGCCATGAGCACTTTTATCTCCCTTTTTGCTTCTGATTTAGCACACCAAGCCTGTTCGTGCCTGTGCATCTGAAGAGAGAAAACACTTCAGAAGTCTTGTTCTGTGTTCTGTTATCGCTATAAAGTCCAAGAAAAATTGCATCCTCTGTTGCTGTTTTGGTGTGAAATGTCTCCTCTCATCACATTGCACCCCATACTGCACTGCTTAGAGGATTGGATACTGCCTCATTTTCTAATTAGTGTACACCCAGGTGGTAGAATAACCTACGATACCTTCGTTGAAAAATGGCTCCCCTTAAGATATACTTTATGTGCGCACATATACAGGTTGGTAAAGCTGATTATCACACTATGCCAGGCTCTTCCAGCATTTTACACTGTCATCATTGTTACACTGAATGGCTCCCTCTGGCATGGCTATAGCCAGGGTTATAAATATACATGTGTTTATCATCCTCGAGAAGCAAAGCATTACTAATCCCACCTCCATTCATTTTCGTTTAGTAGTCTGTAAATATGAGGCACTGTCTTGTGTGCGTGTTTCTGAATTTGCATTTCTGTGCAAGGAGGCTTGATGCATCTCATTTATTCCAAACTTCTTTAAGGAAAGATGTCACCATCGAATGTGGGTGGGTGTGTGGGTGTAGCTTGTAGTAGAGAAATGTTTGTTTTCATCATTCTGTTCTAAATGTTTTCTATGTTCATGCACAGAACAGATTATAACTCATAATCCTAGTGAAGACTATTGGGAATAAGACTGTTTTGTACATTTTGGTTAATACATTTAAAACTATGTGATTCCAACAGATGTTTATGGAGGAAAATGGAGGACAATAACAAAGATTAGTGCAGAAAGCACTGAACAGTACAAAAAGACGGATAAAATATATGGAAAAAGACTCAGCGCTAAATTAAATGCCAAATTGAGACAAATAACACAACAGGAAGATTAGCAGCACTAAAAATGCACCCTAAATTTTGCTATATCTATCACCCATCTTTGTAATTTGATATTAGCCCAGACATACAGTAAAGTAGCCAGTAAACCAGTCTAATCCATTCTAGTTTCTCAGTACCTGTGATGACATCTGTTTAGCTGAAAGGTCATTAGAAGGATTTTGATGAACTTTTTTGTAAAATCAGAGTGGAGGTTTATAGCTGACAAATGATCAGTGTCCTGGAACTTTGTCTCATCCCACGAGCGCATGTTTCCAAAAACACAGACTATAAAAAAAGGACGATACACTTTATAACACAGACCTCTAAAACAACTTTAATATCCTTCACTCAACTTTGAAATTAAGTAGCAAAAACATTTGATGCTCTAGTTTTTTGACCATCTCTTACAGTAAAAGTAAGGTACCAACACTTCTTCTCAATTGACTCATTATTCTGGGTCAGGGGAACATCAGACTTGTTTTGTCTGAAATCTAAGACAAATTATTCTGCATACATTTACTTGTAGATAATTATCTGAACACTATCTAATGGATTTGTAAGTCTTTTTTTCCCTGAAAGTCAGTCAGGGGTGCAGAATTTGGCAGCAAGAAACCATCTACTTCCATGACATCCGCATATTTAAAAATGTGTGGGCGAGAGCAGAGACTAGACATTCATTAGTGTGTAGGGTGTATAAAATCTTGTGCTGGTAATTCTTGCTAATGAGAGGACACAGTTTCTCTCTTTACTGAAAATAACGACAAAACCGTTCATCCAAAAATGTTATTTAACCACAGAATCACCTGGGTGGCTAAAACAATCTTGACACAGCTATGCAATATTGGTGCATCTGTATCTGTATTCCTGTATTACACCAGAAGTGGGTGAGGAAGTTGTTGGAAATCCTCTAGACTGCTTTATTGTGTTAAATTGTTTTCTACTGCTATTTATACTCATCTTACCATATGTCTAATCTGCGTCTAAATAAAAGCTGTGTAACTGGTTAATAGTGGAAATTTAATAAGGAAAATACAAGTTAGTGGGAAAATACAAGTCAGAATTTCACTGGTCGATACTGCATGATTTAAAACTGGAGGTTGTGTATGGGAGGAAGCTTTACAGATAAATGCAAAGTTAGTCTGAAGTGTCGAAACAAAATGAGAAAACTACTAACAAAAAGAAAGTGCCATAATCACTGAGACATAACGCTTTTGTTTGTTTTTTTGTTTTTTTTTTTAATTAAGTTGTGCATGCAAGGGGAGTGAGTCCAGACAGAAACAAAGTTGGTTTGGAGTGTCTATGAAAAAATAGGCTATTGATAAAAATCTGAAAAACTCTCTTGGCCATTTTGCATGCACTTTTACTGTAAGACAATCCCTAACTTCAGTTTGGCAGTTTTCCCTCAACTGTTAAGTTGTACAAGGTGCCTGGGTTTAGCTATGTCAAAATCACACCTGTGCAATATCAGTCACACTTTATTCTGCACTATACAACAAATGTTACTGAGGATGAACCTCGCTAAACATGTTTACATTTTGGGAAACGTGAAGCATGAAAAGTCATGCCGCTTGCTACTATCAGTTCTTGTTCACACTGTACGGACAACAATCAGCTGGATTACTTTGATGCTGAAAAAAAAAGTATCATTGTGACGACTGTGAGACAAGATCTAAAGATATAAGGAGCAACTTTTAATATGATTTCCAAACTGATTTATGGGCGGTTATGTTTAATGGACACCACTGTAAAGAGTTCTGCTGATCGTAGCAATTTCTGTATGATTTCTGTGTATTTTCGATTTGACTGAGCTATGACTCTATGAAGAAGTGGTGTGATGTTTGTGGCAAATTTTCTCAACTGGGTGACAACAGCAAAAATTCAGATGCTGTTTGTATCAGTTCAGAGGGCATTATCTATTAATATCTAAATAATGTATTCATATCTGATTACATTCCTTCTATGTAAATCTTCTAGCTGCTGATGGCTGACGTACTGTTGACCATTACAAATAGTCCATGCTCCACCCCTACTGAGACAGACTTTTACATGTCTCTCAAAGCAGCTCACTAAAACTGATCCTTTATTTTCTTAGGACAGTTATTTTGGACACAATGAAATAGCTTTTGCATTGCAGCTATAGTGGCTGAGGCTGTTTAAATGGATACTAACAGTTGTTAGTCAGTGCAATATTTATGAATAGAGGAGAATGTGATACTCCAGTGTCCAGCCTGTCAGCAGTTCTATCATAAGGCCTGAATCATTTAAACTGGTAATTATGGAAGCAAATTACGGTCATTAATATTATGTGCTTGTGAAATTATGTAGGGGGGAGTAGGGTATCTCTGCAGACAGGAGACTTTAAATGGGAGGGGTAACTGTCAATCATTCAGTTCATTTAATTTGACCAATCAGAGGCTTACAATCCTCTGTCAATCAAAAACAAATTTCACCAATAAGCAGCGTGAACCAGTTGTCAATCACTTTTTAAGTTGGCTAATCATCTTCCATATAGGTTGTCAATGTTTAAAGACGAAGTTTTCAGCTTTACTCAAAGGATTAAAGTATCAGACAAACGTTTTTAATCACCATTTTAAAGTAGAAGTAGAGAACTTTTGATTATAACAGAACATAGTAACTTTCCCCACTGCTCATTTTAGAAATCACATCACGTCTTGAGTTTTGTTGGAAAGCTAGACACTGGCAGCAAATGAGCTAACACAGACTGTATGCAGTAAACTCACAGACTGTATATAAAGATGGATGACGCGTCTCCACTTCCTCACACTGTACAAAAATGAAGCCAAAATATCCCGGACATGGGAGCTGCCATCTTGCATTGGTGACATCATTTGGAGCCAGAGTCTGCACAGTATGCAGGAAGGATGGAACCACAGTATCGAGGTCCCGCCCATACACCTGGACCAACTCAATTGTGAGCAGAGCTCAGCTGTGAATCATGACATGAAACCCCCTTTTTATAGCATCAAATAACTAACTAAAACCAAACTTATCAGAAAAACGAACACTTGGGAAAAATGTATTTGATGTGTACTTTGAGTTTTTAGTTTGGTCCCACCCGCTAACATGGAGGGGGCAGGGTTTATGATCTATACTGCAGCCAGCCACAAGGGGGCAATCGCAATGTTTTGGCTTCACTTTTGGGGAGCTATCATGTCGTAAGCTAACAGGCTAGAAAAGCAGTGGAAACGGGAAGTTCAGTAGTGCCCTTGCCTTACAAAAGTCAGAAAAAAACTTTTAAATTAGGCCTTGTAGATCTAATATGAGTGAAGATTCAGCCACTGGACTACTTATTTCTCATCTCAAATTTGTTCAGAAACAGACTTTGGTGGACTGCTAAGGTGAAAGTTTATGTAGCCTACTTCATACAACAGGACCCTACTTTGCAGACTGACTCACAGAACTAGGGGCCTCTGGGGGAAGGACTGCAGTTCCTTCTCCGCCCACCAGGCACGATCCTGATAAAATTAAGGCTCGCTAGTTAATGCTGGGAGCCAGAAACAAACAACTACGATCCAATGTCCGTTTGATAATCTAAACAAAGAACACGTTTTCTTGCGGTGGCCTTTCTAAAATGAGCAGTGGTGAAAGTATTCTGTTATGATCAAGGAGTTGATAAGCCATGAGCAGACAGCGCTAGATAGTGCGCTAGCTAGCTAGTTGTAAAGTTGTCTGGTACAATGGAGCGTGAGTTATTTGTGTCCCACCCACCTCATAACACTATAAAGTGATTTGCTGAAAAGTGACTGACAACTAGTTCTGGTGGTGTATTGGTGAAATTAGTTTTTGACTGACAGTGGATTGTAAGCCACTGATTGGCCAAATAAAAAATTATCGACAGTTACAACAGCCTCTCATAGTCTCCGGTCTGCAGAGCTACAAACTTGAAAATTTGTGCTTGTAACTTGTAACTTCAGTGTCGCATACAAAGATAGGACTTCTGTGTGACTGTATGAAACCTCCCTGTTGAAAATATTCCTGCACACGTTTTAATTACACATGCACAAAATATTTCTACAGCTGCAAAACTTTTTTACAAATTCATACATTCAGCTATGTGCATACAAAATGTTTTCACATGCACATAAAAGATGATATAAAACTGCAGGCTGTGAAATTTGTGAAAATCATTTCACAAGCTCAAAATATTAATGACCGTAATTTGCTTCCATAGGTAATGTGCTTCATCCACAGTGATAACCCTCTCACTCACAGCAGGATCTTACTTACAAAATGTGTTGATAATTTCTGTCTATTTTCATCTAAAATCTCTGGTGTCAAATCTGCAGTAAAATCTGTTCCAAATGTTGATTACATCCTGTTCATCAGTGAAGGAGAGACACAGTCATTTACATTTATATCCTGTTATAATTCGCAGTCTCTTTTTGCTCACAGGAAACATTTCCAGCCCACTGGGAAGTATGTGTCAGACCATGGCTCAGATAGGTGTTAGGCTGTTAACAGCACAAAACTACTGTGGCATTATTCATGCTAAAATGCTCCATGTGGCACCTTTACTTTTACTTAGCTCTTGCAACAGCACACAGCATTGGTGTATTGGTCTCAGCATTATTAAAATCTCCTCTTATTGTCTTCAAACAGCTCCTCGTTAACACTGGACTTATCTTCAGATCATGTCAATCTGTCAGAGTCTGCACTGCTTACTGCTGGCTTCTCTCTGGCTTAACACTGTGATGCACAAACAAACACTGATGTCTGGTCCTGCTGAAAAGCTCAGGGTTTTGTTGCTGGTTTATTCACTGACTGAAACAGCTGCTTGAGAACTTTGTGGTTCCCCTCCACATGGCTTCCAGCTGGGAACAGTATGTCTGATCAGCTTGTTATTTCAACTCCATACCTATGCAGAATCACAGGCCATAGGGATGCTTTGAATAAGCAGGCTTTGCCAAAACATGCAATGAATTATGTATTATGATGTCAGCAGAGTGATAGAAGGGATCTCTCTCTATTTGCCCCAGTCTCTAACTGGTATCTATCACAGTTGTGTATTAAACAACAAACCATAAACCCCAGATTTTCTCCCAACCAACAAATACCAAATAATGGCAAACAATATTTGGGTTTCAAAGCTGACACCCATAACAATTAGGGGTGTCACGATTTGGATTCTAGATCAAAATGAGCAGGATCTGCGATTCTCCGAGTATTTTCTTTCTCTACACCACCTCAGGCAACACAACAAATATGGCAAGACATCTTCGCAGGCATCGTAAACAAAACTTAGTAAATAGTTTTTGCAGGTGAGGAGACTCAAGCTGTTGTTGTAAAATACCCTTCTGCCTAGTGACTCTTATTTTTGGTTTTGTGTTTAACAGTTTGTTCCCAATTGTGGTGAAATGCTTGCTCATGCTTGCTCATGGTGGGATTTGTTGGGTCTCTGTAATTAATATTATAAAGAGTACGGTCTAGACCTGCTCTATAGGAAAAGTGCAATGAGATAACTTCTGTTATGAATTGGCGCTATATAAATAAATAAATAAATAAATAAATAAATATTGTTAGTATTAGTTATTGCAGTTCCCCTCAGCTCTACGGAGCGTTATAGAGTCTTTTCAATAACTTTTTGTTTTACTGCTGTTTTGGTTCAGTCTCACTGCTCTCATCAGTACCTGCCCAGCACTAAACGGCAGACATTGTTTCTGCCTTTACTATTACTGCTACTATTACTACTTGTTATCTGTGTGACATATGACCAGTGCCACACCCAAATGAATTCAGGCAAAGTGTTTCTTAGAGTACTGATCTTCAGATAATACCCCAAAACCAAATTTTATCATTACTAACATATCCGACATGTCACAATGACTTGCTGATATCCAAGTTTTGACATGAGGTCAATGTCTTTACCAAACTGATCCAAAACAAACAAATAAGAACGCATTTAAGCAAACATGCAAGCAAATAAATGAGTCAGTAACTGTCTTACCCTCCTTTGTGTATGTCAGCAGATGGAGGCCTCTTGCTGGCGGTCCCATCCTGGTGGACCTTCTTATCCAATGACAGTGACAGTGGAGCATCTCGTACAGGCAGCCCCAGCACTAGCGTCTCCTTGGTAACAGAGATAGCCTCATCACCAGTCCGACCCATGTGCTTCTTGGCGTAGTCAAAGCCTTGGACAGGCTGGCAGGGAAAAAGATAACACACCAGGGGTCAGAAAACCCTTGATTTTTACAAGTTCAAAGCTATTGCAGCTTCAGATCAATCCATTCAGGAACTGAATTCTGGAGCTAAAAATTTCAAACTATTTGGCTACAAAGATGCTTCAGTGCTATTGCAGAATAACTTAGAAAGGGTGTTTCTTGTATTTATAAAATGGGTTTTGCTTTCAGTTTGCCTGTTGGATTGGACCAACAGCAACTTGATGCATTAAAACAAGCAGCAGTTTTCAGGACATAAAGCACATGCAGAGACAGCAAAAAGGCAATACAAGATACAGTAGTATTCCACAGTACAGTTTTTCATCTTTACTACATAGCACAGGCTAATGAGTTAGAGAAATACTGCAAGTCAATGTCATTTATAACCCACAATAATGAGCAATGAGTGATAACAGCCACAAAACATATAGCACTTACACCATGATGCATGGTTCAAAGGAGCATACTCAGCCTGATCCTAATTTAAGATCTTAAAATGCTCCTTTTTTCTCTCACTGCACTGATCATTATTTATCTGTGAAAATCAGCTCCTGAGACAACAGTAAGATCCAAAAGAAAACTTGATTGGCTTATAAATGAGCCTGCACAATATCAGAAATTTGTCTCAGTGATCAAATTAAAGTCTCAACTCTGTATATTTGATCTGTTCTCAGAGTTGTCTCACTTCTATCAAAAAAGAGTCAAAGTTTCTCTGATTTGTCACAAACACGCCCACCGGATGTAGAAAAACCAAGCAGGAAGTTGCTAGAAGCACGAGGAGCGGGACATTTGAATTTAACGGCATAACAGACATGCAGGAATTTTTGTTTTGCACCCTCAATGTCAAGGGTAAGTAATTTTGAATATATATCTACATGAATGTGATTAGTTCAATAGGATGAGTGATACAAATTAGTTATCATACCTTTTAGGCATTTCTCAGTAGACTACGTTACCCTAAAACATCAGTTTTGTCACTCACTGTTCTCAACGACGCTGAAGTTCGGCAGTTATGGGGAAAGTTAAGGGAAACTTCACTTACAGTGCTGAGTGACCGATCGTCCACTTTTTTGCACCTCTTACTGTTGTGAAAACCTGTTAGACATTGTGGGAGCATCTTTGGTAAAGCTTTACGCTATCTGAAACCCATTTTTAAAATTTGTGAAACCTTTATTCTATTTGTGAAAATGCAAAAAAGTGTGATTTCACTGCTTTTTTCACATCTTTAGCCTCTGGGATAAGTGGCAAGTCTAGGTATAGTGGTTTTTGATCTGGACCTGGTCCAATGTGGTCTAGGCATGAAAAAAAACAGTGAAATCTAATAGCTAATCAGGGTTGTCGTTCAAAGCCTGTGGCTCTTGTTTTTTGCAGCTGTTAGTCACTATGACCGTCTGCCTATGATAGAACAATGGCGTTACTGCAAAAACTGTTTAAAAAGAAATTATTTGATTAGCTGTATGAAAACAAGTTCTCTATGGTATCAGCATTCGGTCTGGTTAATGCAAAGGTAGCGGATGCCATCATGAAACCAAAAAATACATAAAATTTCTGTCTTTTGGGTACTATTTTTTCCCCCGAAGGGCAACACAGGACAGGTGATTTGCAGGAGCAGAAAACAAACATCGAATTTCATTTCAGTTGGACTTCAAACTAACGCAAACAATTGTGGGATGATTTGGCGAACAGGTAAGAGAAACAATCTGCAGTTGTGGTTACAGCATAATGAAATACTGTTCTTCAACATACTTATGTGATATATTCAAGTGAACTGTTATGTATCCACCTTTTGCTTAAGTAAAGCCACTAAGTACTTCCACCACTGGCAGTGAGTGGGCTTTGAAAAAAGCGGGAGTCACCATCATAAGATCTTTTCCCACTCTAATCATTTTTGGTAAAATGCATCACAGGCTGCTTGGGCTGATAAATATTAACCTGCTGTGTGGAGTTAGTTTGGCGTCATACAACAGGTTTCCTGTTTATTTCAGTTTTTAAATTGATTATGTAAATTCTGTTTTAAGATTTATTTTCCCCGATATGTGAATAAATACAAGATAGTGAAGCCAAGAATGGCACAGTAGCTGCCATGAAGTTGAGATCCTGAAGCATATCTAGAATCTAAGTTGAGGATGGGACTGTCGTCATTTGAATGAGTAATATAAACCACCTTTTAATACAACATAAAAAACAACAAATGGATTAAGTCTATTGTAACTCCAATCTGATCAACCTCCATAGTGTAGCATTTAGATTTTCAACCCAGCTGAAGCGCCAGACAGCCCGACACAGCTGAACGGATGTCAGAGTTGCTTTCAGCTAACATGACATGGCCTCCTGAATATTAAAGAAAAACCTCCAGATAAAGTCTTGCTTCCATTTTAGATAAAGGTAATTGGATGGACCTCCCTCCCTGAACCAGTTTTATCAGTCTCCAAACACCATGGCTGGCATAATGAAAAAGTTGAAAAAATAAATAAATAAAGCTTAATAGCACCTTTGAAGTCAGGGGTTTTGGCATTAAGAGACCATGAGAGAAAAGCAGCAGAAGACGCGTTTTGCTAAGCCTTCGAGGCCTGGACACGTTCTTTGTACAACTAAATGCCGTTCAATTTATGGAAAAGAGAATGAGAGAAAAAAAAGGAGAGAAAGACCCTTTTTAGGTTACACAACAAAGCAGACGAAACCCTGATTTTTTTTTTGCCTCCCCTTTTCTATTTTGAGCGGCTCTAAAATGGGACGCCTAATGTATTTGATGATGCATGCTAAATTCTGAGTGTATGTGAGGTTAGGCAGCGTGGGCATCCGGCTGACGGCGTTGTTAATAATTAAGTCATACACACCTCTGTGCTATCATCTAGCTCCAACACACGTGGCTGCAGCCGTGGATGAGTGCCAGGAAATTGATACATGCTCATATAGAACACATACACACACATATTATAGAGAGAGAGAGTGGCGATGGGCCCTCTCACCATTATTGAGGAGCAAACATTAGATGTGGTGTCAGGGGTGTTGAACTGAAACTGTGATGACCTGACGCACATTGACAGTAAAAGATGCGTCACTTAGTGGCTGATGGGTAATGCCAGTCATGCATGGAGACAGTATGGATTCTTAGAAATGACAGGGCCGAGGGGTGTAACCTTGAAAAGTGCGCCTGACATTTCACGACTCGTGTTTTACTGCACTGGCTCAAGGTCTTTCTCTTTCTCTGTCTGTTCTTTTCACACTCACATATCCTGCTTTCCTATTTGTCTCTGCCTCTTCTTCCTTTCTAATCCTCCGTCTCTTTTCCCCATCTCTACCACCATCTCTCGCTCTCATCCGCTGTCCACTGACAGCATGTTGACTTAACAAATGGCCATCTTTCATCTTGCGCGAGCAGCTCAGTTTAATGAAGACTGTGGCTGCGGACAGGACTTGTGGTACGGCGTGAGCCTCTGATCAGTCTGTCAGAGATGGATGGCGGTTTTCTCTGCATCCATTTAGAACAGTGACGGAGGAAGAGGGAAGAGAAAAAGATGGCAGCATGGGGTCCGACCGTTTCTTTTACTTAAAGACGTCATGTGAAGTGACTGTGAGCACGACCCCGCTGCACCACCAAATTATCCACACTTATTTTCCTTGCCTGCACTATCAAACAGAAGCTTCTCCTCTTGTCTAATTTTAACTCAGAGCAACAGCCAACAGCAGCTTGATGAGGTACAGCAGATGGATGAGATATGCTCTATTCCCCCTGCGGCCATATTGATTTAAATTCAGCTCTAGCAGGACGAATGGCGGAAGCGCACCACAGAGCTGCATGCAAAAAAAAAAAAAAATCCCAAAGAGTGGGTACATTTAAGAAGTAAATAAAAAAAACACAGCGGGGTAGACTGGGGTGCACATCAGCACGGTGCTGCACCAGTTAGATAAACTCCTCCTGGGGCTGGTTGAGGCATGACGCAGCAAAATGCAAAATACCTTGAGTCCTTTAAATGGCAGCCACTGCATTGTACTTTCATTGAACAACTTACAAATGAAAAACAGATTGCCTCTACTTTTGCTGATTCCACCTCTATTGTACTCCACATGGAAGCCGGCTATCTGAGGCTTTCACGCCTATACAAAAAAGGCACAGAGGGAGTAAAAGCCATTTTCAAGAATGTTCCAGCGGCACAGCAGACGTGCAGAGTGAGGAAGTGAGCCAGACTCTGCAGAATCACTCTTTAATGCTTAAACACACATGCAGACCTAATATAAACCACAGTATTGATCAGCAGCCTTAGCTTGTCCTGCATGGTGACTGAAAGCTGAGTGGGTTGGGAGCAGATCACGCACACACACAATTACACAGTAGATAAACATGATGGACTCCATTAGTCTGGTTACTATTCATATGACTTACACTTACTATAACACATACACAAGTCACTGAGGCGGCCTTGTGACATAGACCCCATTTACACCTGGCGTTAACATGTGATATAGATATTTTATCTGGATAAGGAAAAACACATGTTAATGCAAGGTTTAAATACATACAGAATGCTTTGTGATCAGAATGCAATCTGATCATCCAGACCACATCTGGAGGTTTTCTGGCTCATACTGTGATCATATCTCAGTAAATTCAATCCATACAGAGTGACTATATTCTTAAGAAGAAAAAAAAATAAAAAATCAACCCAGGAAGATGAAAGGTCACCTTACTCCACCATTTGCTGCTAGCTAAAAGCAAGCCCGGCAAAAGCTACAAGTAGTAGCAGTATTTAGCGAGTCTTCCATGTAAAAAATGATTATTATGATGCAGAATTGGGACAAAGAGAATGCTTATTAATACCAGGTGTAAACGCAAAGGCCCATGAATTGGATGTCATTATCCAGACATGTCCAGATACAGGTCACATGTTAATACCAGGTGCAAATGGGGCCATAGAGGTTAAAGGATAGATTTGAAAAAATATTAACCTAACTTTAAAAAGTAACTTAACACCAGGTGTCCCCTGCAGTTAAAAGTTGAAAGTCTGTTTCACCTCCCACTTCTGACCACATCTGTGATGTTGCTGGGTGTGGTCAAAAGCCAAAACAAAGTGCTAAAGCCAAAGAAATCAAATCAAACAGGTATCTTTCAACATTACAGTCTTTAGAGTATGAATTCCCTTTTCTTTTACTCTCCCTCCACTGCAGCTCAGCAAGGAAACACTGACGAGCAAAACGCAAAGAGGGAATTGTGCATTAAACAAAGCGTTACTTTAGAAGATACCTGTTGCACAGAACGAGGACTGCAGATTTTGGCCCCCATCTTTTACACTGGAATCATGTTTAGAAGGGGGTGTACTTTGCATATCCTGGTGGCTTAGGGGTCTAAGATGCTGACCATGTAATCGCAACGTCCCCAGTTTGGGTACAGCCGGGTGCTCCATGTCATCCCCTCTTTCACCTCATTTCCCATCTCAGTGTTTACTATCTAAGAAAGGTAAGTGTGGACAGTGGGACCAATTACATCTACCAGTAACTTTTTCAAAGTACAAGTGGGCACGTGAGTCTTGTATTAAAAACATTTTAACCTATGCTTTAATCAACTTGAACTGTTTGCCACAGTGCCACAAGCTCTTTCCAAACTAAATCCCTGCGTGAAATATTTATCTCATTTGCTCATGCATGCCACTGCTTGGGATTTGAAGAGGGTAAATACCGCTGTGCATAAGAACAGTGATTGCAGCCTCACGGCACACCACTTGTGAAGTCTCATTTCGGGACTATTAAATATTTGATGCGCTCTTTCGTAAAACACAACATAATATTAAATGTTTACAAACCATTGTGAAAGCAAACAAGACCTTGTAGTTTGGAAATTAAAACGTTAATGTAATACTACAGTATAAGGAGATACAGTAAAGCAGGGACAATACACACACACATCATGTACATATATTTGTGTTTACATCCTCCTGTGCTGTGGTGTTACACCAGCTCCATTACCTGCCAAAAATGTCCCGTCTACCCATCCCTCCATCCTTCACTCGCCTCACTTTGCCTCTCGAGGGATGAGGACGAGCAAGGCTGGACCAAAATAACCTGCAAATCAGCTGACATGCTCCACCACAGCAACAGTAACCACAGGGACGGCCTCTGCATGGTTCTTTGTAATTCAAAGCGTTTTAGCATTTTTATTCGTCGTCTGTGACCATTGCTGCTCTGCTATGGGTCTAGCAATGATAAAGTAGCTACCATAATTCAGTGGAGAAAAAGAATTGGGTTGGGGGTCCGCGTAGGCTTCCTGCTGAGCCACTGTGGGATGAGTGTGACTTCATCTGAGAGGATAAAACGACTGGCTTGAAAGGGAAAGGAACTGGCAGAGAGGCAGTCTAGGCTGATGACACAAGCTTGAGTCACTTTTTATGGATGCTACAAAATAAAAATAGATTGGTTTGGTTCTGAGGTGTTGAGCTTCCTTTCCGCTATTCATGTTTATGACCCCCTGTTAAAAAATGGCTTCTTCTGGCCAGCAGAATTGAGCTCATTTGCCTGTTTTTATGAGCTAGCCTCTCCTTGTTAATTCAGCCGATCGACTCAAACCAAAACAATTTAAATGTTAAGGAACGTGCCTGTGAATTTTACACCGCTATTATAGTTTTTTAACCTTTCCTCACTGCCCCTCCTCTCCTCCTATTGCTCTTCCATAGCCAGTGAGGATGCTGGAATAAGTCATGTCCACAGCACAGTAGTCACATGCAAACATTTACCCAGCAACAACGACAGGCAGCACATACAGAAATAAGCAACCAACAAGGCAGCCATACACGAGTTGATCAACACAGCCAGTCAAAATCAGCAAACAAAGCAGTAACTCATTCATTCATTAATACATTAATTAATTCAGTCAGTCAGTAATCCACCCAACCAGTGTCTTAGTGAATACCTGGTGGTGGTAACTGCCCTCCCTTCGATATGAGGTCTAAACAGGGAGAGAGCCAGAGGGACAAGATCAGGGAGGGGTTAATATAATAATAGAAGAGAATAGAATGGGAAATGGCAAGATAGGATAGAATGCATCCAATTTTCATAGTTTGGCAATCTGTGTTAATAACATTAACCTCAACAAATTAACAGCTGAGATCTGGAAAGATCATGACATTTCTGAAAAGATGTGCGACTGGGCAAGAAAGACGAGCAGTCAGACGATCAGACAGGTTTTAAAGGATAAAGCTGAAGTTTTTATATTTTTGACAAACCCATTGGTTCCTACTGAAGATGTCAATCTTTAAAAAAACAGGTCACAGACAGTTTCATTTTTAAAAAAGGCTTGGTGATTTCCTAAAAACAGCTGGGTACTGTAGGTTTCAGCACATTTGGAGTAAATAGTGCATAGAGCTCGGGACTATTTTCACCTGCGGATTGATCTGGTTCACTGGTGAGTAATTGTAAGCGCACACAGTTACCAACAATGAACAAAATTTCGGGTGAGCTCACTTTTGGTTTTACCTCAAAATAAGGTAGTTTAGATAATCTGGCTAACCTGTTGTTGCTTGTTAATAAATTGTCTGACCTTATTTATTGCAGTCCCAATGACACCATGTTCCCAGAGTTCAGCAACTTGGTAAGCACAGTATTACACTTAATTATAATTAAATCATAATTGACAGAAATGGTCAAAACTTTGAAAATAAGATTCAAGTTGTAACCAGCTATATTTATCCTTAAAGGACTATAAAATATGTGTTGCCTAATTTGATGCAAATTTGACACATCAACAATGCAAATTAATTTTGAGTTTTCAACTGGCGTCAAAATGAAGCATTTAGGATAAAGAGTGAATAAACTCCAAAGCTTTCTCAAAGATTCAAATGATTTTGTTTTGGATTGACACTTAAACATATTTGGGTTTGATCAAATTCAGAGTATCAGAAAGCTGATTACAATGCCCAGTTTGCAACATACCAGTTACACCATCTTACTGCTTCACTTTTGGTTTTCTTACACAGCACAGCTTTATGGGTACATTTTGATGTCAGCCTACAAAAGTATAATTGCTCCATTAGGATATTTGTCAGGAGCATCAGAAAAACATTGTACAGATATTTGTAAGGTTTTTTTTACTACTGCTCAGTTGAGGAGGGACTATTTTACTGATGGTCAAAGCTTTTAAGTCTTCTTTGATCTTGAGACAGAAATATTCTGTGTATTGGTTTATTCATAGCATAAGGGAGATTCCTTTGCTGGGTATCAAAAGTTTGTGTGAACAGCTTGACCTGAATAAGACCTTAACCAGTGTGGTCAATAGGCGGGTTATTCAGTGCTTGTGCAGCCAATGACAGGAATTCTCACTGGAGTGGAAGTCTAATCATGATATCAAATGTGAAACACACTTCAAGATTATGGAATTCTGAACAAAGCCGAGCCCCATCAAGAGCCTCTTCAGAATAAATTAGGCTGGCTAGCTTATTGCTTGTTTACCACTTCACTGACTGCAGTGACACAAGCAGCTGTTGTTCTGGCGTCATGCACTGCACTGTGTCCAGGAGAACAATCTGACCCGATCAAACCAGCTGGTAGCAATCTATTACACACATGCTCATTTAAAATGATTGATTTTTATTTAACCTCAAATGAGTTGATGTTGAGTGAACGCTATTATTGTGAAAGGGCTAACATTACCCTAAGGTTCACTTCCAGTACACTGAGCCCTGCCCATTTCTTCTCGGCCGATTAGTCTTCGCAGCATGCATGATTAGCAATGACCACGGGCTATTGGGCAGTAAGAAAACAAATGAGTGAGGCCTGCACAGATGGGATTCAATTTTTCTGACCTGAAGGAACAACTTAACACAATCAGTTTGCTGTGCAATATGTCACTCATTCAGCACCAAGTTATGTAGTCTTTGCTGAAATCTATAGAATTGGTTTCTGGGACAGGTTAAGGTGAAGCAGCGATGTTTGAACATTTTGGGGTGAGACTTAACTCCCAATGAGTGAGCCAACAGCTGATTTCTATTAATAGTAGAAGGAGGAAGACGAGCAGGAAGAGAAGAAAGAGAAAAAGAAGATGGAAAGGAACATATAAGGCAGTAAACAAAAGCAGCAGTTGGATGACCAAGTTTGACAATCTTACCTTTGAGCGGGTTTTGAAGGTCCTGAAGGCGCCAGTTTTGAAGATGACCCTGTTCCTCTTGCACAAAATGAAGGCCACCATGCCGATCACCACCATCAACAGGAAGAGAGGTGTCAGAACGGCCATGATCCACAGGTTGCTGGGCGGCGTCTTTACCACAGCTACAAACATACATATTATCCATAAGTATTTGACTCTGTGTTCAATTTTTCCTGAGCAGTTTAGCCACTAAGTGACCCTTCAGTGATTACAAAGCACACAGGACAAGCAGGAATAAACACAACACTTTTTTCAGATTGCACTTTTGAAACACATTTGAAAGAACAGTTTGACAAATACAGGAAATATGTTTATTTGCTTTCTTGCCAAGAGTTAGATGTGAAGATTGATACCAGCAGGTCTTTCCAAAGGTTTTAAAAATTTGCCTTCTTGCACCAATAAAGCTCACTAATTAACAATTTGTATCTTGTTTGTTTAATTTGTACAAAACAAAGACATAATTTCCACTGGAGATTGGGGGGGGGGGCATGTCCCCTTCAGTTTTCAAAATCCTATTTTTGTCCCCCTTACTTTCACAGTTTCAGTTAGATTTACAGTAGTCAAATATCTCTGAACATATCTTCTTACTGTCCATTTGTCAAAATCCAGATGAGAGAAAAGAGGAGCTGATTAAAAATGTTGATACACTCATCTGAGTCACCTTCAATTAGTACAGTGCGCTCAGGGCAATTAGCTCCCAAGCAGCAGTGACTGATTTGCAGACTCCATTTCCTTATGCTAAGCTAGGCTAACAGTTTTCTGGCTGTAGCTTCATATTTAACACACAGACATGACAATGGTATCACAAAAGTGAATAAGCATATTTCCTAAAATCTCGAGCTTTTTGCTTAAATGGTACAAAAACTGCATAATAAAGGCAGAAGGGCAATAAAAGAAGGCATCTTTGTAGACTTGAAATCCACATTCAGAAATGTGCTTTAAAGAAAAACATAAAAAAACTTGCATGAACTTAGTTTTTAACTTGATTATCTTCTTAATAACTTGGAGCTTTCTTTATCACAGTTTGCCAAAGAGATGTATTTTCATTTGAAGGACTAATTCAGTTTGTTTTCACTGAGCCTGTCAAGGCTAACTTAATGAATTTTACAAGAACACTGTTCAGTTCCCAGCTTGAGCATTGTTAGGAGGAGCTGTGTAGGACGCTGATGGTTGTTGGGATCTCTCCAATTATAGATTCTGGGTAAATATGAGGGAGAAAAGGTGAGAGGGAACACTTTGTCCTATCCAGCAGCTACAGTATGAACATCCTGCTGAACATTCCCTGAAAGCCATTACACAAATATACACAACTACAATCTTCTGAACCTAACATCAGATAAGGGAGGAAACAATCTTTGATTTTGAGTTTTGAATTTGTATTGATATTCTAAAGCTTCATTGGATGCATAGGGCATTATGGAAATTTATGGAAATTTATGGAAAACCCAAATGCTACCCAATGTCATGGTAAGCCAAGATTGTTACGCTTGAGTTCAGCAGATAAACCCTAAAGAGCAGTTAAACTGGGAATGTTTTCGGCAGTGTGGTGTCTCTGCAATGGCTGCTGAATAAGAAATGTGCTCTGTGAGTTGACTGCGCATCATAATATGTATGTACACATATGTGCTAAATGCAAAGAAATCTGTAAATATGCAAAAGAAAAACAGAAGAGTTCACCTGCCGTACTGTTCCTATTTCTGTGCTAATTATTTCTATAGCTGGATTAAATCAACAGTTACATAAACAAATGGGAATAGTGCAGTGTATATTTAGATTTTGCATTTCAACATCAATATACTGTGCATTCATTAACATTAGAATAATGAATATAAACAATAAGACTTGGATTTCCTGTAATGGTTAGTACCATAACCAAACACTTTCCCAGTTTTTCCAGTGTTTTCCCCTGTCTGCCTCTCTGTGTTTGTCTGTGTCTGCTGTGGGTGTGGCACTCCTCTCACTGGGTCCGCTCCATTTCAGTGCGCCGCTTAACACGTAACGGCGAGGGCAAAACTGTTTAAATGGAGTGTAACCTGTCAGCCAGCGCAGCACCACATAATTGTCAGCTGACAAAAACAAACAACAATGTAGGCCTACAAGGCAAAAACCACGATAGCTTTCCTAGTTGACAAATAATTGCCAGCATGGCCAGTACTGTTCACTACATGATTTTATGTAAGCCTGACTGATATTCACCAGTTCAGTTTTATCAATCTTTCTTGAGATGTTTATGTTTGTATGGGCCATGTGGTCGAGGTAGGCGTACACGCCGCTTGAATTGAGTGGGGCATCCGGCATATGCGCGAGATGAGACACCTTTTTAAATGGTGTGCAGACTCCACGTACTCAGCACACCACAGACGTACACCAGTATGGAAATGGTGCGGACCTCTCTCCCAACTGCCTGGTTACCTACACACCTGCACTCCTGCCTGATCAACCCAGCAGTACTTCAACCCTGGTCATTCATCCACTCATCACCAGATCGTTGTTTCTACCAAATTTGGTATCAGATCTCAAGGCCATCTTAGTATTGTATATGCGTAGTTATCTCTTCGTGCCTCATTAACGTTTGTTCTCTTGTGTTCAGGATCATCGCCTATTCTCCTGTCTGCCAACCCAACTCTCAGCCAGCCACGCTCACGGCCATCCACTCTGAGCTCTGCAGACGCTACCAGCTCTGCTCAGCTCCGGCATTCCCTGTTCCTTTTCCCAGTCTCCACTATTCATTGTATGAAATAAATTCCTGTATTCCTGTCATTGGAGTTAAACAAATAGTTCAACATTTTGGGAAATACGCTTATTCACTTTCTTACCAAGAGTTAGATGAAAAGATTTGTACCACTCACATATCCGTACAGTAAATATGCAGCTAGAGCCACCAGCTGGTCAGTTTAGCTGAGCATAAAGACTGGAACTAGGGGGAAACAGCTTAGCCTGGCGCTCTCTGAAGCTAAAAAAAATCCACCTACTAGCACCTCTAAAGCACACAAATCAACGGGTTATGTGTTGTTTGTTTAATCTGTACAAAAACCAAAATGTAAAAAGGACACTTGGCTAGTTTACAGGGGGCTGTGCCAAACAATTTCTTAGCCAAGAAATAGTTATATGCGCATTTTTCAGCAAGAAAGGGAATAAGTGTTATTCTGATGTTCATCAGTTCTTCAAGTGGCACTTTTTTTTCAAACTTTGGAAAGCTCAGCTTGGGCTGGAGACTTTTTTACTGAAAGCCTGGAGGGGTGGGGCATAAAGGAATTACACATTTGAAAAGGCAGGGGAGTCTGATGAAAGATGCTATTGCGCTGCATTATGGGAAATGTAGGGGTTTTGGAGCTTGACCCATACTAGAGACTAAAAGTCAGGATATCAACTGCATCGATTCTGACCATTCTTTTTTAAATGTGTCTGTTGTGAGTCCCCCAACTTTATGAAAGTACAATACTAAAATTAATGCAGTACCGCTTTAAGTCATAACTCAGTGTGTGTTATTCAACATGAATTTGTTGTTGACTAAACTGATAAGACGGTGTAGTCCCTCATTCGTCCAGGAGTGTTCTATCGTAGAAAAGGTTTCAGTCGTAGTCATCTGGACACTGTTTTCAGAATTAAGACGTTTCGGTTCCCATCCGGAAGTCATTCTCAATTGTGAAAAAATTGGACGGGAACTGGAAATTTCCAGTTCCCGTCCAATTTTTTCACAGCCGAAACGTCTTGATTCTGAAAACAGTGTCCAGATGACTACGACTGAAACCTTTTCTACAACTAAACTGATAAACTATCTACAGCTAATGTTAGGGTTATCCCTTAAGTATAATGTCATGTCCTCCCTTTTTGTGTTCTTTGTCTGTCCAGAAAGGTATAACTGTTTCCCCTTTTGTCTCTGTCTTTTTATGTTGAGTGTTCTCGTCTGTAGCTCAGTTCCCGATTTAGACCTCAGTTCCTAAGAGGCTAGAAAGAGCTGCATTACTTTGTACTGTTAAATTTGTTTATAAATCACGTTAAAGTGTTTCTCATGGACACATGGTAAATAAAACCCATAATTTGTGTCTCTTGTGCCTGACTTGCTCGGGCCTTCACATGTATGATACATGATAATGTATTATCACACTGAGTAAGATAACAAGCTTACGTTCAGCCTGCACTTGTACAAAGTATCCCAGTGTCAGAGCCATAGTTTGGGAGTCCAGACTACTGAGGGTCTTGGCAGCGCTGGTTCCAGTGACGGGTGCTCCGTTCAGCTGGACGTAGTATGTCATCTCTGCTGGGTTCTTGGGACCGGGCAGTCGACGCATGCTCACCATCTAGATGAGGACAAATAAAGTGTCCAATAACTCAATCTGATAATGGCATTTTGTAAAAAAGTGTTTATATGGCTTTGATCGGACTATTACACAGACATTACCATCACATATTAGCTCTGGACTAATTGTGACTAACTAACGTTCAAAAGAATGTCTCAGGCATAGCTAAGAAAAAAGCACAACATATCATTGATGGCCAAAATCCTTTCTCTCCCCACACTAACAGATTAAAAATCTGCTATAAGTATAAATATAGTGGCCCAATCAAAATTCTGAATCGGCTCAGCTGCTTTGATCATGATGAACCATTTGCTGCAAGATGACTGCACTTGAGGAAGACACTGGAGGATAACTGAGTCACTTAAAATCTCAATTTCCTTTCATCATACATCAAACACCTTTATGAAATTTGACGAACACATCACACGGTTTAATCAAGTCTGGTAATTTAATTTTGCGTAAAAAGAAGGGATGTGTGTTTTTAAATGGCTGGATGATTTCTCCCCTGGCTTAAACCCTTCACACCCCCTCTCTGTGTAAGCCTCTCCCTCCTACAACTCTGCAGCCAGAAAATTGGTCATCTGTGACTTCCCATAAAACCTTGAGGGTGTGTAAGGCATAAAGCCCAGGAGGAGTCAATCGTCTTAATCGTCAAAATATGGAATACCAGGCAACATTGACAAAAGTTCTAGTATACTCAATGCCTAATCTTCATCCCACACTACTACCTCAGTCTAATGCTAGCATAGCCTCATTTTAAATGACCATACTCTGTTAGAACAGTACCAACAAATCAAATACATGCTAATTTCCAAACATGAGTTTTTTCAGGGTTTTCACTGGCAGCCAATGGTTTCATTTCAGTAGACAATGGAATTCTACTTGCAGAGACTTGAGGCCTGTTTAAAATGCATTAAACTCATTTTTTATAATCCTCAATTAATTAATTTGCCTATTTATTTATCATGTTTGAAGGTTTGATATCGTGTGGCAAAGACAGTTTTGAGAACCCCCCTTGTTGATGCATTCAGATTTACTCTGAGATGCGATGAGACTTGGTGTCTGCTCCCATGGAGCAACCTTTTAAAACGCAAGAACTTAATAATTAAATATTTGCACCACGGCTGCAACAAACAATTATCACCTGCTGAATATTTGCTCAATTACTCGATTAATTGTTTGGTCAATAAAATGTCAGAAAAAAAACTGATGCCATCAAATTGCAGTCCAAAACCCAAAGATATTCAGTTTACTATCACATAGAAAAAAGCAGCAAATCCTCAAAATAAAGAAGCTGGAATTAGTGAATGTTTGGTACTTTTGCTTGAAAACAGATCTTAATGATTAATCGATTATCAAAATAGTTACAGATTAATTTTCTGTTGATCAACTGATCATTTCAGCTCTAATTCCCAATATCAATTTTGCAATGTGTATGTTGATTTCTCTTTCTCTGTTTCTGACAACTTCATTTCTGCACACTCTTCTGCAGGCAATTACTAATATAAAATCCTAGATTATGAAGCTTTCTTCAACACACCACCAAGGAGAGTTTTCAAATCTGTCCCTGCTCAGAAGTGAAAAGAGGGTGCTGTCCAGGGTGCTGAATATGGAGCTGTCCCTCTGAGGGCCAATAGTTTGCCTTGATCAATCAGACTCATCATTTGCCTAACCTGATAGCCTCACTATATACTGTTCATGTATATGCAAGAGCAACGCCACCAGTGGGGTTCTAGAGATAGCACTGACAGAAGGTCGGTATGTCCACCATTTTGTTCCAGACTGAAATATCTTGATAAATATTGGATGGATTGCCATGAAATGTTATACAGACATTTAGGGTCATCAGAGGATGAATCCTACTGACCTGATGATCCCCTTACTTTTTACTTAAAGGTGGGGTATGTGATTCTAATCCAATACACATCTTTTTGTCAAATTCAGCAAATATCTCCTCACAGTCCGCTAGCTGTCCGTTCAGCGTGTGCGCTGAAAAAACCCCTCCTCTGTAAATGGGAAATAAACAAAGGCTCAGACCAGGCCACACAACACTATTCCAGCCTTTCCAGACATGATTTGTTTGTCAGGTAACGTTAAATGACTTGCCCACAGACATTCAGCTTACTTTCTAGTTTGCCAAGATATGCTGCTGTTGTGATGTTAGCTATAGTAGCAGGAGAGTTGTGAGTATCGCTGTCTGGAGCTGGTTTGCTGGCTCTGGGATGCGTCTCGTCCTCTCTGGCTGTTAACTCTGCAGCAGCAACTGTAGGGACAGTTTGCTAACCCATAACCTTGCTAAGCTAACTCAGAACCTAGCTAACGTTAGATACATTACTTGCTGTGTGGTTGTTCGCTCTATATCGTGGTATTTGTCATGGTACTGGATTGCATACCCCACCTTTAAAGCTTATGTGAAATCTTCACATCTACTAGATGGATTGGCACAAAATATGGTGACATTGATGGTTTACAGAGGATGAATCATCATGACTTCGGTGATCTCCTGACTTTTCATCTAGCACTATTATCAGGTCAAACATTCACTTTGCTTATAACCAACTGTCTGCAAAGCCATGAATCAGTTGTACTTTCAACTATACTTTCATGTGGGTAAACTAAACCTGGATGACCATGATAAACAGTACACCTGCTACAACATCAGCATGTTAACATGGTCACTGTGAGCATGTTGCCATGTTGACATTAGCATTTAGCTCAAAGCACTGCCACGCTTACTGTAAGCAGCCTCACAGAGCCGCTAGTATGGCTGTAGGCTCTCATTTTTTTTGTATTTTAAGTCAACTTGACTTAAAATAAGTTGTTGATTGATTGATTGGTTCATTTTGTGTAGTGTAAAATTCAAATTAACCCAAAAATCCCATTCCCCCCTACCTGTACAGTATAACCCCCCACGGTGGTGGCCCGTCGATATCGTGCCGTCCGAGAGCCCTGCCTGCCGGCCACCAGGAACAACTCAGCTAGCCGCTGCTCCATCAGGCTGGCAAAGCTCTGGTAGTTGGCCTCCAGGGAGGAGCTGTCCACATCCTGGATCACTGTGAGGAGAGACGAGAGAGGACAGAGGAGAGATTTAGGGGGTAAAGAGGCATTCAGGCAGGCAAAGAGGGGCGAAAGAGGAGACGGGTGAGGAGATGGAAGATGGGGTGGGAATGACAACATGAGGCAGGCAGGAGAAAAGCAGAGGGAGGGAAGGAGAAAATGGGTGAGAGGAGGGGATGAGTGAAGGGTAGGAGAGTGTTAAGCAAGGGGAGGTGAGAAGATATCACAGGGAGATGATTTCAGGACAGTATTGATATTGAGGAGAACAAGGCGGGAGAGAGGGAAAGATAAACAAGGGACAGGAGATGAGTGGGATATTAGATAGGACTGGATGATTGTCCCTTCCATTTAAAAGCTGCTCATCCAGAAACATTTATTAAAGCTGCAGTGACACACACTGTGTGTCTCCACCTCAAACACAAACAAACACAGAAATAAACACAAATCGGTACACACACACATACACACGGGTGCTTGCATCAATCTTGCTCCTGAGCGCGTCTCTTACTAGAGGCTATAAGTGAGATGAAGCAGTGGACAGACTTCACACACACATACACTTCAGCATCATTCACACCCGGCCGTGATGTGATGTGAAGTGATCTCTCCCTCTGCCCCAGTCAGGAAGCTGTGAATTATACATCAATAGGTTTTCCCAGGAACAGAGCGGCTAAAGACACTGAGCACTGAGAGTGCGAGCAGGCGAAGGGAGGAGGGAGGTGAGGAAAGGAAAATGTAGAGAGCGATACTATTCTGCTGAATTGCACAACAACGAGTGCCAGGGCATTTAACTAACTGCTGTTTTGTCCAATCAATGCGGCTCTTGATTACCGCTGGTCACCCAGTAGCACTTTTGTCTGTGTGTGTGTGTGTGTGTGTGTGTGTGTGTGTGCGCGCGCAAGAGCAATTTACCTGTTATCACCCAATAGTTCTTGGTTGCCATCGATGTGTTGAGATTATGGTATTCAAGGGCTGAAGAGAGAAAGAGAGAAAGTTACAGGTATTTGCAGGTTTTAGAAAGCCTAATTTAAGACTTCTGTAACACCACCTGCATTTGGGGGACCAGACCAGCTAATAATGCATTTCCTAATCACACATACTTCCCTACTCGCCACTTTCCACATTTTGACACAATTTTCTAACTCTAACAAGTATTTAACCTACAAACATGCCTTAAAATCAGATTGTTGGGTAACATCATGGCAGGATTAACCAGTTAAGGCCCCCTGAATTATGTTATATCTACATAATTAGGAAACACTTTAAATGAACATATCTGCCAAGTGGCAAAATGTTTATACTGAACGTATATGCAAAATGTTCACTGACGACTTATTTAATTTGCTTTCCTACAACATTCACTCCTGCAGTACAATATCTGCTCGCAACTAAAGCATGATTAACATTTTTATTTGTTATGTTTAGGAAATCACATTTAAAAATAACCCTAAGCACACTTGGGACTCATGATGCAAACCCCAGTCTGTGCTTTCCATCCACCCTGGCCACCTCTCTGTGTGCTACAAAACACATTTCCTTCATTGGAAAAAGGTTTTTGCCACTAAACATAATCCATTGAGCAACTGTGTTTTCCTGAAAGATATTTGGCAAAACACATTAGTAGCATATAAACGTAATTTCTGGGAGACAGGGTTGCTGCAGACTACATATAGCAGCCATTACATACCCAGAGACCATCCAATAATACTGTGCTAAAATAATAACTAGCTCCAGGTTGTGTGTGTGTGTTAGGGCTGCCCCCTAAATGTCAATCATTCGAGAAGTCCCAGAGTCAAATCCCTGCACTTCTTGTTTTAAATCAGCGTCACAGAACTCTGCAGAATAACAGCACGGCAGGCTGTAAAACTTTTACAAATCAAGATTTGCCTCAAAATGACCAAACGACAAAACTAACTGTAATGGAAACAGAGAAGAGTGATGGAAACGCAAGCCAGCAATACTCGTTTATGCAGCAACCTGGCGCTGATAAAACCTCCTCTGCTGCCGAACTGTGTGACTGACTTCAGCTGTCAGCAGCCAGGCAGAAGAGACGCTCCATTGTGCGCTAGGATTTAATAACTGAACTACAGCCAGGACGCACACATTTCATTTCCTTGAATGTGTAGAAATCTGTGGCCTCATTTATAAAACTGTGCGGAGGATTCACATCAAAGGGTTGCGTACAGACGAAACACAGAAAGTGCTTATGCACAAAAATATTCAGATTTATAACAGTGCACACGCATTTCCCTTTATACATCACAATCACCTCGAAATTTCACTAAATGGTCAGTGAAATGCCCCTAATTTATCGTAGAAAAGGTTTCAGTCGTAGTCATCTGGACACTGTTTTCAGAATCAAGACATTTCGGTTCCCATCCGGAAGTCATTCTCAACTGCAAATTCTGAGAAAAGCTAAAAAAAAGTTCCACCCAATGTGAGATTGAAGTTCTTGTTGGGGAGGTTGAAGCAAGAAGATATTGTTTGGTGGACACACTGTGGGCATCACAAATGCCAAAAGGCTTTAGCGGCCAAGTCCTCACAGATACAGTACTACAAACGCAAAGAGACTCCATCAACTCAATTAATGAGGTTGCCAAGGAGTTAAAAGAAACAAGACTTGTGACATAAGATGTACACTGAAAGACACTTAATAAATTACCCTGATTGTAATTGACAATAAAAGAGCTATTATCTCATTGATAGTTCTGCGCAACGAACATGCGATAACAGTATATGAAACTATTTGTGATACTGTTCACCTTATTATTTATGAGAAAACAATTTCATAAGATGCAAGTATTGTTTAATAATTACAGATCCAATTAAATATGATATCTGATTAAAATGTATTAGAGGGGTTAGTTTGCAAAAACATATCTCCGTTTGTATTTATTATCCTAAATCATGCTTCTTTTTTTTTTTACTGTGCACTTCAGGGAATATCAATCAAACTGGTGTTTGTTTATTCATTTTAAGAATATCTTCTATTTGTGTTTGCAAATGAACTCTTCATTAAATATACGTGAGAGGTGATATTAAGATTTATTTTACAGAGGTATCAATTTCAAACCATTTCTCCAGTTTATATGCGTACGCATCGGTCAGCGTTACCGTGGAGGACATTCTCCCGTCAATAAATCACAAATTTTGCCGTACGCCTTCTTTTGTGTGTACGCAATGTTTATAATTGAGGACCCTGATGTTTTCATATCACAAATGATGAACAAAGGCATTAAAGAGTCTCATAAAACACGAGACTCATGCAGGCTATAAGTACGGTGAAAAACCGAGAGGAAGACGAAAAAAAGATTTTTTCTGACAGAAACCGAGGCGCTTGTGAGGTGGAGGTCAGAAAGGACATTGTTTGATGGCCCCAGCAGCGGGGTCACAAACAAAAGAAAATGCAGTGAGTTTAACAGAATTATATTATTCCCAAAAGGGGCTTCTGGCAGAAAGGTAAACATTATATATTGTTGATCATATCAAACACACACCTGTTGGATAATTTCCGGTAGTAACATCCGATAGCCAGAAACCCCAGTGATTAGTGGCCTACTTGTATTTGTACCGGGATGGTGCAGTTCCGTCGGGTTTGTCTGTCTAATGCTGGACCCAGTTCAGCACATAGATCTAAAAGCACGGCTCTGAGGAATCTAAATTGGCGTAGGCCTATTAGCCAGTCATCACGATGGGCAAGGAAATCTTTGTGGTCCCTGAACACTCGTTCCCTCCTAATCCTTCCCTTCCCTGATGAAGGGAGGCAGGAAGTTGACGTTTGTGCCAAATTTGAAGAAATTCCCTCAAGGCGTTCCTGAGATTGCGGCCACGAAAATGGGACAGACGGACAACCTGAAAATATAATGCCTCCGGTCAAAGCTATCGTCAGCGCGAAGGCATAAAAAGAAGGTACCCCAAGCACATAAATTAAAATGTACACCAAATCAGATGCAATCTGATCATTCTGTCATCAGTAACTAGAGATACTGAATTACAAACACAACTGGCACCATGTAATCAGCCTGCTCATCAGATGACACATCTCACCGAGTGAGTTTACTTTCTTATTTGGCCACTGTTTTCACAGAAACAAGTGTTTAACACTGATCCCTCAAAACATTTTCGAGAAGGTGTTAAAATCAGATATTTAATAAAAGGACAGGTGTTAATAAAATTTACAATGGGTCCGTTCCATTCAAGTGTCCCAGTAAACCATGACAGTGTGACAGTGAGCCAACATGCACAATATTAGGAGCAGATAAATGGAATTTGGCCGTCATTCATTTTATTATTTACACCTGTGCTTACTACTACTACTGCTACTACTGTGTGACATGTCAACATATCTTTCAAGAAAAGGTCCTATTAATCAAACTATGGCAAACCAATTTACACACAGTGAACCGGAACCTTGGGTGCCCGGGGCTCCATTTGCCCACTTGGAAACCCTTCCTTGGGTAACTTTCATGCCCAGGTTTAGAAATCGTGGATATTTGGAAAACAATCTCCTCAGGTAGTATTTTCTGTTAGAAACAGTGCTTTCTGTTTTGTGGAGGCATTCAGGATGTGACTCCATGTTCCAAGGTAGACAGAGGAATTTCTGACATTTACTAAATATATTCAGACTGCTGAAGCCTCATATTAGCTTCAGCTGAACGCTGAATGCCTTTTTGCACAGAACAAGGGCTGTAGATTTTTATTTGATTGCATCAACATGAAAGTTGCTAAATATGCCTTTAATTGCTGTATTTATTGATTAAAATCTTTTTAGGGATCCATGGAAGCCATGTAAATGTGACTGCTGTTTGTTTGTGTGCTGCAGAGGAGGAGATTTTTAGCACTGGCCCTTGGCACGGATGATAAAATCTGATTAAACACTCCTTGTCAGGTTTCATTATCAACCTTTACTTCCTTACCTCTCACTGTCTACTTTCTGTATCCATCTACACCAGCTCTCACTTTCTTTCTGCCTGCGTGCCTCTGTACCTGCCTCATTCTCTACCTGTTTACCTGTCAGCCTATTCATTTCCTAAAACGCCTGTTCCTTTCCGTCCAGCAGACTGTCTCCTTCTGTCTACTACCCATCATCACTCTCAGTCCATCGGCCTCTTTCTGTGTCCTATTCATCCGTCAACCTATCTCTCCTCATTTCCCATCTGCCTGTTTCACCATCTGTCTCCACCTAACTCCTCTGAGCTGGCTGTCTGCCGAGAGTTGTGTTTAGCTTGAGTCAGTGGTAGCTGTTAATACCAGAGAGTGCTTCTGCTCAGCACTCTGTCTGCTGCCGCCTCCCTGATGCCTCTGTGCGTGAGCAAATTTACATTCATTGAGCTCTTCTCCAACTTAAACAAGCTCACATAAACATTTAAGACAAATAGCACAGTGTTAAGTATCAGACACATTCAGCGCCCTTTAGAGAATCAGTTCAATGGTCCAACAAAGTATTCATTTCACACAGCAGCTGGAAAATGTTGCATTATTGCAAAAATAGAAAAAGCAAAATGTAAGATGATAGGTTTAAAGGATAAGGCTGATGTTACTCTATGTTAGTTCTACTGTCAACAAATCCAGTGAAAAGACCAACACGAAAAATGAATTGCCCATCTCTCAATAATTTCTGACTTCCCAACCCTGTCTGTGGCACTCAGTTTTATAGTTTCATTTTTTTTAAACCAGCTGGGCACTGCAGTTTTTAGCAAATGTTACGCAAACAGGAGTAAACAGTGCATTTGTCAGGGACTATTTTCAGCTGCGGAGTAATACAGATTTGGTGCTTTAGGGAGTATTTCCAGCAGCAGGACAGTGTACAAGTGATTGAGTCAAAATAAATAATAATAAACTACAATTTGTGTGTGATCATGCTAATGAAGGAACATGTCACTGATGTGTTTCTGGACAACAATATCAGGCTTTGGCTACATAGGCAGTACTTGAATCAGAATCGATTAATTGTTGGCTTTTTATGTCCTTCATTTGTTGAC